>NW_004524749.1:3695913-3697034 GCF_000260255.1 Octodon degus
TGTCCTTCTGGTCTTCTGAATACAGGCTGCTTGTCATGACATGTCAGTTGCTGCTGTACTGTCTCTTGGGTAGACTATTGTTTAAAAAAGAAGTGGGTGGTGAATGAAGGCAGGAGACAGGAAAAGGAGTGTTGTGGGACTGTCCTGCTACAATGCTGTATATGGTTAGATTTCTGGACTTATGTGTAAACATATATAATTCTTTATTCCTGTTTTTTGAATGTATTTTAATTTAAAAAACATTTTCATCGTATTCTGTAGGGACTTAAAGTTTAACATATCAATATTTGATGAAAAATATTCCATGTTATGCCTAAATGTTTAATATTCAGAGAGATAGTGAGGTTAAGCTCAATAGTCTAGGTTGTATGGAAATAACAATAAGCTTCTCTTCTAGAGGGTTAACAACCTAAGTTTGCAGACCAAAAATTAGAGAAAAGGAGGGCCACAAGGAAAGCCAACATTTTGGCCCTAGCCTTCCAAGACTTAGGACAATTAAGACTGAGGACATGTGAGAACTTGTACTGTAACACCATATAACTCAGTTGTTTCCCAAATTTTCTGATCAAGGAGATTATGGGGCCAAGGAGGAAAGGGATCAATGATATAGAGTGTGCCTAAGGAGAGTCACATGGAGAGAAAATATTCTCTCAGACTTTCACATGAGAGCAAATTGACCAAGCAATGGCCATGACCCATCCACATGGCTGACACTGACACTATAAAATCTGAGGTACATAGTCTCAGGATAAATACTGAGAGGATTTGACTGACCTTACCAGATCCAAAAGGTACAATTCTTGTTACATAGGTCTTGCTTTATCTTGGTCTTAACCATCCTGCAGAAAAGTATAAAAATGAAGTATAAGAAGTAAAGCCATGTTGTTATGTTGAGCTGTAGGGGACCCAGCTCAACAACTTCTGACATTGCCAGTCAAGCAGAAGACCCAATACTATTATGGATTACTGGACTATTTTGGAATATTTTGCTGAGTTCACACACCCATAATATTTAAATGATGGAACTAAAAAAAAGGGGATACAGATGAATGTCCATTTTGTATCTGTGTATTCAAAATGGTTAGGATAGATATATAGCTACATTCTCTTAATTCAATGAA
>NW_004524749.1:3698549-3709097 GCF_000260255.1 Octodon degus
TACTATTACAAATTACCATCTGCAGTGCAGTAGCTTAGTTCACAGCTATCAGTATATATAGTTAGTCAGGGTGAGAATTTTTCCAATTAACTGCTCAATTCAAAAATCTTCTGGAGATTCTCTTGTCTACAATTTTTAACGTGATGTTTAACTATTGATTTTCAATAAAGTTATTGGAAAAAATGCCTTTTGTGTTTGGTTATATTCTTTTCTCTGAAATCTGTTTTGTGAAATATTAATATAGCCATCCCAATTTTCTTTTTATCACTGTTAGTGTGATATATTTTACATCCTTTTAGCTTTAAACAGTCATGTCTATATTGACTGTATTTATTGTAGGTAACATACAATTGAGTTCCTTCTTGTATATTTAACATTATAAGCCCTTCATTTTAACTACAGTCTTTGAACCATTTATATTTGGTATGGTCAAGACCCAGACTGTCTACACCAAGCTTCATGTACTTGAGGAGGGATGGTTGGACCAAGAGGGGCTCTAATAGGCTATTAGAAGGTAAGGCCTGGTCAGAGAAGATAAAGTCACCTGAAGAGGTAGATCCCTTCCCACAGCTCCTTTCTCTTTCTCTTTCTTGGACATCATCTTGTAAGCAGTGTTTCTCCACCCAGCCTTTTCCTCCACATTACTTCTGCCAGGATCTGGACAGTCATGGATGAAGCTGGTGAAACTGAGGCAAAATATAACTCTCTTCTTTTAAACTGCAGAAGTTAGGTTTTTATCTCCATTATGAGAAAGTAACTAAGATAATGCTTAGTATGGTTATTGATAGAATTAGATGCAAATCTGCTGTGGTGCTGATGGCTCCATTCAGTCATTGTTCATTTTTTTTTTTCTATTTTCATCCTATGTTCAGATATAGTGATTTTTACTGTTCCCTCCTTTGTTGGTTCAACTATACATCTGAGTCACTGCCTTAGGGTTTCTCAGGTACATATTTAACTCATGACTATTTACCATCAAGTGATACTATTTCAGCTCATGCATCTGTAAGCAGCTTTTAATACCGTATTTTCTCTAGACACTATTCTAAGGTGGTCATACTTTTTATTTCTATATATGTTATAAATGTTGTACTGGACTGTTGTTAATTTGGTTTAACAAATAATTTACTTTAAATAACAATAGAATGTCTTTATCCATGTAGCTTTCATTTGTGGTGATCTTTTTGTGTAGATCTGTACTTTCCAATTGATATTTTCTTTCTGCAAGAAGGACTTTCTTCACCATATCTTACCATATTAATCTTCTGTCACCTCTTATACATTAGAAAAAATATCATTACTTTTAAAATAAACTTTGTGTTTGCTTTCACAAATTTGTTTGTTTATCTGTTTGTTTTGGAGTGCTGAGTCTTGAACCCAAGGCTTTTGAGTTGAGCTACATCATTGGCAACCACCTCTTTTATTTATTTCTTCAGGCAGGGGTGTTGCTAATTGCAGGGACTGGGCTCAAGCTTGTAATCTTCTTGCCTTTACCTCCGAGTACTGTATAAGAAGCTACGATGATAGCGTGCAGAGATCCCATACACACACCACTTAGTCTCCTTCATTGTTGACATCTTACACTAGCATTCACCTACATTTTTGATAAAACAATTTTGCCAGATACAGAATTCTACATGGACAATAATTTTTTTCATTTAATAGTTTAAGGACTTTTTTCTTGTCTGCATTTTTTAGGATGACAAATTTCCTACTGTTATTTTTCTTGCCCGAAATACAACTGCTTATTCTTCGGAGGCTTTAAGATTTCTATCTTAGTATAGTTCTCATCGTGTTTCTTATTTGTGAGTTTCACTGGGATTCTTGTATTCGTTTTATAGAAACCAGATCTGGAAAATTTTTTAATACTTATTTTTAAAATATTTTGTATACGCTGCCTTTTTCTCTCGTTTCCTTGAGGGACTCATATTACACATACATTGAGCCATTTGAAATTGCCCCACAGTTCTCTGATATTTTGGCCATTTTTGAATATTATTTTTTCTTATTGTAAATATTTCCTACTGTTGTGTCATCAACTTGACTAAATTCTTCCCCTGTAATATTCAACCTCCTTTTACTTCCACAAAATGGCTATATTGTCCTGAAGCATAATGGGGGTATTCTTTCTATTTTCCAAATCTGTGTTTATTGTTTGGATACTTTTGTAATAACCATTTCATTTACTTCATGCAATATCCTAACATCTGTGGCAATTTCATGTCAGTTTTAACTAAGTGATCTTTTTTCCCATCTGGGATATTACCTTTCCTCATAGCATGCCCAGTGAATTTTAAAGATTATTGAACACTCACATGTATGTTTTATCTTACTAGCGAGCGGACAATATTTATATCTCTATAACTATTCTTTAGCTTTGGGATGAAGGTAAATTACTTGAAAATAGTTGAATCCTTTTGGGTATGCGATTTTTATTTGCGGTAAGACACTTTTGAGAACTCAGCCTAGGAGCCCATAAATTATGTTTCTTATTCTGCTAAGTAGAAGGATACACTATTTCCTAACAGTATGTGAGGTTTTAGTATGGCTATCCTCAGTCACTCAAATAGTTCATTTCTTGGATGCAGAGTTTTTTTTTTTATAAACGTGCAGTGATCAGTGTAATGTTGCTGCTCAAGGGAGCATCTGCAGGTTGCTGGAGCTTCTTGTCTGCAACCCTGACCTATATGCAAAAGCTACTTTTTTGGTATGGGTCTCACTATGCAGCTTGAACTCATAGTGATCCTCCTGTTTTCAGCCTCCCCAGTGTGGGATTACAGGCATGCACACCCGGGGGCAGTGCTAGCATGGAGGAAACCCTGTGCTTGCCTAAGCGGGTGCTTAATCCACCAAGCTCTCACTGACCCATAAACTACCTTTTCTTTCCTGACTCTCAGTTGCATCTTCTCAGCTCAGAGGATTTATGTAGCTCTCTCTGTGAGTCACTCTCCTTCCACAATAATCGGAAAACTTTCTGAGGTCAAGAGGTTTAGATGCATGTAAAACTCACTTAACTTGTTTGCCATTTCTCAGCAATTGTTATTCTGAGTTTCCTGATAGCCAATCTCTTGATTTCTAGTTGTTTCAAGTGGGAGACTATATTCAGCCACTGTTTCTTCATTGTAGTGAGTTTTTAAAATATAAACCTAGTGTTACTTGGAAGGGGGCAAAAGGAATTTGATAAATGGCTTGCTATTTTGGAAGTTCTCTTTGGTGTAACTGGAAGACCAACTTGCAAGAAGAAAAAGAGAAAGAAGCATAGGGAGAGGGCAAGGAAACTGGCACTAGTATGCAGCATGCTACTGGAGTTGTACTGGCAATAGAATAGAAAATGCATTTTGGGCCAAATGCATACAAATGACAATGGAAATGAAGAAAAGATAGACTTTAAATTCAGAGGTATGTATATCTTAGAAATTCAGGTGTTGATAGTGAAATAGTTACTTGTGGTAGTAATATGGGATTTTCACCCTGAGGTGAGTTCAGTCCTATTAGGAAATCAAAAACCTGCCTAGATTTTAAAATCAAGGTATTGGTTATAACATTTTTGGAACACCTAATCTAGAAAAATAACAAGCAGGTATTATACAGAGATCGAAAATATGGACTGCATCTAGGGGAACCCTGGAGCCAAAATTCTTTGTCACTATTACCAGAAGCACGAACTTGGGTTGCTAACCTATGACTTATGCTGCTGACAGTAGCAACTCATGGAACTGTTGCTAAGACATGGGTGAAGACACAGATATTATCTTGTGCAGAAGTGTCACTGGCAGTAGGCAGGCCTCTAATTTCTCTCCATTTCCTCCCTAATGAGAATGGCACCTTGCACGAACTAGCAGAAAATCAGTGATAGAGTTCAGTGGCTTTCATCCCCAAGAGGAATGAAAATATGGAAGGATGAATGTCTCAGAGTCCAAAGTACACTTTTGGCATAGGGAGGGGGAAAGGAATTGAGTTGAGCTCATGGCTTCTGATTGTTCTGGAGAGTGGAATATTGGCAGGCCATTCTTGGGCTCTGCCAAGCAGATATAGCATGCCTTGCTGAAAGTCCAAGATCATTGTTTGGATTAAAATGACAAAACTTAGTGTTTGACCTTGACAAGTGTACTACTGCTCCATGGGTCAAGACTCTTGGTGTGTTTTCCTGTCACAGCAACCTCAATCAGTATAATTTAATAATTAATTAGATTAAACTATATGAGGGTGGAGAGTATACTTGCTGGGATTACCACTGTATCTTCCATGTCTAACAGAGTACATATGCAGTAAACACTTTTTGAATAAATGTATGAACAAGGATTGAATGGGCAATTGTTAGGGAGACTCGATGCACATGTAAGGCAAGTGAAATGCAACTCAAGCTTGAGCACAGTCCAGGCAAGGCTGCAAGGCTGTTGGATGGTCAGGCTGATCTGGAGGTGCAAAGATGTGGTGAGTTGGGGAGTCTGAGACAGCTGGTAGAGGGTGTCTCGGTTTGGGACTGCACCACAGCTGCTTTCAGGGGCTCCCACAATGCAGAGACTGAGGAGCCACCATGCTTCTTGGTGTGCAGGGTTCTCTGAATTTTCATCTTACATCCAGAAGAAGGGAATTTTCTGTCTTCTACAAGGAAATAGAGTTTTCCTAAGATGAATGAGCTAAAGCTTGGGGTAGACAGGAAATTTTAAGCATGGAGACAATTATAGATGTATAATAATAAAGATCATTTAAGAACTAATAATAAATGTTTGTTTTAAAGCACTAAAATGCAAAAGCCCCATGTTCTGCTGGGGAAAAAATAGGCTTAATTAAAAGCAGAAACTTTCTAAAGGTCGATCAGACCTAGTATCCACATAAAACCACACACTGGGCATAGGAGCCACCAGCAGCCCGAAGACCAACAATAAATGCACCCTGTAAAACCAGAAATAAAATGAGCTCTGTCTAAGGCATGAAGTGAAAGGGAGGGCCAGCCCCCACGGCTGTGTAAACGTCTAAGCTTCACCTCATTTAGGCCAATTACCCTGGGAGGAATTAGGAACTGACCTGGAGGTGACCACTGAGGCTTAATGTGTAAACCCTAGGGAGAAAATGTTCACACAGGACATGGGGTCTGGAAGTGTGACACGACTGGAGGCAGGGGAGCCAGGCAGCATTCTGCCCTCACCTTCCCAAGGTGAGGCGGCTTTTCTGACTCACTTGCTGTTGATCTCAACAATTCTGTACCATTGGCAGAACCTCTCTGGTCAATATCAGCTACTGGATTTAAAGTTTTTGGGCCCTGAGTGGAGGCAGCATGGGAAGGCATAGAGATTATCACCTCCAGAGGAAGAAGAGGAGAAATGAGTGAAAGTCGCTAGCACTTCATGTGTGGTCAGGAGCAACAGTCATAACCTCATCTGAGAGCTGGTTAGAAACATCTCAGGCCTGATCCCAAACCTGCTGGTGCAGAATTGCATCCTAGCCAGATGCCCACATGATTCATAGCACAGTCAGGTACAAATGCGTTGGCAGTAAGCTCAGAGCACAAAAAGCATTGTGCGTCACAGCAGCACCTAGTGCCTGGATCCATATAGCCACACCGTGAACAGCAGCACCTCTTTTGCAATCTGCAACATTACTTCAGATCTGCCTCTCTCTCTGGAAGGAATGTTATGGAAGGAAAATCAGATGCACCGAACAGAATATAGCTTCAAAACTGGACATAATAGAGGTTCAAGAAAAGTAACAGGGCCAGTGAGATAGGTCAGCAGACTAAGTGCCTGCTTTGACAAGTGCAGGGACCAGGGTTTGATACTCAGTTCGGCATGCCACTTGCCACCCTCCCCCCGGGCATGCTGTAATCCCAGTGCCTGGGAGGCTGAAAACAGGAGGACCACTACAAGTCCGAGCTGCATAGTGAGACCCTGTACCAAATAATGAAGTAGAGAAAAGAAAAAGAACACAGCCGTTCATTCTGAATGGGCAAATAGTTACTACAAGCAGAGACTCAGGACAGCTGCCCACACTCTAGAGAGCAAATAATCAAAGTAGATGAATTCATCTGAAGAGGCAGCCTAGGCAAGGATATAGATGTCACCCTTGAACCAGACTTTTCTGGGGTTTACCAGCCCGTCACTGGCTGGTTGATGGTTTGGGCAAGTGCTTTGGCCTAGTTTCCTTCTTTTCAAAATAAGAATGTTACCAGATATTACAATAGTTGAGGCATAAAGCACAGATAATGGTGCTCAGTCCAGACCAAATGCTGTGCAAGTGACAACCACTGTTACTGTCTCATAGTACTGATGCCTGAGGGAGCAGTGACAGGATGTCCCTGCAGGAACAATGCATTGCTTAATCACAGTTATGATACACTTGAAACTGGTAAACTGCTGCTCTTGCTGCCCAAGGATCAGGAAGATGACATAGCTGCTGACAGCAGTCATTGTGGTTGCTGCTGCAGCTGTGGCTACTGCTAGTGTTGCCACAACTTTCAGGCTAGGACCACAAATCCTCTGACCTCAGATCTACCTTGAGCACACAAAATCCCACAAAGCAACTGAGCAGAGGAGAGTCACAGCAGAGCCTAGAAGCCTGCCCTAGCATAAGGTGCCCCTCACATCACCCATATGATAACGCGAAGGCAGCGTGGGAAGGGACCCTTATATCATACATCACACCTAGATGATAATCTCAGCCCTTTTGTGAGCAGGGATTCCATTTTCTTCCATTAATATTACATTCAGCATCCCAGTGAAATGCTCAATAACAATAGATTCTTCAAATACATTGATTACATAAATGTTGGATGAACTCAATATAGATCTTATGTCCAAAGGGAAAATCTTGACACTGTTGTTAAAGGATAAAAGTGAGGTGACATTTAACAGCACTGCCGTACCTGCTCACGCCCAACAGTAGACACTTGGGCGAGCCCCGGATCTGCCCCATCGTGCACGTCTGTGGATGGTAGCATTACCATTAAGGTCACACGAATAGCATTCACTCCCCTTCACTAGGCACAGAGCCTTCTGTTCTGGAGACATTTTTTGTCTCCTTTGTCTCCCAAGAGATTCTAGAAAAACCCTTAGCCATGAGCACCAATAAAAATCAAACAGAATGTGCAGCATTTCCAACATTAAATGGCAGAGAGTAGGGGCCAGGGAGATGGCTCAGTGCAATAAGCACTTTCCTAGCAAGTGCAAGGGCCTGAGTTCAATCCCTGGTTCTGAAAAAAAAAAAAATGGCAGAGGGTAAATATCTCCATTCCAAAAGGGAAAAATAGAGGACCAGAAAGGAATAAAACCAAAATAATCCCAAAGCCCAGTACAGAAAACATTGCATTTTGCAATTCTATGTCCAGCACCCAGGGCAGGTGTGGTAAGGTAGGAGTGCTAAAGGGTTTGGGCCACCTTGCCCCTGTGGCTTCCTAGGTTGCAGGCTGTATGGCTTCTCTCTTGGCCCAGTCCCACTGATTCTGTCTGGTTTTCCCTGACAGTTGTTCCTTGTTCCTGGTATGTCTCCCTTCCTGAGGACTCACCTGCATTGTCAGTTTCACCCTCACAGTTTCATATACTGTCCCTCAAGGGAACACTACCTGGCCTGCCAGGCCATCTTTTGAAATCTGGAAGGGGGTTTCCATGACTTCATAATCTTTGCATTTCACATGCCCATAAAGCTAGCACCATGTGGATGACCTAAAGGTTTCCCACCAGCCTGAGCACATAGCAAGACCTATGGCTCTATGGCTTCTGGGTGCCTGCCTGGTGAGCATGAAGTAAATCCTGGAGAATCAATTTTGTAGGCAAACCCATGCCTTTCTTTCCAGTTGCACCTTTGAGCTAGTGATGCATGGGGTCTCGCTATTTTCTGAGACACATTCAAGCCATCTTTCCTATTATCCTGAATCCAAGGACTTTCTTTCTTTGTAATGTTAACCTTCTCAGCAACACTGCACTCCTTTTTTCTACCTTCACAACTTCTTCCTTTCTTTCAAAACTGCAGACTTTTAAAATCATTCCAATATCCTACCTGATTAGGTACCTTGAATCTCAGTATCACAGAAATTCTAGGAACATGTGCAAAATGGGAGCCCATTTTCTGCTAGAATATAGTATACATGGCCTCTACCTCAACTACCTATGTAGTCCTTGTTTCAGACTGCTACCTTCTGGGCCTGATTTTACCGTCCACATTCTTTTCAGCATCCTATTCCTCTGAGCTCTAATCTGTATTGTACGAAAAGCATTGTTCCCCACAGTCTACGGCTTTTATGTGACCTGCATTCTGAGATCTTTCTGCAAAACTTCCAAAAGTTTCTGAACAACATAGTCCATTACAGTCATCCACAACTCCATTTCCTGTTCTAGTTTTCTGTATTCATGTCTTTCTCATCACTGAAACAAAATATTTGATGCCTGAAATTTGAAGGAGTTGAGTTTCAGTGGTTTCAGTCCATGTTCAGCCTGCTACAGTGCAGAAGCAGTGTAGCAGAAGGACCTCGTAGAGGAAACCTGCTTGTGTTACGGTGACTGGGGACCAGGGCAGTACGAAGAAGCTGGGAACAAGGACGCTTGCATCCAGCTCAACTCTCCAGTGATCTATCTTCTCTGACCATGTCCTTATCTGGAACAAGAGAGTTTTAGGGAACATTTTAGATCTGACTAAACTATAACACAATAAAAACAATAGTTCCTGCCCCTAAGAATATTGTATCATAAATGAAAGAAATAAACATGATTAAATATGGTCACATTAGACAGAAGTAAATAAGGGTCAAACTGGTTTATCTCAGGGGAAGGGAATTTTAATGAAATCTCTCAATATGTAATTCACAAATGAGGAGCCAACATTAAGACTGCAACTTAGAGTGTAATTCTTATTTTGGAAGGTGGAAAGTGCAGGACAAAAAGTTTTCCTAGCTAGAATGGATAGGATAGGCAAAGGTCTGGAGGTTTAAACGTCAATATGATGGATAAAGTTTTAATGTATATCATGCTTTCAAAGTTTTTAAAGTTTTCTGCCTCCATTTAGACGTATTGTTTTGGTTTAGAAAATATAAAGCCGATGTCTACTGCTACTCGGAATGTATATACATATAAATGAAGGCTGCCATATTCAGACTTAGTACATTGGGCCATTCATAATGGAGCTTAGAGTGAGCTCAAATGGGTATTTTAGTCAGGGTTTACAAGGGAATAGATTTACTACAGAACATATAATTTATAGGATTATTTTATAACAGTTACCCAAAAAGTCAAATGCAGAAGAACAAGTGATCTGTGCATGCACTAGAGACCCACAGAATCCAGCAGAGGACTTAGACCCAATGACAATGCCCTGCATGAGTCAAGCTGAAGATCTAGAGCTCACAACAGCATCTCATGCAAGTCTGTATCAAGGATCTGCTCTGGAGGGCCCATAGGTCAGCGGCGGAAACTAGAAAGTCTGCAATCGTGGGATGAAAGACCTGTGCAAGCAGGCTCAGGGTTCTGCACTAGATCCAGGAAGCAACACCAGGAAGGTAAGGATCACAGAACCCCCAGGAAAGAACCACAGCCATCCTCAGCAGCAGCAAGGTCTTGAGCTCCTCCAGTGAGAAGAACAGCGGAGTTCATATCAAGAAACCAGTACGACAAAGCTTCTCCAAGAGAATCATCAGCACACCATCTTCCTCTCCAGTTCTCCTTTTATACTGTTGGCAACAATCCTCAGGTGGACCTTCCATGCCAGAACCATGTTGAGGCCATTCAAGTGTGTGTGATAAGTCGACCATTAGTTAATGCAGTGTGCAATTGGGTTGCATTTTTCGATGTTGGAACAAAACAGAGCAGCAATTATAGACGTTTGTTGTAAGTGATGCTATTCTTTCTTCTGCACCTGCAGCAGGCATTACTGATCAATAACAGAGTTACCTCAGGAACCTTTGAACCCAATCATCCCTCACCCACTGGTAATGGAATAGAGCTTACAAAAATGCAACTGATTTGACTTCCCTGTGATAATGTATAAGGCACACAGATAGAAATCTCTAGTAGACTGATGACTTGGGTTTGAATTCCAATGTCATTACATCCTGTCTGTGTGACCCTGACCTTTTCACCTTTCACTTCTCCATCTGCAGGAATAATGAGAGGAACTAATAGTTTTTGGATACTGTGTCAGAGGCCATGCTGTATGTCTACTTAACCTCATTTCCTTCTTGTTCTGACTGCACAGTACAGGACCTTCCCCAGGTGACTGCTGTGCAATTAGGCAGCGACATGTGACTGATTTGGCCACTGAGATGCAAGCACAAGGGGCACATGCAATACCAGGTCTGATCCTTACCACTATTTTCCTCTGCACGCTATGACTCCTGTCCACAGGGGCTCCATGGAGGGCTACAAGTCCCCAGGACATGGAGGAATAACTTGACAGAGGCACTGAAGATGGCACCAGTGGTGGAAGGACCAAGCTGGACAGCTTTACCCTCTGAAAAAGCAGTAGCTGTGGTCATCTCCATGACTCTGCGGAGAGGCAGCCCTCTTTGCTTCTTGGGAAAATCACTGCACCAAGGGGCTTATACATTTCTGGAGCCGAAGAATT
>NW_004524749.1:3709532-3716283 GCF_000260255.1 Octodon degus
TTCTGTTTACCAAAATTAATAAACCCTCAAAAACAGATAGGACTTTCCAGAGGTACTGGATGTATCAAGTCTAGCCCTGCAACAATATCTCCCAGGTAGTGACCTAGTTTGGAGTAGAGGAAATGTTGCTGACCTGTGTAAAGACCTTAAAGATGATGTTGAAAGAGGGTTATTCCCTACTTTAAAGAGTTGTAACACTGCCCCTCACATCTTGAGTTTGAGTGTCTGGGCATGGTCAAACACAAAGGAAAAGGAAAGTGGATTTTCTACTTAAAACCAGAGAATGTTATTGAACTTTTTTCTGTAATCAAATGATGTTATGGTTTGTGTCTAGTTATGCCCCCAAAGCCTTGTGCAATCACTGGGGGGGGGGAGCCTTCTAGAATTTGTGATTAATTCATGATCCAGTGCTGGGATTATTGATGTGAGTGCTACACCCACCCTGGTGTCGGTAATCTCCATGCACATGTAAGGCAGGGAGAGAGACTATTTAGCTACCACAGTTGCCGCTTGTCCATTAGCTCTTTGCTGCTTCTCACCACCATGAGTGGCTGCCCTCTTCCATGTGCCACTCTGCCTTGGCTCCAGCCAAGGATGAACTGAAAGCCCCACTAACTGTGAGCTAAATAAAAATTTCCTTCCTTAATTTTGGGTGTCAGATATTTTGTCCCAGCAACAAGAGAAAGATAACTGAGACAATTGATAATGGGGTTCATTGACCCTTTTGGACACTATGGAGAATATAAAGACATGCCCCCTGATTTTTTGATGTTTTAAACTTAGGAAAAAAATGTAAAAAGTAAACAATACCCTTCAGCATTTATTCATTCAGCTACTGAAGGTCTACAATATGCTACAGTCAGTACAAGGTACAGGATAGTTATATAAACAGGCAGATAGGTAGTGATGCATAGATGTAGCTAGCAAAGAATATGTTGCTAAATTTTTAACCACTGGTTCACAGGGAAGCAAAACTATCCCAAGTGTGTTATATTCCCTTTTGTGCCAATACACTTAAGTTGGTCAACTTTAAAGTACCAAAATGACACCACTGGACTTTGTAGGATGTGAGTGTCCAATAGTTCTTCCAATAACAGATGTCAGCTGGTTCTGCAATATCCCTGACTGTAATTAAAAACTAGATTGCATAGCACGTGCAGTGAACACCTTTTCCAAGAAAGAAAAAAGAGCATCCCCTCTCATTCTGCAAAAAGCTTCTTGAGCAGGAGGGAGGTGCCATAAGCACTCAGGAGGATCGAGGTTTGTAAAGAAGGAGCAAAGGACATTCTAGACCAAAGACACTGGCTAAAACATAGACATGAAATGAAGAATGGATGAGGGATACATGTGTTTCTCAAAGTAGATGGGGGGTTGGACTATTACAAAAATGGATAGCAGACTCTGGCTATAAGGTCCATCTTGTCCCAGGAAGAAGTTTGGGCACAGGAGATGCTCACAGAATTCTGTGTTGGGGGTCACATAAAAGCTTACATTCTCACCATAAAGGTATGCTCAATGGTACAGCCAGCTTCAGAACAATTAAAAGGCTCACCACCTAATAATTATAATAATAGACCAGCCGGGGAAATGGCTCAATGGAATACGTGCTTCCCTGGCAAGCACAAGGGCCTGAGTTCAATCCCCAGTTCCACTAAAAAATAAATAAGTAAATAATAGCAAATGTGTATTAAGAGCTAACTGTTCCATGCTGGAAAGGTACCACCTATTAGCTCATGAACCTACATAACTTAATGAGGTGGCTGCTATTATTGAGCCCCTTTTACACTTGAAGAAACCAAAGCGCAAAAACCAGAAAACGTTATGATGTGCTTTTTTTCTGCCTGCTTTCTACATTCTTCTATTTCTTTTCCTTTATTTTATTTTACTTTTGTGTATTAGTTTGCTTCTCATTGCTTTAATAAACAATCTGAGGCTGGGTGACTCACACACACACACACACACACACACACACACACACACATAAGTTTATTTGGCTCCAATGGGAGTCTCTGGTAATGGGCTTCTTCCAACTGGTCACAAGGTGACAAAGTTTGTCAAGTAGCAAGAGCTAGTAAGTACACATAAGTGAGCGATCCCTCTGGTTTCTCTCTCCTTTAAAGAGGCTTCCAGTAATCAGTGGTGGGTCCTCTGCCTTTATAACTATCAAAGCCTAACTTTTTGAAGGCTCCCCCTCTAAACACCATAGGTTGGATTTCCAATTCTCTTAATACTTTACAAAAAGGTGTAAACTCTAACTAAAGTGTCAAAAGGGACAAACTGTGTTCAAACCATGTCTTTTTCTTATCTCTGATAACCGTTACTCGACAGCTTTAGCAATCATCAATTCATGCCATTCTTTTCTGCCTACACTCTCACTCTTTCTAACTCCCCGAAAGATGGAAGAAACTCCCAGGCGTGTCTAGCTACTTCTACAAATATCTGTATCTCTCCAATCTAAGGACTCATTAACTACAAACAGACACTTACTGTTACTGAAATTTAAATTAACAGTAATTTTGATTATCATCCAATATCCAGTTATCAAAGCCCCCCAATTATAAGTGCAACATGAAAAATAAATAACTTGAAATTAAAATCCATGTAACATGCATATATTGCATTTGGTTTCTCTTTATGTCTCTTTTAAACTTGCCCCATTTTTACATATAACTTGTGGAAGAAAGTTTACACACAACTTGAAATGTTTTATAATATTTTCCATAATTTATATTTTACTATTTGTGTTCCTATGGTGTCTTGTAACACGCTTTCCTGCTTCCTACATTTTTTGGTAAAAACATTATTTACAGGAGCTTGGTGAAATAATAATAATAACATTTTTCCTGCACATAAAATTTGATGTCTGTTTTATGATCCTGATTCCACTGATACTGCCTACAATCATTATTTTAATAGGACACAAAATTGTGATTTTTAAATCATTCTTTGTTAATTCATTGAATTCAATTGAAATATATGAGCAAGAAAATATTTTCTTGACTATTAACTAGTTTATTATTTTGATATTTTATAGTTGAAATGAAGACAGACTAAATGCTTAATTCTTTTGCTTTATTTGTTGCTTTTTGAACGAGTTTGTTTCCAATCAATGTCCAAAGATGAACACTGAAGCTTTTGTTATTGCTGTTTGTTGGATTTTTTTTATGTCATTATGAACATGTCGATTTAAACATGCATGATATATTTTAATAAATTGCCTTTTTATGTTTTCCAGGCTGCAATTTCCCGTATTTGGTCAGTAGACACACTCTGAGTTCTTTGGTTTTTTGATGCAACTTTAGGAGATACCTTCCATGCTTCTGAAGTAGCAGAATATCACTGAGGCCTTTTTCATTTCCCTCCAAACCTAGAAGCAGCTATTTTCTTGTAATATGTATAGACTACCCTGTAGGAGCTTCAGATATACACCAGAGCTTCCTTCAGGGATAAGTGGGGTTGTGAGAACAGCAAACTGCAGATCTGTCAAACATTTTTCTGTCTAGGCTTACTTTCTGCTGGATCGAAGATAACAGGCCCACAATATAAGATCCTCTGCTTACCAACTTGCTACAAATGGTCCTCTCCATTGTTTAATTCCTTTATTATTGAGACTGTCATGTAAATCAAAATAAAATCAACAAACCAAAACTTAAAATTTTCCAAAGAGAGTATTAATTTTGAAAGTCATATGTGTTAAATTTTATTAGTTCAATCCTCTAAAGAGGAAACAGTAACCCTTTGACCATATTAATACTGATGTCTACAGGCGTCTCTATTAATTTGGGCGTAGACAAGGTCTGGAAATTTTATTCAGTTTTCTCCAAAGTCACTTCATTTTTTTTTCTAGTATTCACTTTAAAAAACATCATTTTTGGAGTCTCAATCTTTCAGTGAACCCTGCTGATATTAAGATGTCTTCCCACAGTATTTTTTAGTTCAGTTTCTAAATCACATATTGCACTATGACTTTGGGAAGGGTGGAGGACTGTCTGTATATGTCAATACTTTGAAAGCACATAGCCTGGGAAAAATCTTTCTAATACAAAGATTTTTCACTTTGAAGAGGTGATATATGTCTGTTTCTTTAAAGATTTTGTCCTTTATTCTCCCTGGGTATCCAGTGAACCTATAGTTGGCAGCCTCCTTCAATGTCAGATATGGCCAAATCATTAAATTCTGGTCAGTGGATTAGGTAAAGATATGATAGCATTTGTGTTCAGGGATCCATGAAGCCCTCTTCTGAGGACTTTCTAATGCTTTCATTTGATTTTCACTGGGTGATATAGAGACAAGTATCACAACCTTGTAGGTAATAGGATAAAAATCGCATTCCATTTTAATGAATCCCTGAATGTCTGAGTGAACCAACTACCTCTTTTCAACAAGAATCCCTGCATTCATCTACACAAGGAAAACCACACTACAAATGCTGTGAGTCATTACATAGGGCTGTGTCTAGTTGTTGCAGAAGCTAACCTTATCTAACCTAACCAAGAGCCTTTATAACAAAATAGCAGAACTCATGAGGGCCAACTTCTCTGGGCTATACCATCCCTGCTCATGCTACTCACTGGTTCTCAAAAGTTTCTCTTAAATTTTAATTTAAGGTTCAATATTATCTATGCATGTATTTTTGACTCACAATATTAAATTGGCTTGAGAAAATGAAACAGATTAAGGAATCCTCTAGCCATATGCATGAGCTGTACAGCCATACATTGGTTTCCATGGGGCATGGGTTCAAGGATCCTAGAGAATTGCAAACTCCAAGGATGCTCAAGTCTTCAGTTAGATGCCATATATAGATGCTCCTTGACTGTGATGGGAGTCATGTCTCAATCAATCCATCCCACATTGAAAAGATCTTATGTCAAAAAGCATATATCACACTTAACCTATTAAACATTACACCTTCACAACACAATACACATACACAATTTATTATATGGTCATGTGGCTGAGCAGGAGTTGTGACTGCTGGACACTGCCCTGCACCACAGGAAAAGATTATAGTGTTTTTTGCTAACCCAGGAAAAGTTCAAAATTCAAAATTCTAAGTATCGGGAGGATAGCTCAGTAGAATAAGTGCCTGCCTGGCAAGCAGAGCGTCCTCAGTTCAATTTCCAGAAAAAACCAAAACAAAACAAAACACCTCTAAGAATAGTTTCTACTAAATGCATGTCAACTTAAACAACATCATAAAGTACAATTACTTAAGTTGAACCATCTGAAAATTAAGAATTTACCTTTATTTGTGTATAACATGCATTTCCCCCAGTATCTATTAAATCATCTCTAGTCATAATATCTAATACAACAGTCCTATATAAACTGTAGTTTCACAGTATTGTTTAGAGAGTAATGACTTGAAAAACAGATTTTTATTTTCAGTACAGACATTGGTCTTTTAAAAATATTTGATTCTTGGCGAGTTGAGCCTGTAGATAACAAATTTTGAATACATTGGGCCAAATGCATACTGTTATAGTCCACAGATGATAAATACTTTAATTAAAAAGTCAAAACAAAATAAAAGATTTTTGCCTGGGTTTATATCCCAGTTCCAATTTTTACTACCCAATGACTCAGGCACATTTTTTCTGTCTTGATTTTCTCATCATAAAATATGGGGAAAAAATTGACCTAATTTATACAAAACACTAAGGTCAATAACTGGCACATCATAAGTGTTCAAGAAATAAACTATTGTTCTTGATAGTTTATCATTTCATTAATTTATTCTACAAATACGCATCAGGACATGGTTCCTAGGATCAGTTCTTGTGGTTGGTGGGGCTTTCTGAGGAGTGCGTGTTAGGTGGAGAAAGATGGAACTGATATCATTAGACCAAGATGTGGAGCGAATTTTACTTTTTCATTTTTATTTTTTTATTTTTTCCATAATTTTATTGAGAAATAAATAGCAATGAGACAGTTTCAAACCAAATTGGTAGGACAGTTTCAATAATTAACACATGGCATACATTCTTCTGAGTGGTTAATTGTTGTACAAGATGTGGACATGATATTCTATTTACAAACACCATAAGGACAAATCCCTCTATTCATTAAGAGAGTGTAACTATATATCTATCCTAACCACTTTGTTTTTTTTTTAAATGTACATGATTTTTTTTTTAATTTGAAAAAATATCCTTTGACATGTTGCAGAGAGTGGTGCCTCGGATCACAGACTTAATTCTTTCTCTGGTCATAAACCAAATTGGATGGGAACCACATCAAGTTTCCCTCTCAGGTCAACACTGGACCTAATCGTTGAATATGATTGTGGGTAAGAAACTTGGGTTTACGCCCCCCACAGACGTGGGAACTCACTCGTTCACTGCTGTGCATATCTTCTCCTTTTCATATTTTTGTTTCAATTAACACAAAATAATTATGCAGATTTCTCGAGCACTGTGTGGTGTTTTCATACAGGTATAGAGTCAAATGGGGTAAGTAATGGGCGCACCTCCAGGTTGCTCCTTAGCTTGGAGCCTTTGAGTCTTGTCTTCTGGCTCTTCAGGGGGCATGATGGGTGATCGTGAGCTTTACCCGTCTCCATCCTAATTCACTCCTCTATCTGTTGGCGTTTTGCTACCTGGGATCACCGCTCTTTAGCCCCACACTCTCTTGCCTTCCTCCTCACTGCAATTACCATTCTACTCGTGTTTAGCTTCCACCGATGAGTGAGAATGTTTAATATTTATCTTTCTGCATCTGGCTTTTTCAGTGTCTTTTGCTTTGCTGC
>NW_004524749.1:3720983-3723336 GCF_000260255.1 Octodon degus
ATATTTTTAAAAATAGGCATAAAGAATTATATACTTCTTATGTTTACACATATATCCTAAAATCTAACCAGAGGAACAAATTTTATAGTGGAGCCTCACGCAGCACATTTTATTTATCAGTCAGGTTAAAGTCTATTAAACTCTGACAAACTTCTCATTCATTCATTCATTCATTCATTCATTCATTCATTCATCCATCCATCCATGCATTCAACAAATCACAGAATACATAGAAGGCATGAATCAGGCATCATGCTAGGTTTGGGCAGAGACAAAACTGAATTAATATTTCTAATGCTTATGTTTACAGTATTTTCTAGAATAACTGGAAATCCTAAAATCTTTTTGAGGAAGTGTGGAGCACTCTAAACAGCAGAGAACCATGACTTTACCTCCTGACCCTCCAAAACATTCTGGCCCTTTATTTCTAGAACTGGTTGTGTCAGGTTGCAGAATCAGGGCTTAGGTGGGGAAAAGGCCAGTGCTTTGGTGTTGGTAACTGATCAACCTAAAGAGGCAGTCCTGGTTTGAGTCCCTCCCAAAGAGGGAATAGATTTGGTGGCCATGCTGCGAGCACTTTGCTTGCCAGTTGTTCTAACTTGTACAGAGAAAATCACTCAGTGGTTTCCAAGTGGAGGAGCGTAACTTTCAGTTATTTTATAAGCTGATGTTTTTTTTTTAAAATATGAAAATGTCCAATTTTGAAGCATTCATAAATAGTTTGAAAAATGTGTTTTGACCATGCAACCCTACCAGAACTCAAGCGTGGGCTGGAGCAGACATATAAACTGTCAGCCTGAACACTCTAGCTTGTTTACTTGACAGGCCTGAAGGGGATTTTGGCAGATGGAGAGTGAGAATCAAAAGCAGCAAATCTTTCCTTGAAAAGAAAACAAATCAAAACAACAACAGGGAGGAGTCCCAGGCTCCGGGAAGGAAGCCATCCAGCTCCTCCTTGGTAGGAGCAGGATGCCAGCTTGGCTGGGCAGCCCGGCTGCACAGAGTGGTGGCACCATTGGCGCGCTGTGGAAGTCAGCAGTTCTTGCAGAGACAAGAAGCTTTCAAAGACATTTTATCAATGTGAGTTTTGTCCAAGTGATCACAGGAGAATACACAAACAGACTGAAATAAAATGAAGAATAACTTTTGAAGGAAATAGTATATTGGAAGGATTCATTACAGAAGTTCAAACAAGGGTCCATATGTTTCTCTGCTCTTTATGGTGAGACAGACAGAGGCCTGGTAATAAAGCGAGGGAGGGAGGGGTGCAGCAGGGCTCACTGGTAGGCATAGGATACAATCCAAGCCACAGATAAATAACCAAGATATCTTTATGACGATATAGGCACTTGCCTCCTCAGCCAGCAGAGCTTTTGCTGCTCATATACATTTGCAATGATGTTTTAATGAACGTTGGCTGGCTGTGATGAGAAATGAATCCGTTGTCCGTCTTTGTTTTCTCTGTCCATCTCCTCAGCGCCCACACCCAGTTTGGTCTTTAAGTAAACCTAAGAAATTTGTTCCCTCTGGATATACATTTCACTCTAACTTTATTATTTGGAATCAAAAGTCCCTGGTGATTTCCAGGTTGACTGAAGGTTACATGGAATTGATACAAGAACCTACCCAGAAGTTATGGTTCCTTATAATTTAAGAGAATTACATTTATTCTCCAAGTCTGTCCTAGGCTGTATACAATGTAAAATTTTATTTTATCTTTGAGATAATAAATTTTCCTATAAATCCCAGAACACATTAGCTGCTTTAAACAAGTTTTTGAGTATCTGAAAGGGTGGAGGGCAGAGAAGGAAAGTTTTTATTCTCTCTCTCTCTGTCCCTCTGTCTGTCTGTCGGTCTGTCTGTCTCTCCCTCTGTTGTTCTCTCCCGCTGTGTCACATATACATACAATTACACCTAGTTTAAAAGCTCTCACAGAATATATGTCAATGTACTTTTTATTACAGTGTGCTACAGGCCTCCATTGTTGGGGTTGATGCCAAAAATTTAAAATGTAAATTTAGGCATACTGGGATAAAGAGAAACTAAAGTGAGTTTTACCCTGAAATATTAGAAAATTCATATTAATTTACCCCTGTAATGGAAAAAATTATATTTCCTTTCAAAGTTTATCTTATATAAAGCTGTCAGTGGACTTAATATGAAACACTGGTTAGCAAGAAAGTTTTAAGAACTAGTACATAATAACGTACGTATTTATGGAAAGGTGGGTGGGAAGGAGAAAAAGACAGAGAGAAGACAAGGAAGAGGGATGAAGAAAAGAAGCAAGGGAGAAAGGAAGGAAGAAGAAAGGAAGAAGGAAAGAATGAAGAGAGGAAGGAAGGAAGGAAGGAAG
>NW_004524749.1:3723747-3726043 GCF_000260255.1 Octodon degus
AAGAGCTCTTTCAACATCGTCTTAGCTGAAGATGTATGTGGTGCTGTCGCAGCATACGTGGACTGCCTTTAAGATGTTAGTCTATTTCCTTCCTTCGTTTCCTGGTTAACCTTATGTTTAAGTCCTAATAAAATCCAAATTTATGGGGATCAGGCTTGTCACCAGCCTTTCATTAGTGTCACTTTCTCTTCAATTTCATCTAATTCAGTTTGGGTCATTTAAAAATGTTTGATCACACTTGCTAGAGAAATTTCATGTAGTTACCACAAAGCAAATACTATTTTGAAGTTAACCAAGACTTAAGAGTAAGAGCAGTGACTGAGATAGAGAGATAGAGAGAGAGACAGACAGAGAGAGACAGACACAGAGTGAGAGAGAAACAGTGAGAGAGAGAGAGAGAGAGAGAGAGAGAGAGAGAGAGAGAGAGTTTTAGTGGGGCCCCAGACCCTCGTGTTTTAATCAGGAAAGGCGGGTGGCAGGTCACAAAGATTAGGTTTAAGCTTCCTGATATACATCGGATCTCTTGCCCTTTCAACCCTCCAGCAGTGTGAGGAGGCTTTCTTTCTGAAACCCATAAATTAGAGACCAAGGGTTCTTTGCAAAGTATAATGACGAGATGACAGAGTTCCCATGAAGCCTAACTCTTTATCCCTGGACATGAGAATTTTATTTATTTTCTTTGGAATGTTAAGCCACCATTGGTGGGTCAATGGGAGACCTGAATATTTTTTTTTAATGAAAAACTGCTCTGATCATGAATGCTTTCTGCTAAGATTTAAGACCAAAAGATCCCCAAATGTTTTTTTCCTAGTTTTTATACTCACTTCAAAATATATTGTATATCTTATTTAGGTTCATAAAGTTGTATACAGTGTAAATCCATCCAGACTGATGTCTAAAAAAACACACAGGAGCTGTAAAGCTGGTTTCTATATTGTTTGGACATAATACTGTTCTCAAGTGAAGTAATAAGGGAACAGGGTACTTAAAATAGGGTGTCACATTTCAAGGTAATAAATAGCAGATTGATTCTACCTTCCAATTGATCCTGCAGTTTACTTATACACAAGATGGAAAATAAAGTACCAAAGCTACTGTGATTTACTTTGTAGAAATGAGACACTCCGTATTAGTTTAAGTGAAAGCAAAGGGTAGCTCTGACAATTTATTACAGGCTCAGTCCAAATGCAGCTTGGATCAACTTACACTATTGGCACACGCATATCACCATGCCTTTAGCATCTCTACAATTAAACACATTTCAAGCGTTTTTATTTCTTAATGCACATGCTTTTCCAACTAGCCTTGTCATCCAACAACAGAAACCCTCGCTCTTCCTGAACGTAGATTCCATTAAATAATGGGACATCATCCTGTCCCTGTCTATAAAGCAGTGGTTCCCACTGTTTGGAAACTGAGATGTTTTGTAATTGTTCTTGCTTGATCCTTTGATCTTTTCCTTGCTTCCAAGAGCAGTGGCCCATAGTATGATCATTTTGTATTATGGATTGAAAACATTTTTATTAAAAAGGTTTTCCAGCAGTCTCATGGGTGCCCTTAAACACAATTTTAAGATTAGAAAAATTGTACTGGCCTCTGGCTAGTTGGTTCACAATTAAGGTGTGACATAGGGCTTTATACTGGACAAAGCAGTGCTCAGTGATAAGTAATACTGAAAGCTCATTTTTGGGAAATCTCACAATGCATCAGACACTGTGATTAATTCCTTGTGAATTTTCACAGTGGCCCCAAAGATAGGTGCTTCTACTACATACATTTACAGAATACAAAGTGAAGCTTAAAGGCTTACAGCAGTAGTCACACTCGGGTCAGCCTGACTCCAGCATCCATGATCTTGACCAGTGTTGTGCAACGTGTCCAAGAGGAGCACATAATTGTTGCCTGTAACCCTAGCATACTGAACGTAAGAGTTCATTGCAGATCTGCTGCTAGGAATTCTCCATTACAAGTTTCACTGGATCAAGTGACTCTCCTTGCACATGAACTTGGCTGAGGGACTCCGCATTGGTTGGAAGTTCCTGTTCTCCTTTCCTTTGTTTGCATGTGTAATAGCACACTTCACTTTTGTTTCCAACACATACTTTTTCTGATCTTCCTTCAGGTATTAAAAAGATAGGCTTACAGTTGTACAATCCAAAAACAGCCTACATGAATCCATGAAAGAAAAAAAAAAGGGGGGGGGGAATATTGCCCAAAATGCTAGAGTTTAATTTTTCTTTCCACCATTTCCCCTGAGTTACTATGTACCACAACAGACAAACAGGGACACATGAGC
>NW_004524749.1:3726213-3803101 GCF_000260255.1 Octodon degus
AGTTCTCAAAAAATGGAGTGGATGAATTTAAATGTTACTGAACTGAATTTTTTGTGGTTAAAATATATCTAGGAAAACAGATACAGAAAGACAGAGGGAATGCAGATAATACTCAAGTTGTTGTTTGCCTTCTCTTTCTAAAATTTTTAACATTTGTTCTTTTATGTTATGTTGTACTAGGAGTTGAACTCAAGACCTTTATGCTGAGATACATCCCCAAACTTGTATTTTTTTTTTTTTTTATTTTTTTTTATTTTCAGAGTCTTGCTAAGTTGCCCAGGTTAGGCTCAAAGTTGCAGCACCATTCACAGCTGGCTTTTTCCTTTTAAATGGCTACAGGGACCAAATGCTGTGAAAGGCCCAAGGTTACCAGGGCGCCTCATTCTTACTGTAAGCTAAAATCAAAATACTCTGGGCACGTATACATCACATTAGCAGCATTGTGGAAGTTGGACTGGATTGTGTCCGCCTTGAAAATGGATTAAAAAATACATTTAACCATGAAATTCATTTTGTCCAAAAATCCTTCAAGCTGAGAAATTATTTGAAAATGGTCCTAAGTTTATGGTGAAACTAGCAGAAATCTAGTATTCAAAGAAAAACTAGCAGAAGCAAATATTCTCTGAAGCAGTCAAATTGTAAGAAATAAATGTTCCCAGTTGAAAATCAAAACAAAAACAAAAATAAACTGAATGGATCAGAGTAAACTGTCCAAAGTAAATAATCAACCAAGTGAAAGCATACGGATTAAAGAAAGTATTTGTAAACCATACCTATGACAGAAAGTTATTTTCCAATTCAATATAGATAATTTAATAGCAAGAAAATAGAAAACTTGAGTAATATAAAGGAGATTGATCTTAAAGAATACATTCAAATGACCAATATGGAAAAATGTTCAACATCACTAATCGTAAGGGAAAGAAAATTAAAACCAAAATAGAATTTCACTTCACATTTTTTTTAAATGGCAATTACCAAAAAGGAAGGAAGATATCATGTTGGCAAGGATGTGGAAAGGTAGGAAGCCTTCTGCCCTGTTGGTGGAAATATAAATTATGGAAACCAGGATGGAGATTTCTCCAAAAGTTAAAAATTCAACTATCATATGATAAAGCAGTTCTACTTCTGGCTATGAATCCCAAAGACAATAAATGGTATCTGCACACCCATGTTTGTGGCAGATTTGTTCACAATAGCCAAACTATGGAATAAAGCTGTGTCTCTATAACACAGAGACGAATAAAAGAAATGTAGTAAATATAAACAGTGGAATACCATCCAACCTGAAAAACAAAGTAAATCCTACCATTTTTCAGCAATTTTAATGAGCCTAGAGGATATTATGTGAAGGTAAATAAGCGAGGCACAGAAAGAAAAATATGATCTACTTACACTGTAGAATCTAAAAGGCTGGGCACACAGGGGAGAGTAGAGTGCCGATTCCTAGGGGCTTGGGAGGAGAGGAATGGGAGGGTACTGGTGAAGCCTCACGGATTCAGTTAGACAGGAGAGGCTCCTTCTGGAGGCCAACTGCACGCCGTCGTGGCTATGCTAACAATAATGCACCGCACTTGAAAAGGACTCAGAGAGCAGATTGTAAATATTCTCACTTCCAGAAGGGAACGAGACGATGGAGATGTTACTCACTCTGTGATGCGAATATGTTAAGATGTCAAGCTATATTCTGTAAACACATGCAGTAAAAAAGAAACTGTAAGGACAACACATAGAATGGGGAATGCAGTATGTACATCATGTATCTGAGCAGTATGTATTTGTATCTAGAATATAAAGAGTGCTACCAACGAAATAAAAAATTGAATTCATAAAGGGATAATGGAAAAGGCCGGACATTTCTCGCAGACAGACATACGAACTGCCAGGAAGCCCCTGAAAAGATTCACAGCATCACTAGCCACCCGAGGAATATAAATCAAAATGACAGTGAGGTATCATTTCACAGCCACACAACAGCCATAATCAAGAAAGCAAATAATCAATGATGCTACTACTTAGGCAAGTGCAGGGACCAGGGTTCGGTCCCTGGCACCATATGCCACACTGGCCCCACCTCCAGGTGCGCTGACCCAGCTACGGAACCCTGGCATGGTGGCCCACACCTGTAATCCCAGCGTTGGGGAGGTTGAAAAACAAAAGATCACTATAAGTCTTAGGTGTGTAGCAAGATCTTGTACCAAATACATAAAATAAAATAACTAAATGTTGGTGAAGCTACAGAAAAATCAGAACCTTCAAACACTACTGTAAAATGGCTCAGTCTTTTGAAACTCTGTATGCCATTTCTTCAAATGAATGAATATGTAGTTACTTATGACTCAGCATTTACAATCTTAGAAATGCAAAATCAGAACACTCAAAATCAAAAAAACAGAAATAACTGCTCAAAATCCATCAATTCCAGTTAGTTTTCCAATGAGCTCTACCAACTGTTAAAGAACAAATAATTCCAAACAGATGAGAAAATTTTCAGAGATGAATAAAAGACAAAACATTCTTCAGCACATTTTATGACACTAGTGAATTATGATTCCAAAATCAGTGAAGAATGCAGACCACTCTTTTAATGAAAAATAACTACCTTGAACACAATATTAGAATCCAGTCATGTATAAAATTGATAACTCATCATGAAAAAGATGATTTTTTCCTTGAGTTGAAGCTTGAATTAACTTTTAGAAATCAAAGGATTAAAAAAAATAGAAATCAAAGGATTACCATTTTAAGAACTCAAAGAAGAGAAACTGCATGATCATTTTATTAGATGAAGATAAAATAGTGTTCAATACATATTATTGTCTACTCAGTAAAAATGTGCTCATCAAATTAGGAAAAATAAAGGAACTGCACGAGTACCACTTCCTCATGATTAATGTAATCATATGTATTCCAAATATGTACTAATAAAAATTTAAAAAGGAAACTTCTGAAATTGATAAAGGATATAGGTTAAGAATTACAAGAAGTTCTTTTCTGAATATTGAGTGACAAATATGTTTCTATTTAGAATCACAAAGAACATGAGTCCAGCCTCCAGCAATAGTCTAGTCAGTTACACTGGAAACTCTAGAAAGCCAACTCAGACTTAAAGAATATGAATAAAGATTAGAAAAGAAATTTCAGTGTCACTGTTTTGTGGATGATAAAGTCTGCCTATGTAGAAAAGTATAAATTATCAATCAAAAAAAATGTGAAATTTAAGGAGTTCAGCAATGTTTTTCTTTTACAAAACCAAAGATATATAGGTCAATATTCTTTATATTCCAGTTAAAAATATTTTTAAAACACCATTTACAAGATAAAATAACCAATAAATCAAACATATCTTCATAGGAAAATATAAGATCATTATAGGAAAACCTATGGAATTATATTGAAGGTATCTTTTTTTTTTTTTTTTTTTTTTTTGGTGGTACCAGGAATTGAACTCAGGACCCTGCACTTGCCAGGCAAGCACTTGCTCTACTGAGCTATCTCCCCAACCCTGAAGGTTTCTTTAAATGAGTGATAGGACAAAAAAAAAGATGAAAGCAATAAAAATATAATTTGGGACTAGGGAGATGGCTCGGTAGAATAAGCACTTTCCTGGCAAGCACAAGGGCTTGAGTTCAATCCCTGGTTCTGCCAAAATAAAAAATAAAAAAGTATATAATTTGTCCCCAGAGTTTTGCATAGATGGGTTTGTGTTCCATTCAAAGTTCTAATGCAAGTTGAATTTGATATTGAACTAAAATTTATAAGGAAGAGTAAAAGGCTTGAAATACTTAAGTTCATCATGAGAGAGAACAAAGAAGGGAGATGATGGTTTGGAAGCCCTGGGAATTAAGACCCTGCAAAATTGAACCTAAGTAAATTAATGGAATGGAAGAAAAAATCCAGAAACAGACCCAAATCCAAATAGAATTCTGTTCTGAACAGAAATAGCTCTCCAGATCATTGAGGTTATCCATCTGCAAACACATGAAATTGGACTCTTTCCTTCCTATATAAAAATCAGCCCCAGTCCCAGTAGGCTCAACAATCTAAATGCAAATGTAATGTTATAAAGATTTTGGATGAAATTTCTTGAAGCTTTTAGAAGATAAGGAAAAAAATTTTTGAAAGATTTTAAAATGAAGCAGTAGCCATAAGAGTGATTAAAAGACCCAAAGAGATAAGAAAAGATGCTGGTGATCATTAGAAATAAAAGAATTACAAGTTAAAGCCTCAATGGAACATGATTTTCTACCTATAAAATTGTCAAAAAAAATTTAAATACCTGGGTGGATCAAACTTTCATAGTAATGTTAAGTACTATACAATTCTTATGGCTGTGTCCATGTGTTCAAAATTCTGAATTTGTGGCTTTAGCAATTTAAGAAGCAAATATCTGAGAAAAAAAGTTTTACTCCTAGATGCACAACTTGGAGAAATTCTCACAATAGTTGTGAACACAGTGACTAGAGAGGTGAAGTTTATTTTACCAAAAGAACACACAAAAAAAAATTGAAGAAATAATTCTATGGAGATATGGATATAGTTGTACAGAATGAGAAAGATAATTATTTCATCAGTGATGAAAATTATTTCATCATATTTCTTCCACTTCATCAGCACTGATGGAGTGGAAGACACAATGCTGAGGAAGTAAAGTCCCGGCCAGATAGCTAATGCTGCAGCCCTTTGGCTGGAAGATTAGAGGCACGGAAGCAGAAGGACAGATCTAACGTTTAGGGTGTGGGGGCATCAATCCATTGTCAATCCATTTCCTAACAGGCTGGGAAGCATCTGGATGCATATTTTATTACTTTTCTTTCTTCTTAGATATTCATCAGAATTATTTGAACTTTTAAGATAAACTTTTAAAGATATTTCAAATATGTGGATCTTCCACCGTGATTCTCAAATGAGCAGCAGCAGTCTGCGAGCAATGGCGGTGACGGGGAAGCAGCGCTGACCAACTCTGTGATGTGCTTGCTACTCAGAAGCTAATTATTCCTGATGCTAACGCACCAAAGTTGGAGCCCATGATTTGCCTCCAGGGCTATCACTTAGAGCAGAATCAGGGTTCTTTTCGGGGTGGCTGCATCATCCGTGCTTTCTAGTCTGCCAGGAGCCAGTTCAGCCCTGCCTCTCTTTTACTGACCTACCACTGCGGGTGAGACGCGAATTGTGGAGGTGCCTACGTGCATGCCATAACTTTCCAGATAGTTCTCTTTCTGTAAGCTGGACGCATCCCCAGAAGTGTGTCGCATGGGCTCCCCCTGGGCTGCTGGAATGACAGCAGTCATTTAGAAGAGAGTGACATCTACTAGATGCTGTGCGCCTGACTGCAACACCCATTACCTCGCTTAACTCTTCCACTGACCTAGTGACTTGGGCAGTATTACTCTATTTTACTGATGGAAAGCACAAGACTTAAAATGCGAAGAAACTGAACCACAGGTTTCATTGCTCACAAGAGACTGCACTGGAGGTGAATACAGATCTAGCTGACTCTAAATCCCCATTACCTGGCCCTCATTCTTTCCTTCCTTCCTCAAGAGTTGAAAAGCCCTGATCAAACATAACCTCATTAAAGAAGTGGGTGCTGAAATCCTACAATAGAGGGGATTATGCAACCCAGGTGAATTCTGGACAGCAACATAACCAATAAGCATGATGGAAATGGCACTGTGTGAAACTGTGAAATGCCACCCCCTCTGACTTCTGCTTGTTTCCAATTTGTAAAAGAGAAAAGGCCTCAGGTTATCAGCAGGCCTTAAGATTTGCAGGTCATAGGACCCTTCCCCAGGAAACAACTCTATGTATACAGCACATAAAATTTGCCTGTGGTGCCCGCAATTCCCTAGCTCCTTGAATCAGATTCTGTTCAGAATTTCTGGATGCTGCACTTCTGTGAAGCTTCTTCCAGTGAAGCTCCTTCCAGTGAAATCCTTCAGTGACCTAAAATATTTCTTCCAACAGCTAAGAAAGGCAGCATTCTCTGACAGCCAGGATAAAGGGGCTTGTGCCTTTGGTTACCACCCTGAGCTATCTGCAAACTGAGAAAACCAGTGGGGTCTCTCCAATATTTAGTGTCTACCACCTAGGGCTTTGTGTCAGGCTTGTTGGCAGTAAAACAGGAAATGAGGACAGAGGCATTAATGGCCTTTGTAAACAGCACCTTCAAGGCTTTCAGTCACCAATTGGAGAGTGTTCACCACCAGGGTGGGGGAAAAGAGAAGAGGAAAAAGCCAAACAGGAAATGCAATGAGGGGAGATGAAAGCAGATCAATAAAGAGAGAAACATTTGGTTTGAAGTCTTGCCTTTAAAATAATGGGAAACCCCTGGCTCCCCCCTCCAGAAAGTAATTTGGAGCATTATCACAGGTCTGACCTTTAGGTGTAATTGCCCCAGATTCCAGCCACCCAGAGGTTTAGAATTCCAGAGTTTGAGTAAAGAATTCAGTTTAGAGATGTAGATTTATTATCATCGCTTAAGTAGATTTTTTTTTTAACAAAAGGATTTACCTAGAGCTAGAAGAAAATACCTTGGATTTTATTTTTCTCCCTTTTCTCCAAATAAAAGAGGAGAGCGGAATTTTCCTTAGAACATACATTTAATGGAGAAAGCCCTGTCCTTTACAGAGCTGTGGTTCTAGTTGAATTGCTGGAGCACACAGACACTGGCAACTTCCAGTGAAAGGAATCCCTCGGGGCCCAGGCATGAGGTACTGGTCCCCGTGGTCTCTCAGGCCTTGCCCAACCCGACAATTTGAATTTCTTCCACCTAAGGAAATGCGTAGAATTGTTCATGCTCCTTGGACGTGCCAGGACTCTTCGCTTGCAAGCACTGTAGAGCATGCAGGAATCCAAGATCCTCCTGGGAATGCAGGAATTAAGAGAAAATGGAATTACATTGCAGCTCAAACCTTTGTTTATTCTTTTTTTGCAGGGCAGGAGATTAATTTTGTTCATAAGATTTTTAAGCAAATGCCAGTGCCACAATTACATTTGTTTCCTGTTTCACAAAAGAGCTCAGAGAGTTGAAGAGATGTTTTAGGAGGACAGCAGAAAGGGTTATAGGTCTAAGAGAAGATAAGGAGACAGTAACACCATTCCAGCTGCATGGTGGAAGTCTTCATTCCTTTGTGATGGAAAAGATAGACAATGCTAATCCTATCCTTAAAGGACTTTTCAACTTCCACCCCATAAACCCTGTTTCTGAGTCTGGGAGTCTGGAGGCGAGAGTGTGCATTTGATGAAAATTCCAAATGATTTTCCAAATTGTTATTTTGTAGATTGAGTAGAACCCAAATTGCCTTTTCTGCTAATTTTATCACATCAGCTGTGTTTAAAAGTAAACACCTGCCTTTTCTTATTACTATCACTCAGGAATAATGGAAGAAGAGCCATTATTTCAAGTATAGATTCCTTCACTCATTAAATCATGTGTTTTTAAACATTAACCCTGATTTGGTCTGTGAAACACTCAACTGATAGTGAATGAATAACACAAACTGCTTTCCTTGCTCTCACTCCCTTCTTCCTCCCATTTATCTGCACTTCCTCTTTAATAACACAGAGCTGTAGGCAACAAGTGAAGTCCTGGGGCATGTGAGGGCCCAGACTCACAGCTCACAGGCATAGACAGAGAGATGTTGATAATCTTGAGTTACTGGCTCTTTTATTTTTATTTTTTAATTAATTTTAATGAGAATCAAATAGCAATGAGAGTTTCAAAACCGATTAATAGGACAGTTTCAATAATTAATACATTACATATTGTTGTCTTCGTAGTGGTTATTCATAGTACAAGATGCAGACATGCTATCCTGTCCAAACACTATTGGTACAATTCTTTCTTCTATTTTTATTCTTTATGTTTTCTTGTCTTTTGGGGAGAACAGGATAAGGTGGCAAAATTTTTACAAGGAATATTTTATGACATCCAAATTATTTACTCTCTCCTCTTCCTTCTAGTGATTTACAAGACTTTGTTTTGTAGCTAGTCTACAAAAGACTGGCCCTCCTTTGAGGCCTCTTCCTGCCTTCACATGTCCCTACTTGGGCTTCAGTTTCTCCGGTCACCAGGTCACACAGCCCTCACTACTACCATAAGCCACAGAAGCTGTTATCTCTCTCTTGGGCCAAGCTGAAGGAAGATGACTTTGGTCAGGGCTATGTGGCATCTCCAGGCACATGTGGGATGGTAAAGGGAGGCAATGCCCACGAAACCTCCCTGTGACTTGTTTTTAATCTGGGTTTCATACTAGACTCACCTGGGAAGTTCTCAAAAAGACAATTATCCAATCCTCACACATAAAGACTGAAGGATAAATAGTCTGGGGTCCCTCAGCATCTGTATTTGCAAAATTTCCTTAGTCATTCTATTTTGCAACCAAGTTTGGAAGGTACGACCTCAGAGTCTGATTCTTGCTGCATTGTAGTTTATTGCTACCAAACTGACAAAATTAACAATGTCCCCAAATGTGAGAAAATGCTAATTCACATTATGTTTACAGATGTCTGAGACTGAGAAATTTAATAGATATCAGAAGACCACTCCTCTCCTCATCCCCCATTCAAGTCCTGGAGAACCTGCTTCTGGGGCGATTTAGGAAGAAAACGTCCATGCTCACATGCAAATAGCAACCTTCCACCTTGAGCCTATCCAGTTCTTTGAACAAAATAAACCTTCCTCCTTCATTCCCTAAAGTCTGTATCAAGACCCAGCTCCTCAATATTGTGATGGAAGGGGAAGAGCTAGGAAACATGACAGTGGCAAGCCATATAGTTATATGTAGATTATGGGTAAGGCAATGATCCTGAGAATCTTCAGAAGAATTTTGAATCTAGCTGTTAATCAGAATGATTCCCACCCTGACTAACTATATATACTGATACCTGTGAACTAAGCAACTGCACTGAAGATGGCAATTTGTAATAGTAGTTCATGCTTGGAGTGCCGGTCACTCTGGTCTTCTGAATATGGGCTGCTTATCATGACTTGCCAGTTGCTGCTGTGCTGTCTCTTGGGTAGATGATTGTTCAAAAAGAAGAGGGTGGTGAGTGAAGGCAGGAGACAGGAAAAGAAATGTTTTGGGACTGTCCTGCTCCAAAGTTGTATATGGTTAGATTTCTGAACTTATGTTTAAACATAATAATTACATAATTCTTTATGCCTATTTTTAAAATATATTTTAATTTTTAAATTTTTTTCATCATATTCTGTAGGGACTTAAAGTTTAACATATTAATACTTGATGAAAAATATCTGTTCCATTTTATGCCTAAGATGTTTGACATTCAGTTAGTGAGGTTAGACTCAACAGCCTAGGTTGTATGTTAATAACAATAAGCTTCTCTTCTGGAGGGTTAACAACCTAAGTTTGCAGAGCAAAATTAGAGAAAAAGGAGGGCCTCAAGGAAAGCCAACATTTTGGCCCTAGCCTTCCAAGGTCAATTAAGACTCAGGACATATGAGAACTTATACTGTAACGTCACGTAACTTGGTAGTGTCCCAAATTTTCTCATCAAGGAGATTATGAGGCCAAAGAGGAAAGTGATCGATGACATAGAGTGTGTCTAAGGAGAGTCACATGGAGAGAAAACATTCTCTCAGGCTTTCACAGAGAGCACATTGGCCAAGCAATGGCCGTGACTCATCCACATGGCTGACACTAACAAAGGTTCTACAATCTGAGGTACAGGATCTCAGCATAAATCCTGAGAGGATTTGACTGGCCTTATCAGATCCAAAAGCTACAGCTCTTGTTACATAGGTCTTGCTTTATTTTGGTCTTAACCATCTAGCAGAAAAGTATAAAAACTAAGTATAAGAAGTAAAGCCATGGTGTTATGTTAAGCTGTAGGGGACCCAGGTCAACAACTTCTGACATCACCAGTCAAGCAGAAGACCCAATACTATTATGAATTACTGGACTCTTAGAATATTTTGCTGAGTTAACACATCTATAATATTCAAATAATGGAACTAAACAAGGCGATACAGATGAATGTCCATTTTGTATCTGTGTATTCAAAATGGTTAGGATAGATATATAGTTACATTCTCTTAATGAATAGAGGGATTTGTTCTAATAGTGTTTGTAAATAGGATATTATGTCTGCATCTTGTACAGCAAATAATCACTAGGAAGAGAGTATGCAAGGTGTTAATTATTGAAACTGTCCTACCAATTTGATTTGAAACTGTCTCATTGCTGTTTGTCTCTCAATAAAATTATGAAAAAAAATTACCTACTATGGCTCCAGGCTTGGGCTCGGGGGTGTCTGATTGTCCTTTTGCAAGAAGCACTTCTCCTTGTCAGCCTGCAACTAATCAACCCTAAACAGCCTTCCTGGTCAGACCACCTCTGTACAGTGTTTTAAGAAATGCCCGCTTCAGCTTGGTGAGAGCGGGAGAAATCTGAGGTTTAATCAGAGGAAGTTTCACCTGTGAGCCATTCAGCATGCTCATGAAGCGCTTGCTTCTTGAAACTCCTCTTTCTGCCAGGTGCAAAGTGGATGTAACACTCAGGGGCAAAGTATCTCTTACACCATAAAACACTCTTCTGAGTAAACATGAAGAAGTTTACTAGGGAGAGCATAAACCTACCAGAAAGATAAGATAATGACCTCTCAGCAGGTGCAGATTCGGAAATCTGGCCATGGATGGAAAACCTGTGTTCAACTCGATTAAACGGCAACTATGAAGGCCTCTTTTCAAATTAGAAAGGAGATGAGGGAGCAAGAGGTTTGGATATGGATGGAAAGTTCCCTTGATCCTGAGATACTTCACATACCTAAGACCAATGTAAACATTGCGATATCTAAGAGCGTGATGACAAATAAATTTCTAAGTGAACAGTACAGTGGGCACAGTTGATGATGATAAAAGAACAATGCTGCTGGTGTCAAACAGTTAGAACCTTTCCAGTTGTCAGAGCTGTGGAAGGTACAGAAAGTGGGAGAAGCCGCATGGATCACTTGCAGATAGTGGAGTTGAACACCTGTGCCCTACACATTGCTGTCTGGGGGGCTGAGACAGGGAAGTCTGGGATCTTTGCCTTGCTTGAGGTCCCATGATCTTTTGGTGGGCTTTGGGGTACATATGCAACCCCCTATCCCATCACCACACATACAGTCACAACTAGGGCCTCTCTTGAGGTGGAAGTACCATCCTTCATGATCATGGGGTGTTAATTGAATAAAACAGCTTTCCACAAAGATTGCACTCTGCTTCGATTAGCTCTTTTCAATTTTCTGCAAAATTTCTGCTGCAATGAATACAAAGGATGACCTTCTCTGCATGAGAAATACAGCTAGAAGTAGGCAGAGAAAAGAAGGCAAAACTACTAGTTGACTAGAAGCTACTGCTGCTGCCATATTCATTTTAAGATTACTTTCATTGGCACATGTCTGCAGTACAGGCTAGCTCTGCTCACTGCGTATTTTAGCTCTTCTTAGGTTCCCTTCCCCTCTGCCCTCTCCTCCATCCTCCATCTCTGGTCCTCTCTCATTTGCAAACAGTCTACCTTCCTGTTTCCTATTGTCTATGCTTTATTTTGCTCCTTATTCATTACTTGAGTTTCTCATACAAAAGAAGCCATGCAGTGCTTACCTAAGCTTGTGGTCTGATCCACTTCACTTAACATTCTGGCCTCGATGCACATCCAGGTACTTACGAATGACTCATGCATCCTTTATAGAAGAGTTCATTGTACGTAAATACTACATTTTCTTTATCCCTTCATCGTTGATGGACATACAGGGTGCTTCAAGGTTCAGGTGTCACGAGTTATGCAACTATAAACACAGGTATTCATGTATCATTGTAATGTCTTTCATTTCTAATATGAATACTGGTGAAAATTTAAGGCAAGAGAAGCTAAAATTACTTCAATAATGTACCCACAATTGAATAAAACTAAATGTCTTTTTTGTGGCACTAGGACATGAATGCCCAGGGCTGGCCAAATAGCTCAGTGGGCTGAAGTGCCTGCTTAGGTAGAGTGCAGTGGCCATGGTTCGATCCCTGACATGTCGTGTGGGCCCTGGGCCTGGGGTGTGCTGAGAAGGCGACTGAGACTGAGTGTGGTGGCATGCGCCTGTAATCCCCAGTGACCTATGATGGAAAGGGGATCACAGAGGCACTTTGGCTATTGGGGTGTTGGGCCAATGGAAGCTGAAAGCCACACTCGAAGCAGATGTGCAGGCCCCCAAAGATGTTTGTCTGCAATCTTGACTGCTGTCCCCCCAACTCTCCTGGCTCAGGGGAGCAAATCACTCTGCAGCAAGGTCCCTACAGTACACTTAGAAACAATGATGCCTGCAACGATCCGCACATTATAATAATTCAAACCAAATTACAATTCTTATCTTGGATTATGAAATACCATTCAGAGTGAAATTTCATAGATGATTCAGGTTTATTTATAATAAGTATGTCTAGTCAAAATAGGAGAACTACTTAACATTATAATTAAAACTGATACATATCTAGTTGAAAAACTATCCAGTCTCTAAAATACTTCCACAGGAGATGGCTACATACTTTGGCACAAAATCCCCTTGTGCCTTCCAAAACATTTAATTTTTTTATTCTAAAGGGGAGCTTGTGCATTTTCCCACAATATCATATCAAACAAGACTGCATCATTATGCATTCAATAAACCTCCATACCCAGCAGCTCAGACATCAAGTGTACTTGTGTTGTAAGCTGAGCCTCAAGGAAACATTTATTTATTTAAAATATTTTTGCCTATAAGCTAGACAAACATCAACAGTTCATTTCACTGTGTTTTAAGACAGCCCTGTAGAAAGAAGTCCTGCAGACTGTCTATGATCAGGTTTACCTTTGTAGACAGATTTAATTAATTTTTTTCTTTGAAGTCAAATATCTATGGAGATTTTACATTTGAACCTAGTTCACTTGGAAATGGACTGTAGATATCAACTACGGGAAATCATACAACCTTTAAATCATAATATCCAATATTTTCTCTAGAAATTCACCAAATCCTTGGCAACTCCTTCATTGCTTCCATTAGTGATAGACAAAAAGTAATGAGGATTGTATTTATAAGGAGACCTTAGCAGGGAAGATGCCAGAGACAGAACAATAAAATCATTATTAGTGCAAAGATGGGAGCATCTATTTGAAGTACCTTAAAGGCCTACTAGTAGTTCCACTTTCATAAATCTGCAATGGAGTTTGATAATACATTGCCAATTGCTTAATGAATAAAACTTTCTCCTTTAGAAGCAATTTAACTCTTTCAATGTTTTTTCAGACTTCTTTCATTTTAACAATTGGCATCCTCTGTAGATCTTCTTATGGGATGAACATAATCCCATAATCCAAAAATAAAAAGCTGAGCAGCAATATGAAGCCATGACTAGAAAATCTGACACATGATCTCATGTCACAAGATGCAGTAAAAATGTAGGCATACTAAACATAGTGTATAGATTTACCTCAATGCTATGTGTGTAATGTGAATGTGAAACATGAATACATTTCACATGTAAGCTTCAGTTCTATCTTTAAGACATCTTACTAGGTATATTCAAACATTCCAAAATTTGAAAAAAAAAATCCAATGTCTATAATATTTTTGGCTCAACATTCCCAATGAGGGATATTAGGCCCATATCAGAAAGCATAAACTAAAACAGTGATTCAACCTAGGAGACCCAGGGGCATCAACAGCACCTGGGGATGCACTGACTCTGGAACCCCGGAGATGGGGCCCAAGAGTCTGTTTTAGCAAGCTCTTAATTTGGGAACCTCTGATGCCCTGTACCTCCTCATGTTCACATTCAGTTTACCTGGGTTGGGACCATATCTTTTAAAGGTCTAAGACGGTTCTAATATGCACTCAAGCCCAGTGATTGCAAATCTATGATATTCTGGAAGTATTGTTAGCAAATATGGTCTCATGCCATTTATGGTAGATAACTGAGATTCAATTCATCTTTTTCCTGCAATGGAGATTTGAAGCTTCATCTTGCCTGTTTGCTGATGTAAAAGTTCTCTTTGCCATCTGGATGTCAGTTTCTCTGCCTATGAGCAGAGGATTTGCCAGCTGGTGCTCTGTGTTTTAGAACCTGGCTCTAACTCCTCCGTAGTCCAGAAGTTTAACAAACGGAGGCCGGGCCAGGGAGATAGTACAGTAGAATAAGTGCTTGCCTGGCAAGCGCAAGGACCCAAGGCCAATTACAGGTTCTGAAAAAAAAAAAAAGAAAGAAAGAAGGAAAGAAAGAAAGAAAGAAAGAAAGAAAGAAAGAAAGAAAGAAAGAAAGAAAGAAAGAAAGAAAGAAAAAGAAAAAAGAAACAGAGGCACCCTGGAGGCTGTGCTGATGGTGTCAATGGATGGAGAGCCTGGGAAGAGAAAGCCTTATCCCATGTCTGTTCTGGCTCACATGCAGTCCAGGAGACACGAAATAAGAGGGTGAAAAGGAAAGATTTAAACATCCCAGACACTTTTCTCAAGTCAGATGTTTAGTATTAAGAATGCTTCAGTAATGATGGATTGTTTGTTGAGACCTAGGGAGTCCCCAGGCCACCCTCTAGCTTGCAGGTCTCAATCATTTTTTCAGAGTGGTCTTGACCTCATTATATAGCCCTGGCTGCCTTGAACTCACAGCAATCCTCCTGCCTCAGCCTCCCTCATTCTGGAGTGATGGGCACTTGCCACCACACCAGATTCCATGTCTTATGTTTGATGGAAAACTCCTTATCTGCAATAGATGTTCAACATATGCAGTCAACTTATAATTAGATGGTAAATTCTATTTTAAAGAAAAAGGTAGATAAAAATAGCTGATAGTGTTGATGATAGTCATAAAAACGCTAATTTCTGCTGAGCACCACTGTTATAGTTTAGAAGTAAAATGCTCCCCCAGGTTGCTTGTGTGTGGAAGATGACTGTACTATGAGGAGGCTATGCTCACTGGTGAATTAATCTATTGATGAGTCCATGGATGAAGGTGCTGTTAGGAGCTAGGGTCCAGTCAAGGATCTGGGTCCCTAAGGGTGAGAACTGGAAGGGCTGTATTCTTATCCCTGACTCCTCCCTCCTCTCTCTTCTTCTGGGCCATCATTGGGTGAGCATCTTTCCTCCCATGGCTCCCGTCATGCCCTGCTGCCTTGCAGCCAGCCAATAGGGAATGCACTAAACACTTCGAAATCATGAGCCAAAACAAACCTTCCTTCTTACATTGGGTATTTTGTTCTGGTGAAGGGAAAGTGACAAATACAACAACCCAGAACTATGTAAATTTGCACAATTCATTTAATCTTTGTAACAAATCTAGATAGGCATTGTCATTACCACATCACACAGGGGAGGAAATTGGAGGTTATGGACTTGAATAGCAGGTAGTAGTGGGAATCACAAACCAGACTTGTCTAACTCGGGGCCCTTGCCACTCTGCAGCAGGACTTTCCATTTCTCCATGTGTATTCCTATCCAACATTTCAATAGAATTATATCTACAAATGTTTGTTTTCAGACTCTTGGCCAGCATTGGTGTCATAAAGACAGAAAAGATACACTTTTAATGTTAGAGGTGTCACAGTCTTACAGAGAGTGCAACCACGTAAGTTATCAAAGAGAAACCAGGAGCACTGTGTGCGGCTGAGGCAGGAGGGTCACAGGCAACTTAATGACTTACTGAGAACTTGTCTTAAAAGAAAAGAAAAGAAAATTATAGAAAAGAAAAGAAAAGGCTGGGTATGCATCTTGCAGAATTCCAAGTTCAATCCCTAGTAGTGCCCCTCCAAAAGAAAAATAAGTATATATATATATATATATATATATATGTGAACATTGATACATCTATTTAAATAGTTAATATTAGTTTTTCTAAAATATCCTGATTTCAAGACCTTGTTAAAATTTCAAGAATATATTTTATCAAGCAATCAAAGCCAGAAAACATCCACGTTCAGATAATGAGTTTCGCATCTCTTCATTTTGTAGGCGCTTGTAATTTTCAGGAAATAATTACTAAGTATAATAAACCACTTTACTGAATTCAGTGATTGTAATTCTATGTACTACAAGATAAGAAGGGCTGCTTAAAACAACTTTTGTAGGTAAAGCCCTAAAATAATAAGCTGACAACAGAACATTGTAAACATTGTACACACACACACACACACACACACACACACACGTGCACTCACATCTTCCTTAAGCACAGATGCTTGTGACTTGTTTGTTACATGGCTCAACAACTATAGCTCTGTTAACCTGTTCAGTTGTTCCTTAATATCAGCATTAGAAAAAAAAATTCTATCAAAGTTGTTCTCTTATGTAACTCTTGCAAAATTACACAGGACACCATCAAATATTGCTTTCTTCACCTCTCATCTTTCACCAAGAGCTCCTAAGGGGGCATTACCTTTCAACACTAACAGTTGTGTTTATTGGTCATAATGTATTCATGAGCGATCCAGATTTCCAAGTCCACCTTCCACTTCATGTTCCCCTTGCTCCGTGTCTGTTTACAATTTCCGAACTTTTACAGTGCAATTAAGGAAGAGCTGCATTAACATCAAATATTTATAACTCTGTGATTCTGATTTAGAATTTAGCTTTGGAATAAAATCCATGGTAAAAGTGCTTCTGTTGATCAGCTCTGTAGGTCTTTGTCTACCCTCCCAGGGGCCGACGATACACAAAGTCTCTGCCCCCTGTGTGCCTGCTGCTAAGACAGCAGTGCATCCTTAAGGTTTGACACCAATGTCTTTAGTGGCTGGGATTTTGGGAAGGGAGAAAAGTGAAGGGTGGGGTAGATGCTGGTCAAGAAAATATACCTGGGTGAATTTCCCAATCACCCTACCATAGCCACATCCTACTCAACGCTCTCCTGCAGAGACAAAAGATTGACCAGCTGATGAAAGTCAGGCAAGTTGAAGTTATTACAACTTAGTTTTGGAATTAAGAGTTGAGAGAGAAAGTCCTCTTTTGTTGCATTTGCTGAAAAGGTAATGATAATAGTATTATAACCTTTTTATTGAGATATCTATATGAAAACCCACGTCCTCTGGCTCTAAGTAGGCATACCTTAGCATTATGGATTACCTTTATGAAAATAAATTCATTGGGATGCTTTTTTGCACATGACTAAAACAAGTCTGTTGATTTAGACACATTTTTCCGGAGTTGGTTGCTTGTCTTTTTTGTCCACTTTCTTTTGTGGGGTCTCAGTTTAGAAAAGGATTTCTCAGAAAGTTGACACAAAAGTCATTAGCATTTATAGGCTTCTAGGCTACTTTTTCCCCCTAGATTCAGATATAGTTCTCAACTCAAACTCCAAAACTGGGTCTAGGCTTTTAGCTTAGTCAAATTCTCAACCTTTATCCAATAGTAGTGGGCAAGAATAACGTGACACTGCCTGACCAGGCCTTATGCATACCCTTGGATATGTAAGTGCTTTTAACTCTACTAAAAACATAGGTACAAAACTTGGGAAGATCTATTTGCTGTTACCAGAAGAAGGGAAAATGGATTCTAGCCAAAGACCAAGCGTGAAAGAATTTATCTTTGCAGAACCCTCCTTGTAGAAGTGCTTATCCTAGTATAGACATCAAACTGTAAGATTATAGCTCACTGTTGTTAAAAGGTAATTTTCTAAAAAAGAGTAAAATCATGACTTTCATGCAGATATGTAGTGAATGCATGTCAAAATTTGTATTTAAGTCATTAAACAAAATGAGGGAACAATGCAGATGTCACAACCAGTTCAAAGGAGAAGCCAAAGAATAGCAATGATTTGAGATTAGGAATACTGAAATACACTTGAAACTGCCTGCCTTTCCCGAATGAGTTTGTCTGCTCCTTCACAGAATTTTGTGTCTGTACAGAAGACCACCTGGATGGCCACCAGCTTCCTGTACCTTACAACTCAAAGCCAATGAAGGTAGAAAGAGAAAACCCGGAAGGCTGTCCTTAGATAATAAAAGTTTTCCACTAAACATTCGTGGTAATCTTTTCTGTATGTTTCAAACTTCTTTATATTCTCCCCTCAAAGAAAAATGACTCCTGGTCACAAAACAAGGCTGATCTCCTTCACTCTGACCTGATTACTTATGTAAGTACAATAAGAGTGTTCATTGTTCATTCCCACAGAGGTTTCCTCAAGTCTGCTGTGCTGGAAGATTCCATATGAAATACTACACTCAATTTTTAAAGGCCTCTATTGTTTACTAGGAAGCCAAGCCCCAAAACTCCACCAAATTTCACTTGCAGGAAGTGTAAATTTTAGAAAATTGCTCTTCTCCATTTATCCCAAGCTTCTTAGCCTACAAGGAAGTAGTTTTCCTTAAGACTGGACCCCATGGGCAGGAAAAGAAAGTCTTTAAACCGTAAGTTTTGTGGGATATTTTTTTGAGCACTGGGCTCACAAGTCAATGTTAGTGCCTTCACAGTAGCCATACTTGATTAAATGAGTATCATTCCCAAATATGACATTCTAAGCCATGCTTCAATTATATCACTATAAAAGTATAAAATATTCTTGCTGAACATACACAAAGAACAATATTCCCATGAAGAATTCAATAACAGTTCATGACTGAAAAGAGAGAATATCAGTGAGAATTAGATATTATTTTTAAATGATCTGTTTTATTTTCAGAAGTGAGTATTAAACTATCTTAGCTATAGATAGCTGTTTTAGGGATAGAAAGATCTTCCTTAGAGATCCGGGAAGTAAAACAGTAAAATAACATCAAGAATATTCTGAATAAACACCTTCAGCAAAAATTTCTTTTACCAATTTATTGTGCTCAATCTTGTTTTGCAGAGCTTAATATTTTATTTTTTGTTTTGATTTCAGCTATTTTAGAAATGCAGCACCTTCAATGGAGTGACATAAGAAGGAAATAAAGATTTATTTCCTATAGGTCTTGGAGGCCACACGGAGGTCAGGTATGCACGGACAGGCAGAAATCTGTGGTCCAACATTAATATTAGATTCTACCAATTAATATTAATTCTACATTAATATTAGGCACTACCCAACAGATTTTATGTGGAGTGTTTTAACTGGTAGGTTTCAAACAGGCAGGTATGAATTCCAGGAGGCACACCATGAAGGAGAGGTAGCCACTGCAGCATATCATGCGGTACATGCAGCCTGTAAGGGGCAGAGGGACATCACAGTGAGCTAAATGGAGGTGTTCAATGTGGAGGTGTTCTCCTGGGACCAAGTGTATAAAACATATCTGCTAACTTGTTTCATTTTCTCTCATTGCCCAAACAAAATATCCGGTGCCCAGAATTAAGAAAAGAAAGGTTTATGTAGCTCACAGTTTGTGGAGCTTTCAATCCATACTCAGCTGGCTCCAAGGCAGAGTGGCACGTGGCAGAAGGCCGCAGTTCATGGAGATGAAAAACAGAAAAACAAGAGCACAAGAGGTGGAAAAGACAGAAAAAGCATGCCTCTTTCCCTCCCTTATATTATATGCAGGCTACTGGCCCCAGGATGAGTGTAGCACTTAATCCCATAATCCCAGCATTGGACCATGAATCAATCAAAAGCTCTAGAAGCCTGCCCCAATGACTGCATGAGGTTTTGAGGCAGGCGGCATCTAGACACAAACCATAGCTTCTAGATAAACCGTACTGAAGAATTGAGAAGGAGGGAGTGCTGAATCAGAAATTGTGTCAAGGGTGACTGAGCTTCTGGTGTAAAAAGATATACTCAGATGGATGCTGAGGTAACACAAAATGGTGACAATTTAGTTCTCACCCTATTAGAGGAGGCTGAAATCTGTCTGAACAGTGATATCCGAAGCCTGAGCCCAAGTGTCTACTCTGAAGTATCCGAGGTTTCAAGTACCTGGTATAGTACTTTCTGAAGATCTCTGAGATGATCCATTTTTATTCACATTCTGGAGCCAATTGCAGAGCTTTAACTCAGTGGAAAACAACAAAGTTGAGGAAAAAAGAAATCTGTGGACAGCTGTGATCTAAAATGACTGGCTCATTTATCACTGATAATTTCCGAAAGTGAAAGGTCTGATAAGAGTTCATAACAATATTAAAATAATTGATAAGGAAATTTGGTTGTTTCTGTGTCAAGTGAAACAGGATAATAAGATCATTGCAAAGTATTTTCTCTGAGGCCAATAATTCAGTCTATTTTTAAGTCAGCATATGCTAGATTGGACTTATAAAAATTGCGTGCTCCTCAGCATTATGACAAAATGCCTGAGGTAAATCAACTGAAAGGAGGAAAGGTGTATTTTAGCTTACAATTTTCAGAGTTTTTGCCCATGTTTTCTTGGCTCCGTTGCTTTCAGGCTTTGCAGTGGCTTCACAGTACCTCGCGACTGCTGTGTGTGGAGGAGGGAACTGTTCATATCTTGACAGGCAGGAGGAGGGGCCAGGGTCCTGAGGTCTCTTTAAGGGCCACAGTCCCAGTGACCTAACTTCCTGGCACTGGCTCTGCCTCCTCAAGGTTCCACCATATTCCAATAACTACAGAATGCTGACCAAGCCAATGGGGGACTTAAGATCCTAACCATGGCAAAGAGCTAAAGGGAAAAAAATCTTTAAATGTGATGAATAATAATCATAAGACATTTATAGGTGAGTGGGAAAGAATATAATAGATGCAGAATAAACCAGATATATACTAAGAATATACCAAGAATATCATGTAAATGAATTTTTCAAGTAATGAGTACACCTAAAGTGTGTGTTTCTACAGAACTTCATAAACAAGACTAATAACCATCTCCAGTTTAAAAACTTGCCTAGAAGATTCTATATTCAAATTAAACTAAGGTTATGAGTATATGAGAAATTTTAAATAACAAAGTAATATTGTGAATGCTAAAACTCCTCTATTGTTGCCTAATCTCTTCTGGATTTTAATAAGTATTAACATAGTGTGCGTGGTGTGAGAGTACAGACAAAACTCCCAGAACCACCCACTAAGTTAAGTTTCTGAAATAAGTTTACTTGTAAGAGTTTATTTATACATATTTAGTATAGAGAAGGCCGAGCATTTCTTCTGATTCGTTTACCTGGCTCATTGATCAACCAACAGGGGCATTTCAAATAAACTCAATCATTTCCAGCACTTCATGAGATCAAAGAACCAATCTTTGTGAGTTTTAAGGGAGTTTCTAAGAAATCTTAACAAAATTGTAGGTGCTAAAGATAACTCAAAGGCTTTATTTTTTATGTTTAGGATATGATTTTTGGAAAGAAAATAGTAAAAATAAATGTTAAAGAAGATTTGGACATTGGATTACACAAAGATCACTGAAGGCTAAGACACTATGCTTGGTGATCCATTTAATCAAAAGGACAATAAAATAGTAGAAAACATTAGACATTGATGGCATTGTTCGATAACAATCTTGAGCACCTTAATAAGTGAACACTCTTTGTTTTCTTAAGTGAGCACATAATTAATAGAACCAAACTCTTCTGGTAAAATAAGGATAACATGTTTTCCGGGCATATTGTATGCAGAAATAATGACTCTGTTTTATAGATGAAGTCAGTAACACGCTCATCAAAATTGTGCAAACCTGTGCTAAGATCTTAGCGCACTTCTCCAATTTTGATATTATAAACCGAGGTAAATAAAATTTCCTTTCCAAGCTTTGTCTTTCACTGTGCTGTTTCTGCTTCAGGGTCAAGCTGAGATTTTAAGGTAGATCTCAGAGAATCAGTGAGGTCAGTGTTAATTTCATAATAATATTAAAATGTTGTCATCACACAGTATTTTCATCATTACTGTCTTCAAGTGCATCAGTAAGCAACTATTCCAAAGATGTCATTAGCTTCAATATATAATGTTATAAATACCAAGTGTTATAATCTAATAAACATAGCTTTTTGGTATCTAAATAAATCTTAGGAGACTAAAGTATTAGAGCCAGAAACAGACGAAACTTTCCCTATGACTTGAAGACAAGGCAGAGTCTTTTAAAACCATTAGAAACCAGGAATACCAGACAGGGATTTAGCTCAGTAGCGCTGAACCTGCCTGCGAAGTGCAAAGTGCTGAATTCGATTCTCAGTACCCAAAACAAAACAAAACAACTCCTAACAAACAAACTCAAAACAGATACATGTTGCATTAGTCCATTTTCCATTGCTACAACAAAATACCCAAGCCTAGGTTAAGTATAAAATAATTAGTTTTATTTAGTTCCCAGATTAGAGGTCTAATGGTTCCTGCTTTTACCTAGCTCTGGTGATGACCCTGTCGTGGATGACAGCATGGTGGAGCATGCGTGAGGGAGAGGAATCACATGGGGAGTCAGGATGCAGAAAGAACCCAGGTCCTGGGCATGCTAGTCCTATCACAGCTTACTCTCTCAAGAACTAATAAGGTCCTGACAGAGCCACATTAATCTCATTCAAGGATTATATCCCCACAAGCCCTATTTCTTATAAATTCCTTTACTGCCTATCGCTTGTTCTAGACTAACCTTAAAAGCTATTTCTTCTATGTTAGTATAACGACATGTCTTTGACCAACACCTCTCCCTCCCTCCCTATCTAAGCCATCATTGACTATCAAAATTGAGTTTTAAATTTTGACAGATCAATAAAAAATGTGCAGTGTTTGTCCTTCTGTGCCTAACTTATTGCACTCAGAATAATGTTCTCTGGGCTTGCCCATGCTCTAGAGAATGACAAGACTTTGTTCATTTTCTGTGTATGAATGTGTAAGTCCAATTAGTTATACATCACATCCTTAGTCACTTATCTGCTGATAAACAGATTATTTTAATAATATTTTAATAATCTGTTTAATCTTTGGTTAATTTCATTTTTATTATGAGAGATAGCATTTGGTTAGTGCTGTAAAGAATATGAGAGTACAGATAGTGTTCAACATATTAATTTCATTTCTTTTGGATATACTGTATGACCAGTATTCAGATTGCTGAGTCATAAGCTTACTTTTAATATGCTGAAGAACCTTCATAGAGTTTTTCATAAGGTTCTGTGTCTGTACCAATTTGCATCCTCACCATTAATATAAAAGTGTTCCCTTTTTTTCATATCCTTACCAACACTTGCTGTCTTCTATCTTCTTTTGATAGCAGTCAATCTAATATTTGGGCTCAATGAAACCACGCTTAATCTTCTAAAGGAAGCTTGCCTTTCAGTCATCTACTCTGTGTAACAACACATGAAACGTGGCTTAAGCAAAAACCTGTTTCTTAATCTCATAAAGGTATGGGTCAGCTGGAGGTTTCTTTTGGCCTAATTTAGACTCAGTAGACCTTAGCTGGAATTAATGCACCCAAAGAATGATCGTGGATTACAGACATCCCATTTTCAGTTGCCCCATTTCTGCTTGGACTGCAGTCACTAAGAAGGTCATGTGATGTCTTACTGGTGTAGGCAACCTGTGGGGTGACTATCCGTGGCCTGGTCTCTCAGCATCTTCAATAGGTCCCTCTAGGCTTGCTCAGATCCTGTAGGTGGCAGGTTTTGAAAAGTGCGGAGAAGGGAAGCAGGCGAGCCCTCTTGCAGTACAGCTCTTTCTGCTTCATCTTATTGTTCAAAGCAAGGACCAGATCATTCCAGATTCATGAAGTGCAGGAATAGATTCCAGCATACTGATGGGGTGTGGATATGAGAGGAAATGCCTTGATGACTCCAACTGATATAACACAGACCCTTCGACTGTGGCCGTTCACTTGGTAGGGCAGGAGAGAATCACGTCATAAATACTTGTCTCACAAAGGAGACTTCAGTAGATGCTGCCCTAGAGACACATCATGCCATCAGCGTCTAATAACAGACCAGCAAACGGCAGAGTTGAGAGAGAGTAACTGGGAAAGCTTCATGGAGGGGAGATTGGAGCAAAGGTAGGGGCAATGGGAAGAAGCCTTTCTCCCAGGTCAGTGAGAGGATAGCAGGAGTGGCTTGAGGAGATGCCAGAGGCTCAGTAATTAAAATAGGAAAACCAAGTCACACTGACATTTTCTGTGCATATTTACAGAAGAAAGGCACAGTAGCATCCAGAGAAATAGTGTAGGATGGCTATAAGAAGCAAATTTGATTCCACATCTTGGTCTTTCCAGTTAAAGGTAGAATAAACTCAAGAAAATCACCTCTTTTTTGAGCTTTTCTTCTTCATAAAAATCTTTACCTAATTTGACTGTCAAGTATTTAAAAAGAAAGAATAAATGAGAATAAGTGGCAAAATTAGGTAAATTCTTGTAAAATCAAATAAAATTTAAAGTCAAAATACTAAGATGCAATGTATTGAATGAACAAATGTTAATAGTAATAAGGATGGGCCAGGGAGATGGCTCAGTGGAATAAACACTTCGCTGGCAAGGACAAGGGCCTGAGTGCAATCCCCGGTTCTGCCAAATAATAATAATAATAATAATAATAATAATAATAATAATAATAATAGGAATTAATAAGAAACAACTGAATATTGATATGTGCAATAAAATGAGCAAGTGACTCTACTGAAAAAATATGAGCAACTGATCAACTGATAAGATGTTCTAGTACTTGTTATAAGTTGGAAAATAAATAAACTAGGTAATAATTAAATATTTTTTTTTAAGTTGACAAAAATTTGAAGATGGACCTTATTGGCAGCTAAAAGAGTAGGAAAGACAAGTCCCCTTGGAGGGCAGTGTATCAGGCTGTGTCAAAAATTTAAACTATATGTACTTGGATAAAAAGCATTCTGTCTCAGTAAAGTGCTTGTTTGATCTTTCTGACACATATGCACACAAGCACACACAGTGCATATCTATGAATATGTCCTTCTATGTACATGTATATACATATGCATATATATGTACATATTCATCCACAGAATATTAATTCAACATTGTTTATATGGGAATCTGAAAATATGCTAAATGTCTCTAATGAAGCCACATTTTTTCCATTTTATGTATTTGGTACAGGGTCTCACTACGCAGCTCAGACTCATAGTGATCCTTCTATTTTCTTCCTCCCCAGCGCTGAGATTACAGATGTGTGCCACCATGCCCAGACTCTCTCACTAGCTCTGTGCGCCCCAGGGATGGGGCTGGTGCAGCATGCAGGATGGGATTGAACCCTGGTCCTTGCACTTGCCAAAGCAGGTGCTTAATCTGTTGAGCTATTTTGCTGGCCCAACTTGCTCTTAAAGATTAAAAAAAATACATGAATTGTGAGCTTTTCCTATCCCATGTACTTACAGTATGACAGATATGTTATATAAAAAGATAATAATGCTTAAATGAGATAGAAATTACAAACTATAAAATACTTTGCTATTAAAATAAGGCACATCTGAAGTGAACTTTGAAAACTATTAATTTATTTCAAATCTTTGTAGCTTACACTTAAGTTCTACACTTTGTGTTCCTAGAAATGATGCAGTTGCATAATAGGCATCTTGCCAAATGATTCTGGGTGTCTCAGAAATGCAAACGCAGGGGTCCATTCTGGCCTTATCTAAGTTTTCCTTATAGCCGATGTTCACTCAGCACAGCAGAGAGGGTGTTGTGCTGCTCTCTCTGAGTCCTCTCCCTCCCTGAACAAACAGTTAAACTGGATAACAAACTAATAAAAAATAATTTGGAATCAGGGGCATGATTATGGCCACGAAGGACGCTGATGATCATTTCATGTGATCAGAGAAGAACCTAAAATAGAGCACTCTTCAATTACCATAATTTCTACTGTCGTTGTAATTTCTGTACATAAAAGCATTTGGTCTGAGGCACAACAAATTTATCTGTAAATTATACAATAAGGGATGGAGAATGGACTTCTGTTTAAAAGAACAAACAGATTCCATCATTTATGGGGACATCTTCCTCTGACTCGCCATGTGAATGTGACCAAATGCACACTCCGTTATCGTACAAAGTTCTGGTGACTGTCACCCAACCCCACCCCACCCTTCTCCCAAGTTTAATTAAACCAGTATCACACTGAGACTGGAAGAAAAATACAATGATACAACAATAAACAAACATTAATCATGATCATTACATACATTTTATTACATGAAATAAATAATACTGTGGTGCTTTCACCAGCCCATAAAGCTCTTCCTCTTGGATAACATCCTAAGGCAATTGAGGGGTAAAATAATACTAATAATGATAATAATAATTAGCATGAAAGGGGAAAAAAGAGTTCATCGCCACATAAAACAGAAACTGTATTATCCTTCACTTATATTAATCTCATATTTGCTCATTTCTTCACTTTAGGATTTAACAAGGGTTTCTTCTCCCTGAGATAAATGAAAAGTAAATTTTTTATTTGTAGTCTCACTTTGGCGTACATAATTCAACTCTAATTGCCCCTGCGCAAGGAGATATGTGGAAGACTCTGTCAATATTCATTCCACATGTATGGAATTCCATGAGGAAATGGGGGGGAGCTGAGCCCTGTGACTGTGTAGGAGGCACAATGAGACGAAGATAGAAAGGCATTCAGCAAGACTCAAGATGATAGCTTCTGTCCCTCCTTGAGGAGGCCAGGGCCCAGCCTCCCTCTGTTTAAGTCATTTTCTGAACAGAATCAAAGATGTCGCCGGCTGGTGTCTGAATCAGGCATGATCCCCCTTGGGGAAATTCTCTTTTGGTTTTCCTTCCAGAGGGCCTCCTCACATTCTTTAGTATAAAGACCATGTTGGGAATCACCACTAAACATATAACATGGCTGTCCAGCCCTATTGTCTCATCTCCATGTGGGAATGACAAGGAATGGTTCCTTTCCTGCTGAGGTGACCATTAGGACCCGCTTCACCAGTCAGATGCACATCCCACTCTGTAGTCCCACTAATTGTCTTGAGGTGGTTTCACTGTGTGCTGCTAAGACACCATCTTAGAGTGTTACTTCTAATGAACAAAAATGTTACTTCTAATGAACAAAAACACACCTTGCCTCAGTAGACACCATGGTATGCAAACAGATACACACTTATAAGATAGAGTTTTGTCCGCTCTTGGGCTCTCCTGGACATGCAATGACTCGCCATGTGAATGTGACCAAATGCACACTCCGTTATCGTACAAAGTTCTGGTAACTGTCACCCAACCCCACCCCACCCTTCTCCCAAGTTTAATTAAACCAGTATCACACTGAGACTGGAAGATGATGGAAAATTCTACTTGGGTATTTTTGGAAATTTCAGTTAAGGGAACCTCCTCTGTTTCCATTTTAAAGGAAAGAAAAAGGGGTGATTATATGAAGACCAGTTTTCCCAGACTGTTCTACAACTTTTCTTTCTTTTCCTGCCCCAAACAACTAGAATGGTAATGGCTCACAATTCAAGAAGCCCCTTCTTCTAGGTTTAAAATGGCGGCTCTCAAGCAATGACTAAAGGTGTATTCTCCACTGGAACTGGAAATGTGTCCCCTTGCATGGTCTCCTTGGAACTCACTATGGTTGGCTCTCAACCCAGGTAGGAAATAAGGGAAGCAGCATAATACAGTGCTGTCCTTCCTCAAGCAGAGCAGTACTCCCTTTCTTGTGCAGAGTCTTCAAGGAAGGGTGAGGGGGCTTGAAGCCGTTGCTGCGGCTGACTGCCTGGCACTTGATACCCAGTAACAGAAGACGTTATGTGTGACCTGAGTTTTCTCCTCTTGGCACCTCATGCATCTGTCCCTTCCTTCTGGAGATTAATTGGGATGTGGCAGGTTATAAGAAGCCACTAGGGTTCTTGACCCTCCCACGGACAGATACTTTTGGACAAAAAGCAGGAGAAAAAATAGGTGAGTGGACACCCTCTGAAGCTGCCTTGCTAGAAGTCCCTCAGGGAATGTCCCCTGCCCTCTGCCAGTGAATTTCTAGGGCTGCCTCTATCATAAATAGTCTGATTAAAATGTAAATTTAGCCAACCTATCAGCTTCCCATTAAGAAGACTCTTTAAAAACGCCGTTAATCAGCTGAAAGATATGTAGTGAAATACCACTCATCAATTGTAACTGCTTATGACAGTTAACAAAGCTTTATATTTGCCCCAAACATGTGCTGATCTATCCATTATGCCAAGGTTCACTCTCACGCTAATTGTACATTTTCTTCTCTAATGCATTTTTGCTGTTATCTCATAGGCTAATGAAAGCCAGGAAATCAATAAATATAAATTATACATGCAAAGAAGGACTGCTGTGAACATAAAGTTTCTAATTAATTGCACTTGATTAATTTATATCCTTTAATTATCTTGCTAAGCCACAAACAACATAAATATCTTTGCAATCTGGTTATTGCTATGTCAGTCATAAAAAAGCAGACACAGTAAATCTATGAAATCTAGCAAACTGCATCAGTAGAAAACATGGAATGGCGTAACCCATAAATATCATCGAACCTACTCAAGACACTGATGAATAATTTCAGTGTGACAAATTAACACTAAATATGTTGTATGGTTATTTGACGAAGGTTATAGTGATGTTATAAGTTTAAATGGTGCATATGGAGTAAGGGAAAATGTGGATTTTTACCAGCAGGCTTATAAAATCTGTTCAAGCTGGGAGGAGCAGTGTGGGTAAGGGCCCACATGCAAATAGCCTGCACAGTGCTGCAAGCAGAAATACTCTTCAGTGGCCAAGCTGAAAGGCAAATTGTTAAATTATTGTGTTTCTCAGTTTCCCTTTGATAAGCTTGATCAACAAAGAACAATCTCATCTCCTCTGGACAGGCAAAAATAAAAGGCATAATTGGAGAAATTTAAATCCAGGAACTGAACACCAGGTTGAACAGAAAGCGGGATGTGACATGTCTCCGTTGTCTTAAAGGGTGCAACTTTTCCATGGAAAGTGGTTTCTTTTTATCCGCCCCCTTTCTAATTTTATCTGACTCTGCTAAGCCAGCCATCTGTCATTGATCTGAAATCTAATCCTCTCTGTCCACCAAGCTTGCTCTTTGTCTAAGACATAGCATATTACTAAGCATCTATATCTACAAACTTTCATAAATGTGTAAAAGAAACTGTATCTGTCCTCAGCTACACTCAGATAAAGACCATCTGTCAGCAACTGCAGCTATTCAAAAAAAAAAAAAAAAGCATCCAAAGGGATTTGCCCTTTACGAAGTAAACCCACTTAACCCTTCCAATAAGATTAACTGTTATTTGTTTCCATTAAATAAAAATGACCATACTAATATACATTTAATAGTTCTGTAACAGTTGCAGAAAGATCAGCTCTCATGTGGATAGCTTTTGTAGATAAAACATACATGCATATAAATAAAGGAATTATGACAGCAATTAGATAACCTATAAGGCAAGGGTGTATTTTCTCTTCCTCCAGTCTGGGGCTCTGAAAGAGAAGCCAACATAAAATATAGATGCCAGAAAGTATCATACTGTCTCAGTCTTCAACTTTACAGTAAATAGCACTTCTAGATATAAAGTATGGCTGAATACACACAATTATTAAGATTCACAGGCCGACCTCTGACTCCTGTCCGCTTACCACTGTACATTCTTGTAGACAGTTTTATGGCTCTTCAGCTATACAATTTAAAGTCTATATATGTGTGGTATACAAATAGACCCTCACTGAACATCTCTGTAATTATGGGAAACTTGTTGGTGGAGGGGAATAACTGCGATTTAGTGACACTAATGTAGAAGGACAGTACAGTTTGAGAGTTCTGTCTCCTATTTTCATCTTAAAGATTGCCAAGGTTGTTTGGTTTAGCATCTCAGAAGCTAAATAAATAATTCTTTTGCTTCACTGGAAAAGCACAGGGGAATTTTTCAAAACATTTTTTATCTGTTCTTTGGATGTTTGTAGACAGATTACTCCTGATAACTGTGGCTCTCGTGTCACACACTCCAACTAGGAAGGCCCAGTTCTTGCTGCCAGGGAGCTGCAATATGCAGACTCAGTTTACCTTCCTGTGCTGTAGCCTGCCTCAGACCTCCTGACATACAGAATGCTCTGGTTTTCTGCTCAGGCACCCGATGGGCAGACGGAAGCAGTGTTTGTGACAGAGGTGGGAAGGAGGGTGAGCAAGTGAATTTGAAGCGCGGCACAAGAAGGTTCTGCCCCACGGCCTGGCATTACCCCGCAGAAGACGAAGCCACAGTTGTTTCTGGAAGTGGTGGGGGTGGGCAGGGAGTGGGCAACTACCAGGCAGATGAAATGACTTTGTTTTCTTCCCTCCTCTGAACTTCTAGGTTTTGTCCCTTAAAAGATTTTATGAAGTCCCGACTACTCAGGTTCAAGGGAAAATCCAGTTAAAGATTCCCCAACCAAACAGATACACCTGGCATTTGGCCTCCCACGTCTTCTCCTGTCTTTGCCTTGAGCTGTGCTGGGAAGGCGCCATGTCTGCTTTCTGAAAATGCCTGGGTGGGTGCTATAAGACCGCTCGCCCTGACGCTGCTCGCAGCCTGCGCCTCGGCCCCAGAGCTGCCCTTCTCCTGGGGACCTGGGCCTCAAGCCCCAGACTTCCAGCTTTGTGCCCAGCAGGTTGGACTGCAGCTCTGCATGCAGGATGACTCAAGAGGAGGGAAGCTCTCTGACGCTGTGTTCCTGTGGGAGTACCGCCGTCACTAAGGAGACAGGTACATCTCTCTGTGCTGGAATCAGATTGGAGAGGAGGATCCACTCCAGAGGCCACTCGCCTGCCTCAGGCTTCTTTCTCCAAGGTAATGAAAAAGCTGTGCAGCCAGAAACGCAGACCCACGACAGGCACAGCCTCTCCTGTGCTGCTCTTGCTGATCATTGAAAAATACCACTATGTCCAGCAGGAAGGAAGTACGTATGTCCCACTGCAGTTCCCCAGATTTGTCATTTTCGATTTAATGCACCTAGGTAGCAAGCCGGCTCACTAGGCTTGACTGCAATTACCTTATCTTTCCTATTTTTAGTGACAGGACCAGATTATTTTAAGTGCATTTTATAGAAAACCCTTCTTTACTGAAGTATAAAGACTGTAATAAAGACAATACAATGTTTTGAAACTGTTTTAAATCCTTCACTCAGCATTGCTTCTACAGATTTAACATGTAGGGGTTCTAATCTTACTGCTACTAATTAGAGCTTTAGTGTAATTGTGCCAACAGGGCGCTTGGCATAATAATTACTATTGAGAGATTCTGGTGGCGTAGTAGCGTGCCTACATAATGCGGATATGTCTAGGATTACAGTGCAGTCACCTTTGTATGTTGACTCAAGTTGGATTTTAACCAAGTAAGGGGTTATTTTGCCTTTATAATAATGCTTAAAAGGCATATACATATGTATGATTTAGGTATCCATTTTTCCTCTTTGAGTCTTTCGAATATTAATTAGCAGGAAACTCAGAAGGCAACAGGGACACATTTTGTTTCAAATCTCTCCAATTCGGGGCAATTCGCTCTGTGAGTGGGATTGTCCTCGCCTGTGTGGCAGAGTCTATTTGGATGCAACAGTGCGCTACGGCTCCCGGGCTCAGCCTGCCCCTCAGGAGACTCCCTGGCTCGTCCTTGCACAGGCAGGAAATGAGGCCTCTCCTCTGCCCAGGAACCAGACCTGACTGAAAGGTGTGTCTTGTTAATAGGAGAAACCTATAAGAAAACGCTTTCTCAGCGGTGCCCTGGCCCACTATCTTTAGAAATGTCAGTCCATGTTGGGGAAATCAGTTTCTGCTTCAGGTGAGGTAGTGATGTTGGCTCAGTGATGGCCGCTCCGGAAACCTATTGTTTGCTACCAAGGGTGGGCAGGGAAAAGACCTGCCCAGGTGTGGCTGTGGCGCTGGGGAGACACGCAGGAGCCTGTGGGGGGCGCGGGGGCAAGGGTGACAGCTGCAGACTCTCTCCCTGTGAGCCAGGTGACCCCACAGCCTCCTGGAGCTTTACCAGGCAACCAGCAAGGCCTCACGGATCTGTTTCACTTTTAGTTGATTCTGGACAAAGTCAGCTTCAGGTGAAGGTCTGCCTGGCACAGGGGTTTCTGCCTTGGATAAGCCAGGCACTGCAGTGGGCAAAAGCCCAACACCCTGCTACTGGTACATTCTTTTCACTGATGCAGGCATGTTGTGTGTGTGAGTGGGTGTGTGTGCGTATGTGTGTATCTTGGTTTTTGTGGTTTTTATTTTTGGCTCAGGTAAAAGAATATCTGCAGAACTGATTTCACTGAGGAATAAGTCACTGAAGAGGGTGTCACTGGCTTCTTCCAATGCTCTACGGAGGTTTTTCTTTTTTTTTTTTTTTCTTTTAATGTAATAATACATTCGAAAGGTAGTGTGTAATGGCCCCAAGCCTGAACTATAGCTCCATTTAGCTCAACTGCCTTGTTTTTACTGCCCCTTAGTGCCTCACTTTTAAAGTGACAGGAAACCAATTTCTGATTACAAATCAATGGGTTAGGATGTCACCTCTGGACAATGAATTTAGCTGTAAATCCAAGGAGTCATCCAGAATGCTAAGAAATTGGGTGGGGGGTAAAGACATGAAGACAGTTGCTTTATTTATACATTGCATATAAATAATTCCATGTACTCACACAACACTTTCAGTCTACATTTCTGGGGAAAGCCAAGGTGGCTGTAGTGTGCCACTGTTCTCTCCTCACTGGACCCCTGGACCACGGGGTATGTTCACTGTGTCCATCAGACGTGGCTATAAATTCTTCACTTTGCTGTAGGAGGTGCAGACTTTGCTCGGGTTGATAAGTGAGTGGGATCTCTGTCTCCCTGGATCCACAGCACCTTCGCCACATCACGTTAACCAAAACTGTCTATGCTCCTGTCACGGAAGATACCTTTTGATGAAGCCCCTTTTTTCTTTAAGCTTTTAAGATAATCTTAGAGAAATCATCAAGCCATAAAAAGAAATCAATAAAAACAGAAAAGGTTCCCATCACCCCGAAAAAATCCATAACTTTTGCATTTTAATAGAGACACTACAGGACCAGACCCATCATTTTCTTTCTGATGTGCTCCTTTGATTTCCCTGGTATCTCACAGGGCTCTTGGCTTTCTTGAGAAAGGGATTATTGAATTGTGTGTCTCCCTCAGATGTACTTGATCACTCAAGTATCTGTACTTAAGAATGTTAGAGTCTGTTCAGCTGTTGTCTCTTCAGGAGCTCATCCGGGCCTTGTCATCTTAATATTAATTGGGTTTTGTACAGAAATCTCAAGTCCCACATTGAGTGGTTTTCAAGAGAGAAGATTATGCCCAAAGCCAGATACAAAGACAAACATATTTAGCACAACAATTATCATAATTGCAGCAACATTCTGTTACGAAATAAGCAAATCTGATTAAGAGCCCTTCTATATTATCAAATATTAATCTGGTGTCTTTAGTTTAACCTGGCTCAAACATAAGAACCTTTATGCTTTTATGTATTAAAAGATTTGTAGAAGCTAAACATATAGAACTTAATAATATGAGACAGCCGAGCCAAGATAGTAAAGGGACCTTTGCTGAATACAATCCCCTTAAATTTCAAATAGACACAGATATGATCATAGGTCTCAAATCGAAATTAAAACACAGCCTGCCAGTGAAGTATTTCTATATAATTCCATCCACATGTTTTTTTTTCAAAACATATTGTAGAAAAGAATTGTTAGTTCTCCTTTCTGGTTAAAAAAAAATAAAGTCAATATCTTTATGGTCAGTTATCACAATCAAATGTATAGTCATGTGAATCTTCTCAGATTTCCTTGATACAACTGACTGCGTATTGGAAGCAGCAACACTCTTGGTAAGCCAGAGAGTTAATTTTATTTGTAATTTTCAGCTTCTTTTAGTTTAATTGCGCAATTTCCTCAATTATTAAAGTTCATTCTGCGTACTTAAGTTCATTAGCCATTGTCAAATGAGCAAATTACTTTGCAATTTTAATATTTGTTAAATAAAGCTACACTAATAGATTCCTTCTCTAGATTTAGTTTTCAGTTGTTGCTACAGTACCCACTGATAGATAATTGTAACCAGCCATATTAGGAGCCAGGAGCCCGCACTATTTTATTTGGTTTTTTTTTTATAAATATCTCTTTATGTTAATGATTTTAACTACACAGGTTTTTTTTTTTTTTGTTTGTTGTCTTGTGTGAAAACTGGGGAGGGTGGCAGTACCGATGCTAGTGTTGAAGCTGGGCATAAATACTATAAAAATGTGTACAGAATGGTGAGATTTCTGATATGTAGATGAGATTAGCATAAGCATGATATGGTAATATGCACATGACATAAAGCTATGAAAATACAATGCAGGCCTCTAAATAATCAGTAAATCACATTTGCAGCCAGATTCTGCGCTATAGAAGTTTTTTTAGTTCTGTGATCCATACAGTATGATAAGATGCAACATATGAACTAAATATATGTGTGCATATACAACATATGTGTGTGTGTGTTAATTTTCATAGTGATATAGTCTATGGTGTGTGTAACTGCTAGCATAAGAAAAGCTCTCTCTCTTTCACTCTCTCGCTCTCTCCTTCCCTTTCATATACACTCTCACATACACGCACACTCTATACTGAGCTAGTTAGTGCACGAGGAGACCATATTTAAATACAAACACGTGCCCGTGTAGCAAGCACATCACTTTCTCTTCTTCCCGGTGCAGTCATGAGGCACCCCCACCCCATTATCTCATCTGATTAATGATTGCACACTGCTTCTTCCTGCAGCAGCACAGTTTACCACCCTGTCCTCTGGGGAAGGTGATTTCTGAAATTTATCACTATTGCTAATGTGAGAACAAATGCACCCCAAACTACTGCTGTTGCTACACTTGTAGAAGCAGACCCACTCTGAAATGTCCGAGGGTGGTGAGCTGGAGGACAGACCTCCTGCCAGCATGGCTTATCTCCCCAACAATGAGGCTTGCATTTCTGCTTTATTAACTTGGCTACAACAGCTTCCTGCCCTCTGTCACCTAGAGGACTAACAAACGACAGCCACTGTGATTTGGAAACCATACAAATTAAATGACTAAAGTGAGGAGAAGTGAAGTTAGGGTAAAGTGTGTCAAGAGAAGTAAGCCAGTAATTTGCATACTAGTTTTACAAATGTTAAACAGGGAGCATTTGATTTTTACATCTGCACGTGCAAAACTGCTAAAAATAGGTAAGCCCAATTTCCTGTGTTTGTGAGCCCTCAATGATATAGGAATTCTTAAATGACGTTAGGAATAATTGACCATGTATGTTTAAAATCAGGGTAACTTTTTCATCTAGTGAAGTCTCACATTTCATTGCTTTTCCCAGGAAGGGTTTTTCTTTTTGGTATTAATTATGAGTGTGAATCCAGGTGCTTATTTTCTCAGAGTATCTCAACAGGTCTCTATCTTCAAGGTAGATTTGCTTTTACATTTTTTTAAACTCATTTCCTACCTTTCAAGGAAAACCAATCAGATACCTTACGTAAGATTAAGATGAACCAAAGAAAGAAAATAAAATCAAATGATGGAAAGGAAAAAAAGGGGGAAGGGGGCCGTCCAACCAGACTGATTCCCATCAGTCAGCTGAAGAGTGGTAACAAATTGTTCAGCCATATGATTTCAGAAAGAGGCACGAGCTCTGGGTACGTAGCTGCCGGGTTTGGAGAAGGCTGATGACATGTGATTATCTCCACGCAGAAATATCAGGGTGGTTAAAAGATAATTTGAAATGAGGTTAAAAATGAAACAACACTAAGCTTCTCTTACTTGTGTCAAAACAATCCCATCTTTTCTTTTCTTCTCTTTCCCCCTTTCACTCTGACGGCATTTGCTCATCTTGGAGGTGGAGACTTTCCTCATTGCAAACTGTAATTCTTGGCTAATTTTAAATGTAATGTGGCTCTGTTTGAAAGACAGCTCTAAATTTTGATCCAAAAATCAGCTTCTTGGTATTACAGATAGAATTTGCAATGTTTGTAATATTTAATAAGCCTTAAACATTGCTATTTCACAGAACTAAAGTTTCGGCTCACTATGCTGACAGTAGTCACATATAAATAGCATATGATGATATAATGAATGACATCTGGATAGAAAATGTCTTTGAACTTTAGCTTAAAGTGAAAATAGGTGAAATAAAGGATTAAATGTTAAAAACAATGTGTCAGTAGGTGGATACACCTCTCTATACTATTTAATCACCTTAAATATAGTTACTATTTCAAATTATTAAGTTTTAAAGCTTGAGCATGTTTTTTGAAACAATGTCTTTCAGTTATTGATACACATAACCATCATCAAAGAAAAACAAACCCATGTAACCATACTTCTTGATTTACCAAAAAAGAAAAAAAAATAGGGTAAGAAGATGAAATATTTTCTCTACTCATATGTATAAAGAGATGGAATTATTTTGGTCACTTGCTGAAAACTTTTTAAAAGTCTGAAATAAAATTCCAAACCTTTTATTCTTTTGTGTAAAAGATGTTTGGGTCGCTCTGCCAGTTTCAGAAGTAGCCAACATTTCAGAAAGAAAGAAACCCAGAGTCGCAGCGTACACTGCCCAGACAGCTGGGCACTCAGGGGGCTGTCACACGCAGTCCCATTTAAGCAACAAAGTGCCAGGGTATTCGTGGCAGCTACGTTCACCGCCCCGCCTACAGACTCCTCAGGGCTCCGCGCCACTTTTGCTTCAGCAATCATTCATGCATCAATTGTACAGTGACTTCTGACTGCCCGGGTCCCCCTTGCTCCACCATCTCTTCCCAGCCTGCAGCTGAGATGTTTACCCTGATAGGAGGAGATGACAATTAGTCATATTTCTCCGTGCTGGGTCCATTTAATCCCCAGTGTTTTTACTGATGTCAAATCCATTATCCCAAACAAAGCTGCATACATCTTGCTGGAGATGAACGCAGGCTCGCCTTGTTTACTTTGAGGAGACAGATTTTATGGCAACATTAAATACATACTGAGCCCTAACTAATGGAGCCACTTGGCCTGGCGCAGCAGTCTCCCTGACAGCAGTCCCTGTCAACCTCGAGCTACCGGGGCTTAACTTGGTTCTGAAAACCCAAGACACCGAGTGTCCCACACGCATGTCCCACACGCCCCCTACGTCTTCCGCACAAGTACACGTTTATGACCATTGTGCCCAAATGTTTCCACCGACCCCCTAATACCACCCCCAGGCTCCCAGCAGCCGGCGACCCTTTTCCAAGAATGCCTTGTGTTCCTTCCTGCCCACTTTCAGGCTTTATTTTTCAACCTGGTTCAAAGAAACCTCTCTCTACTTGTGTTTATTTAGACGGAACAATCCTAGGTGCTCTGTTTACTTACATGTCTCAGCACTTCTTTGTCTTCCAAACCATCCTAGCTTTGAATGTGGAAGTTTTACGAGTGATTTTATCAGAAAATGCAGACTTTTGCTGGTTGGCACAAATTTAGGATGGAGGGAAGCGTGCTTGGAAACTCCGCATTGCACCAGAGAACGCTCTGTGTGGCATATGTTCACATCTAGGCCTGAACACGCAGCCCGTAAGAGGGGCGCAGACTAAAGGAAATCACTACTTAATTCCACAAACATTTGTTTCAGACCAGGAATGGCACTAGACCCTTGGAGCAGGCAGTCGGGCTTCCCGGTGCCGGCCGGGCGCACGAGGTCCATGTCGCGCGCCACAGCGCCATCTGCTGCCCGCCGGGCCCGGCCGACCCAGCAGCCCGCCAAGAAGGTGGCTTTGAAACGCACTCCTGCGGTTTCTCCACCCAGCTCCACGCTGCTTCCTCTGCTGGGGAGTTTTGACTTTGCTGCACAGAAAGAGGGAGATTATGCCTGAGAGAAAACACAGTGCAGGGAAAGCCTTTTCCAAAGATCTATTTAGAAGAGGAAGACCCTTGCGCACAATCTCCAAACATCTTGCCAAGGCACAGGTTCTCAGCAGGAAAGGAGAAGTTGAGTTTATTTGCATTTAAAGCAGAGAGTTGTTTCTCACTTCCTTTCTCTCTACCGGTAAAACATGCCCCGGACACCGCGCTGTGCTCGCGCTCGACTTTGCTCTTCGTGGACACGAGGCGGCGGAGAGGAGGCAGAGCGATGGAGCTGTCTCTGTGTGCAAGGTCACTCATTTCCTGGCGGCTCCGGGCTGCTGCTGGCGGCAGGATCCCGAAGTGCTTCAGGAGACACTGAGGTTCTGTTTGCCCATCCATTCCAGGGACAAGTGAGTGGGGACAGCCCCTCTCAAGGGCAGAGTCCAAGACGGTGGAGCAGCAAACAGCGTGCTTCTGCCTGCTTTCATGCTGCCTCAATCGGGGTACCAGACTCTGGGGAACTCATAGCTGATCAATTGCAAAAGACCGAAACTGAAGGGACCAAGTAAGCAGTCATTGTTCTTAAAGCAGGAACCTCACCCCACAGCATCCAGCCTTTTCTGCACGTTGTTTGTAAGGCTGGGCTGGAAGTCCTAATATTTTCGTCCCACTTCCAGCCCCTGGCCTCAGGCTGACCGCATTTCCCAGGCCGTGGCTGACTCCGGCTTGGCCCTGGCAGCCTCTGTCTGGCTGTGTCATGCACCCCACTTGACCCTCTGCACACACAGCTCGGGGTGTGGGAGGTGCTGTCTCCACATCACTTAGGAGAAAGGCAAAGCCGGGGCCATTCCTCAGTTCTATGTAGGGATAGTGTGATTAGGCCCCTGCTGTGGGGCTTCCAGTTCTTGGTGTGCTGTTGGCAGAGGGGAAATGGACTGTAATTGCTCCTGCATGGGAGCGAGTCTCCCTATGCCTGGCTTTCTCCAGGGTGTTCCACCGCGGTGCACAGCTGTCTGTCACTGAGACAGGTGGAGCCACCTGGCTCCCGGAGGTCTGACTCTGGGGCTGGCAAGCGATGGTCCTGTGCTGCTATAGAAAGCTGGAGCTAAAAGTCCCCTCTGTCCCCCAAAGACTGCATGTAAGGTTTTTCTTTTCTTTTTTCTTTTTCCTAAAATAGCATTTATATGCCTCTGAGAGCTGTCTTACAGCAGACAGACAGAAATTATCTGATGCTTCTTGTTTTCAGAGACATCAGGCTCACCCTTCCTCTCCTCCTCTCCCCTCCTCCTCCTCTTCCCTCTGGTTCCGTCCTCTCTTCCCTTCTCTCTTTTCTGTGTATATGTTTCGAAACAAATGCAAGTCAGATATTCATTATACAATTTAAGTTTTAGGGCTTGTGAACTTTATTTTATTTTATTTTTTGCGGAACCGGAGATGGAACTCAGGCCCCAGGGAAGTGCTTATTCCACTGAGCCATCTCCCTGGCCCCAGGCTTGTGAACTTTAGAGACTAATGTTATCAGACAAAATGTACGACATCCAGATAAATAATGCATAGAGTCTTCTAAAAGTCTTTCCTTTTCTTTCTTTCGCTGTTACTCCCTTCTTTCACTTCTGGTCCTGCATCCTCTCAGAAACTCTGCAGTGCAAGTCTTTAGACAGGAAACTAACATTGACAGAGACAAAGTAATTTGCCATGTTATATAGCCGATTAGAAACAGAACCAGGGCCAAAAAATAAGGTCTAAAGATTCCGTGTGGGTCCTCTCGGTCAATGGCCTTGCCTTTTCTTCCCCCAGGATAGTCAACTGGGATAGAGATACCGAGTCATAAAACCTGCCCCTCAAAGACTCATTTCACAGGGACCATGCATGCTTCAGAGAACCATAAAGTCAAATGCCACTCACTTGGAAATGCCACTAATTTATAATTTGTGAGCTTTCCTGAGAAAGCCAATCTTAGCCCGGCAGCACTTTGCTTACCAGAGTCCAACCTTTTCATTCTCTGTAACTGTTGATTTCCAACACTTAATCAGGGGCAAATGTCCCTGTTTTTTGTGTTAACAACAAAGCTGTCATTTTAGCAGGCATAATAATATTTATCAGGATTAAAAGATAAATAGATCATCTTCAAATATTCTTTTTTTATTTTTTATTTTTTATTTTTTGGCAGAACCAGGGATTGAACTCAGCCCTTGCACTTGCCAGGGAACTGCTTATTCCACTGAGCCATCTCCCCAGCCCATTTTTTTTTCCTCTTCAAATATTCTAATATGTAGCACTCCCTAGGCCTACTTTAGCTTGTATCTTGGTTGCACAAGATGGGCACAAACATTATTATGCCCTGGAGAAATCCAGGGAAAAAAGATTGTCTTCTGTTTTGCTTGATTAAGACCCTTATTGCCTCTAAAGCTTCCTTTCTTTACTTTTAAATGAAGGTGCTCTTCACTTCTTCAGGTCCATTTTGAGTATGAAACACTAGGTTTCTAAAAGTCAGGTGTTTATTTCATTGGCATCATTGACTGAGTTCCCACTGCAGTGCACTAGCGAGGTTGCATGTGTGTCTTTCATGGGACACCACGGTGCCTAGCACAGTGCTGCAGTAGCCTAGCACCCTGAAGGTGTCTGACCATGCAAAGAGCACACTGAGAGAGGAGAAAAAATGGTCCTAGTGAAAGTAGCCGGAACGCAAAAAAGTTCAGCTCAGCAGCAAGCGTTGCAATGCAAGTAATTCCACACAGCAGAGGGTTTCATGTGAGGCACTGGCTGAGCCCACAGCGTTCCTTCTGGACACCGTTCTGTGGTCTCATAGTTGAATGACTCCCTGCTCCTGGAGGGGCTCGGATTGAGCAGTAGAGACAAGAAGTCACAGGGTGAAGGCCTGGGACCCGTTAGCATCACATCTAAATAGTGCGTCTCCAGGAGCACTGACGGCTCAGCTCTGCACTGGAGGAGGTAGCATAGGCAGGGAGTGGCCTGGCCCCCGCTGTCCAAGTCCACCCTTTCTGAGAATTCTCTCATTTATCTCCTGATCATGGAGAAAAAGTAAAAGACAGAGAAAAGAGAAAGTTTTTCCTCGTTTCTTCCTTCCCTTCTTTTCCTCTTTCTGCCATGTTAGCCTTAAATTGCTCCTGCAGAGAAGCCCTGTAGTAAGGAACAGGATGTGGGGTGGGGGGACCAGGGCACCTTCCCTTGGCCCTTCCCTCCATCTCCTTGTTGGACAGACATGTGCCTTCCTTAGGTCCCCTACCGAGCTTCCCTTCTTCCCAAGGAAGTTCAGGCTAGGGAGCCACAAATGTGTTTGAGTTCCCTGTGTTCCTTTTGTTCCCTGTGGCCTCAGACAATGGGAGGCTGGTTCTTCACACAATTAAATAGTCTTTCTCCCTACACACACACACACACACACACACACACATACACACACACACACACACACACACACACACACACACCCAGGAGCCATGGGTGCATTTTGCATCTGCTAGGTCTGTGGTTCCATGGGGAGAACCCAACAGATGGACAGAGGCATTCTCAAGAAAAAATAAAACCTGAACATGCTTGAATGGGACCTTTTCTCAATGACTTCTGGAGTGGGGCCAGTTCAAGGGCCTTGCTCTGGAGGATTTATTCTACAGAAATGTCGTCTGGCCCTCTCTGGAGCATGCCACAGGCTTCCCATGTCAATACAGGCTCCAGTTTTGCCAGCTCCATTTCTAGAATAGGGAGTACACTCTCAGGACTATTAGCCAAGCCTCCACTCACCCCCAAATCCAGGCAGGGCCTGGTGGGAGGGGCTGGGACCTATTTAATGACTAAGAAATTAAGTGACCCCTTAAGAAGAAAGGGGTGGCTTAGTGCTGCAGTGATCAGGCAGACACTTAGGGTTGGATCCCATTTTTAGAGATTAGAGAACCTCATGTTTGTTATTAACAACCACAGCCCTGTACAAGGGCTCACTATGTGCTGAAGTCTTACCACGCATTCTTCATTGAAAGGTACTGCTGTCCTCCTCATGGGCAAAAGGTAACTGAGTGTATTGAGGCCTTAGAGACTGGGATATCACATCTTCTTGCTTTTAACTCGTAGACACAGGACCAGAAAAGTGTCTCTCTGTTCTAAATGTCCACATCTTGGTGAGTTCTGAGCAGATATCTTCGATGGATCCACTCCTCTGCTCCAGGCACTTAGGGGAACACTGTCTACATTTCCCTCCTCTTTTTGGTGTTGGGGGATCAAGCTCAGAACCTTGAACATGTTAAGGAATTCTTTTACTGAGGAGCTAGGCCCTTCACTGTCCAAATGCTGACTCCGTAGTGCTCCCAATGACCTTGCAAGCCAGTGTCCACTCTGAAGGCCATGCTGTGTGGCGGCTGTGCAGGAGCAAGGCTGTCTGACTTCACCGCTGGATCCCAGTGCCCTGCTAGGTTCCTGGGTGCTGTGATCTCTTTTCAAACCAATTTGTAGTCAAGCCCCATGAACAAAGCAAAAGGTAAAGTGCAGGACGACAAGCAGAAGCCAAAAGCAAAGCCTTTGTTTTCTTCCTCCACCTCCTCATTGGACAGACATGTGCCTTCCTTAGGTCCCTTACCGAGCTTCCCTTCCTCCCAAAGAAGCTCAGGCTAGAGAACCACAAATGTGTTTGAATTCCCTGTGTTCCTTTTGTTCCCTGTGGCCCCATACAATGGGAGACTGGTTCTTAATACAATTAAACAGTATTTCTCCCTACACACACACACACACACACACACACACACACACACACACCCCTACGTTACCTTTCTGTGATCTAAAAATCCTAGAAATGCAATTTCTGGAACTTTCATTTAAGCACCAGTGAAGTACATTGGGATGGAGACCCTGTGTGTCCACTAGCTGCTCTGAGTTCGGTCTCCTCTCAGTACCAGGCTTTCACCTCCAGCTCGTCTAGCCACGTTGCAACCCTCAGGCAGTAGGCAGGTTTATTTCCCTTGGTAAACCTATTCTGATGAATGTAAACACTGTATAATACTCCACCTGTAGGTGCTGTAATTAAGGTGCATCAGAACCACAATCAGCACAGTGACAGGCAGAGAGAAAATTATTGACCTCCCACAGATTTTTTAAGTCAGCACATTTACTACTGTGAAAATCACCAAGTCATTAGCAAAGAGTTTTTTTTTTTTTTAATTTTTTTTTAAATGGAAGACGTCTGCTCACATTACAGCTCTTTGTTTGCTAGCCTCCTTGACCTCATTTTTCCTGACTTAAGGTGAAACTCCTCCCCCCCCCATACACTTTCTGGGCAGCTGCAGACAGAGCTACAAGTGTCAGCCAGAGGTGAAAGGCTTTCACTCCAGGCTGAGCAGCAAATGCCCCCTATGGAAGACTGGTACCCAAGGTCAACTTCCGGGCGAGGTCACCAAGCATCCTTTGTCATCTTTACAGAGCCAGGGTAACAGCTACAGCCATGTGAGGCTCCCATGTTGCCCAAGAATTCACACCATGATACAAAATTCATCTCTAAGGATTTATGTACCACATCCAGATGCATAACTCATCTCCCTGGAGACTCATGGCTGTGGTGCACAGGTCTTGCTCAGTGTGCTTGGTTGCCAAGCTCCCATGGCCAGGGCCCCCTGCCCTCCGCAGTCCCTGTGGCCACACTGTGCTGCCTGGCTATCGCTACCAAGGACACTGTCTCCCCGAGAGTTGGAAGAGCTGCTTAGGATGTATGAGAAGCAGGAACAGTCTCAGAACAGCTCACAATGGGTTAGCAGTTTGGGAGACAACTTGGATAACAATCACTAACTAAAAGCTTCCTTCACAAAACGCAGAAGTCTCTATTTTCCCACTTGGCAGAAAGAAGGCAGGGTTCCCCCACTCTCAGATCCATCTTGCTTATGCCATAGTTTCTTCATCTGTAAAATGCAAACACTAGCACGCAAATCGCATAAAGTGGAGCTGGTACCTGAAATGGGGCATCCAAGAAGGCCTACACAGCATCTCTCTTAGAGGTCAGTGAACTTTTCTGGAAAAAAATCAAGATAAAAAATACTTTAGGCTTCACAGATTATATGGTCTCTGCTACAACTACAATACACAGTCTTCAGGGCCAGAAGCAGCCAGTGACTGTGTATAAATGAATAAATGTGTCCCAATTAAACTTTATTTATAGGAATGAGCAGTTGAAAAGATTTGGCTCATGAGTTGTAGTTTGCTGATCTTTGTTAATATGAAACAAAAAGCACCAACTATTATATGTAACAAGCTAATCAGCTACTGTATACAAAGGGTCGTGGATGAATTAAGATGGTACACTATCTGCCCTCCTGTAACTTATAATTGGTATGAGGAGAATGAAGGTGTTAATTGACAGATATTTAAATAAGGGTCTACCATATCTAAGAAGGATATTAAGATTAAGAGCAATTATACAAGGCCTAAGGCAGTCAGTGCCTTTGGAATTATTCACTTTTATTTTGTAAACCTTCCTGCTGAACCCAAGAAAACAAACGAGGAATATTTACCACTTGCCTGAAAGTTATGCTACTTTTAGAGGCTAAGTTTTTTCTTAAGAAAAATGATTTTTTAAAAAAATCCGTGCACAAACATTGTTGCATTATTTCTTGAGCAAGTCTTGTTTGCAGTGAAGAAAGCTGGTGCGGTTTGGTTCAAACACACAGCCTGTCTGGCCAAGTCAGTAGATAAGCATAGCAAACAAATGACTTAGAAATTTTAAGCAAACAGTCTTGTTAATGTCACCAGGGATGTCAAGGTAGAGAAATTAGAGATTTCAGTTGCCAAAATCATGGAAGAGAAATAGAGGAGCATCATCCAAAAGTCTCTTGGTTTTCAGAAAAGTGTCAAATAACTCAATGTCTATCTGCCTATGTATGTATCTGTCTGTCTGTCTTTCTACCTACCCACATATCTGTCATTGATTGCTCATTTGATCTACATATTCCAGCTAGTTTTCAAGGTCAATAAAGTTAATTGCATATGGATAAACAAGCAGCTGATTCAAACAACTACTCCTTGTCTAAAAGGAATCCAGCCTGGTCTGGGCAATAGGTCTAACTGATGTCTCCATTGTAGACCATGGAATTATGCACACATTCATTCATTCTGCAAATCTTGTGGAGAGTACACAATATGCACTGGTTAACTTGGGGCCAATAAATGCAGACCTGAATTAGGAGTGGACTTCAGCTCCTGCTTCACACACAGTTTGCTGGACAGGGGTGGCACAGGTGAGCCGGAGGCTGCCCGAATAACCATCTGCTCACCCAACTGCTCACACTGGAGCCTATGCAGCATGTGGCTTTCACCCAGGTGACACTGCTCTTCAAAAGTAGAAAGGGATGTAAAAAGAAATTGAGCTTTTTGTATGGATCTACCAGCTCCCCTCCAAGGAATGTAAACATTATGTACTACACATATGTACACACATGTGCTAATATATAATAATAAAAAGTTAAAACATGGATAGCCAGTGTGCTGTACCGGCCCTGCCCCCCAGGGTGCCCAGAGACGGCAATTGAGACTTGGCGTGGTGGTGCATGCCCGTAATCCCAGTGCTTGGGAGACTGAAAACAGGAGGATCACTACAAGTCCAATCTACACAGTGAGCCACTGTAGACCCTGTAGACCCTGTCCTAAATTCATAAAAAAAGAAAAGAAAAACATGGATAGCACTTGAATGACAGAGAGCCTGCATCACCCAAAGGAATGTTAATGACGGCCCTAGAGTTGTGGCATCGGCTAACCGGGAGAGACATCGTACTTGTACTCTCTTTCCCTGTATGGCTCGCTATCCAGTGACGTATTCCTTCTGCAAAGTTTTTAGGATGCATGCTCTCTCCCAGGATATCTATCCATTTCTAAGTCCTTCTTCTTCCTACTCAGTGGTTAGCTTTGTTTCTGTTTTTCTCTGCTAGCACAGTCTGAGCGTGCAGCTCTCTTTGTTCCCCAGTTCCTCCTCATAAGCTCAATAACCTGGTTCACAAAGGTCTTTTAGGTTTCACACACTCTCAAACCAACCTGCTTCCTCTCCTGATGTTGGCCTCTGTCCCAGATGTGAGGAGTGTATGGTAATACAGTAAAAATTCTACCAATATGCTGGTTACTGAGTTGTGAATGGCTTGGGGCTCCTGAGTTCTAAGTCCCAGTCCAAAGTTGGCCAGGGCTCTCATTTTCAAAGGCAACCACAGGATGAATATCAAAGAATTTGCAGAATTCGCATTGGGAAACCTGTCAGAAAATTGTTGGGAAAATAAAGTGAATCAATAGAATGTCAAGAGACTCCAATGGAAAAAATATTGAATATTCATTTTCTCTGTTTCACAGGGTAAGGGATTTACTAGGACCAAGGCAGCTGGTGGGATTTTCGGCTTTCCTTGGAATGGTTCAAATAATTTTTGTGCTCTGCACCGGATTAGTATTCAATTAACTCCTTTAAAATTATAATGTGCAACTTCAACAAACTTGTTAACGAGTCTACAGCACAATTAGAGCAGTTAATAGCCACCAGGTACAACAAATGAACGCTGTATTTCTATAAACAGAGAAGTCTAAAACAAATTCAGCGATTGTGTTTCCCATTTGCATATCTATTCCACTTTCAAAATCAGTAATATCTCTAACCATAAAGAAAAATTATACAGGAGTCTCCTACCTTCATACATTTATCCAAAATTCTGATGTAGAATCTGTGCAGCAATTGTTTCTTTCTAATGTGGTGACACTAGGAAACCTGATATGCTAACCAAACCAACTCTTAGTAGAGAAATGCCATAGGTATGGTTTATCACTTGAGTTGCAGAAACATCTCTGACATTGCCGAAAATGCTTCAAATAAAATCCCTCCATTTCTCTTTCACAGACCATTTTAAGGTTTCAGAAATAAAAGATGACTGTATGACTATGTTAAAACAGAAAAAAAATGGCTTGGTGTCCATGCCTGGCACTTTGTGACTATTTTACACATCAAGACATCTGCTCTTGTCCAGAGAAACAGAGTAAACAGAAGCTTCTAGGGGAGAATCCAAAGGGATCTGTCCTCTTGTCACTATGTAAAAAGTAATTTGAAGATTCCTCAAGCTTTAATTACTATGGTGGAACCAAGTCCTGGCAATTCTATGTCTGAACTTTCTTTAGCTGGACTCATAAAATACATTTTAAGGAATTTTAGCATTTGGTGTGAAGTTAGATGAATTCCATTGGCTGAGGAATTTTGCATCCTAATTTGATCTATTTTGCAATGCCTATGAAGTATACATTTTAAGCCTGAAGGTTGCATTCACTACCATTTTATTTACAGTAGGAATTCTGTGTGATTTTTAAAGACACAGTAGTATCATATGTGGCATGTGCTTACCAATGATTTTAGAAGGTTCCCACTTTACCTCTCTTTCTCCTCACAATTATGAAAGCATCATGTTACAATTTAAATAGATTGACTTCTCCTGATGGTTGGCAGAGGAAATATGACATCTCTACGTAACCGTAAAACTTTCTCACCATTCTTAAGTAACAGCCCAAATAATAAAATCTAAAGAAAAAAGTACAATTTAATTTGTTTTTTTAGAACTATTTCTTCTCTAGCCTTAGAAGATTAGTTTTCAAAGCAATGGTAAAATCATTGATGTATGTCTTTTCAAGTCAGAGGAAAAAAGACTCCTAAATACTAAACATTTGCTCTTTGGAGCATAGCAAGAAGAAAGGAAGGGAGCCAGACAGCCACATTCTGAGAGCAAAGTCCTGCCCAGGTAGCCATGGGCTAACGTGGGCTCTCTTCCCAGGTCTTTTTTTACTGGGAAAATGTTTTCTTCCCTAAACAGAACTTCATTTTCTGTCAATAATCTTCCAGTGGGCATCTGATATTTCTGCCTGTCTTGCTACGTGAAAACTTACAAAAAAAAAAAAGCATGAAAGAAAAAATAAAAGAAATCTAACCTACTAAAATTCTCTGTTCAGTATCCTTTACATTGAAAATCATTCATCAGAACTATATTTCTTTTTTGTATCAAAAGTCTAACCTGTACCAACTTGAGAAAAAAAACTGCCCTTTTTCTAAAACTACAGAAAGATGATTTTAATGAATAATTATACCCTCTCCAAATAGATAATATATCTCAATTTATCATATTTTTACCTCATAAAACAATCCTAAAATTGAGCAGTAAGAGTTAACAGATAACAATAATTACACAGCTGAGTAAAGAAAAGTAGTAAGAATTTTTTCTCCAATTTGAATATTCTATAAAGCTATACTTAATGTAATGTCATATTGATAGAGGGACAATGAAAGAGAATAAACTCCTTAAAATATTTCCAAAGGAACAGCAAAAGTATGAGAAAAATGACACTTAAAGATCAGAGGAAGATGTGATTGATGTATTTTTCGTAATTTCTGTATTGTGGCAGCTGGGCATTCATTTGGAGGAGAAAAAAACGCAGCTTCTGAGTCAGACAATTCCAGAATAGGTTTTAGATGTCACATAGTATAATAGGTGCTAGAAGAGGAGATAGTGTTCCCTCGGAATATGGAGGTGGGTATTTCTGTATTTTTCAATTGGTAAAGCAAGAATTTCAAAGCAATAATCACAAAAAACTGGTACAGTTTTTTATATAAAAGTTAGTGATTTTTGCATTAAACATACCAAAAATTACTAAGAGGAAAAGACAAACCGGATGACATATTTAAATATATGAACAAAGGACTAACAATATATAAATAGTTTTAAGAATTCAATAAGAGAAGGATTGATTCAGACAAATCATAAAAAATTAGAACAAAATAAAACTTAAGTAACAATTTACCTAATCTCTCAATAAAATAATGGGAAAAAAACAAAAAACAAAAAACAATTTACCCAAAAGGCATTTAAGAATATTTGATAGCAATAATGAGAATTTAAGAAAAAAGGAATTTCCACACATTACTGATTACTTCTTACAGATAAATATAAGTTCATGCAGATATAAATATATAACTTCTTATAGATGTAACTGTATATAAATATAACTTATTACAGGTAATAGCTTAGAATTGGCTTCTTTGTATAGCAATGTCGCCTTTCGAAGTTTTTGCTAAGAAATAGAGCATTGAATTACATAAAATTTAACTATAAGATGGTTTGTGAGGGCCAGCCAAATAGATCAGCAGATTAAAGGGGGGCCATGGGTTGGATCCCCAGGGCCTGGGGGGCATGGTGGTGCGCGCCTGTAATCCCAGCCTTTGGGAGGCTGTAAACAGGTGAATCACTATGAGTCCATGAGTCTGAGCTAGTAGTGAGACCCTGAACATCCTGTAGATCCTTCCCTGAAATACCAAAAAAAAAAAAAAAAAAGGTGGGCTGGGAAGATAGCTCAGGAGCTCAGGAGCCCTCTCCTGAGTTCTTTCATGGGTTTTAAAACATGCTGAAGTTCTTTGTAACAAATGCCTGCCTGGTAGGCATAAGGTCTTGAATTTGATTTGAGGTACCAAAACAAAACAAAGCCCAAAAAGCAAAATAAAAATATTGTTAGTGAAAGATGGTAGCATCATTAGTGGTTGTTATTACTTTTTGCTTCTTTCTACCTAACATTTTCTATATATTACTCTGTGTGTGTGTGTGTGTGTGTGTGTGTGTGTGTGTGCGTGTGTGTGTGTGTGTGTGTACGGGTGCGTTCTGTACTTGGACAAACCTTGGCTTGTCTTTTCCTCTCTGCAGCGTGTAGAGGATCTGATTCTCTCATGGAGTCTCGCTCCTCCCCCATCTGAACACTGCGTACTGGGAGACGCTCCCCTCGGGTTCCATGTAGGAGAGATGATTTTCCTTTCTTGCTGCTCTCGGTTGCTTTCAGAAATGGCACAAGGTCCACACGTTACTCTCCCGAGTTCTTTCATGGGTTTTAAAACATGCTGAAGTTCTTTGTAACAAATGCAAATGTTACGGAGTTTTGTGACGTGGAAGGTTTTCCTTCCCAAATGATGTAGGGAGGAGCCGTGTGAAGACAAAAGGCCGGTGTGCATGTAGATCCATTTTCTGGACTTTTCTTCTACAGCTTCATACCTAAGTTGTGATTCCCATGTCACAACTTATTTGGTTTGGGTGTATCTTTTTTTGCGGGGTGGTGTATCTTTAAAATTAAATTGTTTACCTTTTACTTTATGAGTACCAGGGGTAGCTTTTATACCATTGCTCTAATTTACCCTCTTTTGGGCTGAACAAGAGGGAGAAAATTTGGTATAGAAATTTATCTATTTCTCTACTTACAGATGAATTTTTCAAATGTCCCTTCTTTCTGAGGAAGTATTTTTATCTATTTTTTATTAGTACATGTTTCTATTACATAATGCTTACATTCCTCTGGGAGAGCTGGTACTTATATATGACTCATCTAAATTCCCTTCTTAAATCCTCTTTCCCTTCCCTCCCTCCTTCTCTTGATCCCCTCCTCCTTTAAGAAAGACTACCTCCCAACTTCCTATTTGCTAGCTTTTAGTTTGTCTTTGATTATAACTTGAGTTTTGTTATGACTTGTATTTAGATGTCCCCAAAGCCTTACTCAGGGCTTTTCAGTGTTGGTTGGATCTAGGAAGTGAGATGCTGGGATCAACGCTCTGATGCTGGGATTGATCCACAGTGTAATGCTAGGAATAAGAGTGGGAGTGCTACCCGCCCTTAGGATAAAATATAGAAGACAGAGAGCTGCTGTAGATGCTGCTGTGGGTTGTTGCTTGCTGCTTTTTTGCTACTTTGGTGCCTTCTGCTGTGCCTGCCTGCCTTGGAGCCCGCCAACTCCAAACTGACACCTCTGTGATCTGTGAGCTAAATAAACCCTTCCTCCTTTAACTTTGGGTGTCAGGTTATCTTGTCTCAGCAACGAAAAAAGTCACTAAGAAAGGTTTCTCATATAAGAGAAACTATGTGATATTTAAACGTCTGTGTCTGATTTATTTTACTTAGTCTTATGGTTATGGCACATCCTTTTTCCTATAAATGACTCAAGTTTATCTTTCTTAAGCCGGAGTAGAACTCCACCATGTGTAAACACCACATTTCCTTTATGCACTCATCCTATTGATGGACAGATGGGGCACTCACAAGATTGTGGGGGCCAGCAAGATAGCTCAGTGGTCTAAAGCACCTGCTTAGGCAAGCTTAGGAAGGTGCAAGGGACTGAGGTTCGACCTCAGGCACCACATGCTACACCAGCCCTGTCCTCAGGGTGGGCTGAGCTGGCCAGAAAAAACAAAACAAAAAAACAAGATTGTGAGTAAACAATGGTATCTATGTATCCCTGTAATATATCTTCAGCTCTTTTGGAGAGATATCTAGAGAGGGAACATCTAGGTCAAGTGGAATTTAGAGTATGAGATGTTTATGTAAAGAAGAAAATCAAGGCTCAGAGTCAAGAGTTAGGAACTCCAATTTTCTGTCTCTGGTGGACAATATGAAGCAGAGGTGTGGACTGAATCTAAGAGACAGAGGAACAGTACAGCGCATGCTCTAGGTAAGTGCATGGCTTTTTTCTCATGTTTGTTGATGGACTGAAGGCTAAATTCATCCTCCAATTCCAAATTTTAGACAAGCATTTGGAGTCTGACCATTTTTTATTAAGTACGCAATTTTATATCTTTGCAGCTAATATAAAAATGGAACAAGTGTAACTTCTATAACAATAGAAGATGTTTTAAAATATATGTTTGATAAAGAAGCAGTGATTGAAAGAATTAGAAAAATCTCTGAATTTTTTTTTGTGTTTCAAGTTATAATAGGCTGGCTAGGAAGAACTTCTGAGTTTAATCCATGACTAGAGAATCTTAGGTACTGGCTAGGGCTGAGTTCAGCAAGAGAAAAATCTACCTATGCTCGGCTTTCCAACTTCAAGATCTGCAGTCTCCTGAGATCAGTTTGTTAAAAGCTTCTATATGAAACAAAATTTAACTAATCAACATTTAGACCCTTAAGGTGACATAATAGTACAATATTTTTGTGCTGGTACAATACTTTTTTTGCGGAACTGGGGATTGAACTCAGGCCCCTGCGCTTGCCAGGGAAGTGCTTATTCTACTGAGCCATCTCCCCAGGTCAGTAAAATACTTTTTGACATACACTATATCCCATCCACTGTACAAAATTTGTACCTAGATACAGTTATGGTGAACATTTGTGAATGATTTTTCCATTTCCTTTGCTGGACTTCCAGTCTCACATGGGAATCACCACGCACACTGATAGAAAGGATTTCTAACACAGTTGCTTTCTACTCTATTTGCTTTCCCTTCCATGAACCTTTTCAGGAGTTCCTAATAAAACTGCCTTTCCCCCGGAAGGATGCTTCCTCAACAGTAATTCATCTTCTATGGAACCTGTTGTGTAGCAATGCATAAAAAGGGGACTTTAGACTGATATGGTGACACAAATCTACAGTTCTTGTGCTTGGAAGGCTGAGATAGAGGAATCCCAAATTCAAAGCCATCTTGGACTTCATAGTTAGACATCGTCTCCGAAAATAAAGAAAAACAAAAAAATGAGGCCTAGGCCCATCTCGATTCAAATTAGGTACTTTGTAGTCAACTCAGTTGAACTAGGATGAATTCATTTGGTTTTCTAAAGTACAAGGGCTGATACAACCCATTAGTGGGTGGTAGCGGGGATGAGAACAGATGTGAAGCATATTTACTGTGAAATAGAGGTTTAGATAATGTCATTTTCTTTGCTCTTCTCTTAATAAAACTTTTACACATTATTTGTGTCATTTTATCATGCTTCTAAGAGATTTAGGAAAATATGCAACTTGGGGAACCAGTTAATTTGCAATCTAGTTGCTGGGTGTGCTGGCAAGCACCTATAATCCCAGCACTCAGGAGACTGAAGTAGGAGGGTTTCTGAGACCAACCTGGGCTACAAAAGGAGACCATGACTAAAAAAATGGAGAAAGAAGGAAGGAAGGGAGGGAGGGAGGGAGGGAGGGAGGGAGGGAGAGAGAGAGAGAGAGAGAGAGAGAGAGAGAGAGAGAGAGAGAGAGAGAGAGAAAGAAAAAGAAAGAGAAAGATGCAACCTACTGTTAGAAGGAAAAGCTATGTGCGAAAAGGAAGAGAAAGACAACAGGATTTGGTGCTTATAGCTCTGGACGATCTTTCCCATCAATCTCAGCTTGTTTGCAGCCTAGTGATACACCCAAACCATCTACTGTCATTTGGAAGGTTGGTGCTGATACTCTGACTAATAATCCTAGTAATGCACCAAGAGTCTGAATTCATCATCACTGTCACCAGTACCTCCCAAAATGACTACAGTATTAAGGGAAGCAAATATGAGGGGTGATTCAGACAGGAGAGTTGGCTTGCTTTGCCAGTTACCACAAAGGTCATCCCTGCTGTCCTGTGGTCCACCATCCACATATGCACACAATACATTTGCATTTAGGCAACTCAGAGTCTTTGCATGGATTTCAGGTGGTCCAAAATAATCTTGATTTGGGCAACATCTGCATCCATGTGCTTATGTCCATTTTTCAAGGAGGTGGTTGGCTGAAATTTGCACAGGAATTTGTGACTCGAAAGCCCTGAGATCCCTCAGTCCCAAAGCTTTCTCTCCAAGTCATCTGGGCCAACATCAGCAAGACCCAGTTAGGCAATGGTATGCTGCTACCCCTGGAGGGAGGGGCAGCTCATGGAGGTCCTGCTAGGAATCAGTGTGTGGTTTGGGACAGGGTGAGAATCATACAGCCAAATGGATATACACATCTTTCTTGGAGGGGGTTGATTTTGAGGTTTTAGTCTTCAAACTAAAGAACATCCTTCTCTAGTGTATTCTTTTCCCACATCTTCTATGCAACCCCAAACCACCAAACATTTACATTTAAGAGAAGGAAACAGCCTACCAGCTAATTGAAATTGCTTCAGTGATGCATCCATTTTTCTATTTTACACCTTTGTTTCTTACTTTCATTTTTCATTACTTGCCTGGGTTCACATGGCCCATTCCATGCCTATTTTAATAACTTGCCAAATTATTGCTATTAGTAATTTGGGGAGGGGGAAGAGAAATATAAAAAAGAAAAATGAGTTTCCATGGCAACCACAACCAGGTGAGATAATTTTGAATATCTTTTCTGGGACTATTTATTAGTAATCTCCAAGAACCTGAATCCCCATCCACCCTGCCAAAGACTACGTGTTCTTTAGCAAATGACTCTCTGATTGCTCGCTCACTCCTTGTGATAAACTGCAGTTTACCATTATGAAATTATGCTTGTGTCTGTGACCTGCAGCAACCTATGCTGTGTATCCATGTTCATCTTAAAGAAGGTCTTGCAATTTTCCAACATCCTTTAGCACTCTATGGACAAAGGCCTGTGAATAGTTTTTCTTAAAGAATAATAAAACCCTCTACATTAACATTTTAAAAGCCAGAGTCTTCATAGTAGCAGGGTTTATTGAGTCTAAATTCCAGTCCTTTGGAGAAGATGAGGTGTGGGAGCCAAAGTCAGGCAGGAAGGAGTGAAGAATGCTGTGGTAACAAGAAGTCTCTGTAATGGTTAATTTAGCTGCCCTGCTACTCAAATTTTGGTGCTTAGTTGTTTATTCAGACATTAATTTACTAATGTGTGTGGTTTTCACATGTTAAATGAAATGGTCTTTTGAGAGGAAAGACCATGGGCTTGTGAAGAAGAAAGAATTCTGTGCCCAGGTGCCTTTTGGATTCAGCACTGCATTGAATTCTGCTGGGATTTCCCACTTACCAGCCTGCTCAACAAATGTCTGACTTGCCAGCGTTGATAAGTACATGGGCCATTCCTTTTCTCTCTCTCTCTCTCTCTCTCTCTCTCTCTCTCTCTCTCTCTCTCTCTCTCTCTCGTCCTTCCTTCCTTCCTTCTTCCCCTTCTTCCTTCTTCCCCTCTCTCCTTCTCTCTCTTCCTCCTCTCCTGACCAAAGCTTACTTCTCCTTTATGGTCCATGCCCGAGCAATTTATCATGGCACTCAGGTAATAGTAATGGTAATAGTAATAGCAATAGTAACAGTAATTACCTGAACCACTGGGAGACTCCTAGAATCAGAGTAATGGAAAGTGACATGGTGAAGCCCATGCTGGCTCTCACACCTCCTACACAGTTCCTTAGGAAGAGTAATGCCTGCTTCTTTTACTTGCATTTCACCCACCAGAGTAAGTCTTATAGCTTTCCTCCCTTTAAAGCACACCAGGAGATAGAGTCCTACCAAAGGCCTAGAAAGAAGAAACACAGACATCTTTGGTAAATTGCACTTGTGGATTTCCTCCTCCTCCCTTCCTCCTCCTCCCTCTCTCCCTCCCCCTCTCGATCCCTCTCCCTCTCTCTGTCCTTTCCTCTCTTCCTGCATGCTCTTATGAACCAAGCTGCCCTGTTGTGGCTTGCTCTCCACAGAAGCGCATATGATAAAGAACTCAAGATAAACCTTGGTTTAACAACTGAAAAGCACCTGAGCTTTGCCAGTATCCACCCAGTGTACTAGTATAGGATCTTCCCCAGCCGAGCCTTGAGCTGGTAGAAGATCTACAACACCATGCGTGGACACTGGCAAAGATGTCTGTCCTACTGACTAGCAAATGTGAGCCAAGGAGTTGAAGCATGCCCTTCAGCTTAGTGATTGTATGACTGTTGGAATGTGTGTTGGGATGTGCAGGCATCAGTTTCTCGAGCTAGTCTATAATGGGAGTGGAAGACATCACCCATTCTCCTTCTTTTCCCCTGTGACTGCAGAGAAAATGTCCAGCCTCTTCTTCCATATTCTCTGACTTAAGCCAGGAACCTGTGGAGCAAGATTGGTTTCTCCCAGAATCCAACATTAAATTCTTTAAAAGTCCTGTAGCTTCTCCTTGGGCATTTATCTCACCATTGTTCACGTCTCTCGCCATTCTTTCCTCTGCTTGATGTTGTGAGTATCCCTGGACTTAGCTTCTTTGTTTTCATATTAAATTCACTCCAATCTCTTTTCTCTAAAATTCCTCTAGATAACATTAAAATGAGGAAGGCTTTTATCTTAAAGGTTAAGAAAAGAACTGGAACTAAATGCATGAGACCTGGAATTATACTCCAGCTCAGCCACTGTATGAACTTGCAAAGTTACCTAAATTCTGTGTCCCATCTTCACGAGAAAATTGAAAACAATAATAACACTTAATTGATAAGATTATAATGAAGATTAAGAGTCATCAAAACCCTTGGATTGTATGCTAAATGCTGTATGTTTTTATTGCAGTGATTAATGAAAGTTTTTGTAAAATAATTTCTGCTTGCCAATTCATCTCATTTCCAATACAGAACCTGACACAAAGTAATTAGTAATTATTTGTTGATAAAATAAGTACAGCCATATCATGAAGAAATGAATTGTGATTGCAGTAAACAGCTTCTAATCTAAGTCCCCAGTGAGACCTGCTTTCTAGTATTTATCTTTAAGTTATGCTGGACCTAGGAACTTTCTTCCTACAAATAAAATTCAGCAAAACTGATGTCAATTCTGAGATTTTCATCTTGCATCTTTTGGCTTCCCTCCCTCCGTTCCTTTTTCCCCCTCCCTCCCTCTCTTTCTCCCCTTCTTTCACTTTTCCTCTTCCTCCCTTTTTCCCCTCCCCTTTCTTACCTCCCCTCTCCCTCCCTCTCTTCTTCACACTCTCCCACCCTTTCTCCCCATCTATCACCTATCTCCCTCCCTCCTCCCTCCCCCCTTCCAGCTCTCTGCCCGCTGCCTTCCTGCTCCTCCCTCTCTCCCTCCTCCTCTCTGTCCCTCTCCCCCTGTGTCTCTCCTTCCCTCTCTTCTTGCATGCTCTTATGAACCAAGCTGCTCTGTTGTTGCTTGCTCTCCACAGAAGCTCATATGATAAAGAACTCAAGATAAATGTTGGCTCAACAACTCAAAAGCAACTGAGCTCTTCCAACACCCAGCCAGTGTACTGGTAGTAGGACCTCCCCCAGCCAACCCTTGAGCTGGTAGAAGACCTAGTTAATTGTAACTCTGTGAGATACCTTGACCCAGGGAAGTTCAGCTCAGTTGTACCCAGGTTCCTGACCCATGGAAACTGACATATGGAATGTTTTTTTACACTGTACAATTTTGGAGTCTTTCGTTATGCAGCAAATGATAGCTGATATGGTAGTGAAGATGAAAATATATGCGACAATGCTCTGAATGTTTAGGAAGAGAATAAAGGAATTATTTCCATGAGTTTATGGACTGTCATCATCACCTTGAGACTCTTTCTTCTTTGTATCTGTCTTCTCACTTTGGAGCAAATAGAAAAGAAGCTAAAAATCTAACTCTTATCTATTATTTGTGTGAACTTGGCCAAGTTATTGTATTATTCTGGGCACTTTCATCATTAACAAAATGGAAATAAAAGTTTCTCTCCCACAGAAGTACTATGAGAATTACAAAGAAAAGACTCTACATAAAATACTACTTAGAATATCTAGAACACAACAAGTATTAAGTAAATGCTGGGCCCTGACCGTGAAAATTCTAGTAGCTACTTGGCCACACTTGTAAACTTAATTTATTACCAATATTCTTACCAGAATTCAATACAGAGCAGATACCTTTTCTATGGAAATGAGCTCAAATGTAATGTTCTATGAGATGAGCAGAGAAGAAAATGATTCATCTTTCAACCCTTGAGCAAATGATCTGCACTATTCAAAGAGTAGCGAAATCTAATAAATAGGAGCTTTTGCAAAAGGCTTAATCTGTTTAACAGTTCATCAGGAAGCAGCAACTCGGAGAGCTCTACAAGGCTGCTCCACATTTTCTATTCTGCCACTGTCACCCGCAAGCCCTTTTGGCAGGCCCCTGGAAGATGCAGAATGAAGGCAATGCTCTGGAAAAAAATCCACCTTATATCCAGTGAGGGCTGCTGGGAAGACCAAGAAGCATGCGCCATCACTCTGCTGAGCCAAGGTCAGGAGTGCAACAGCGCAAATCCTAAAAATTAGGACACCAGGAAAAGCAGAGGAAGCCATAACTTTTCATCGATAACTTGAAAGCTTGACTTTCAGGAACATCAAATATCACAATTAAGAGACTGCTTTTTAATAAACACAGTCTCGAGTTAGTAAGAGCTAAAGCATCTTTTCCGTATCATTTCCTGCACCACTCAGCTCAGATTAGTAGACTTAGGAAAGCATCAACCACAAACTTGTTGCTGATAGAAATTTCCTAATGCAAGCAGTCTTTATAGATTTCTGCTGTTTCAATGTGGGTCTCTGAGGACCATTTGAATCCATATTAATTTCCTTTCTGGCAGTTATGCTGCTGAGTATGAACTGCACTATTTCACTTTTAATCTGTCAGTAATTTAGTAATGTGTAAACTAATTATGCACAGATATTAATGTAATCGGTTTGGGGAGCTATAAAATCAATGTGTTTTTACAGACTGCATTTAAGAGAATTGTGGTATTCTAATCACTTGTCACTTACAGATCACATTATGGAATTTAAAAATGTGTATCATTCACACTTCAGAGAGCATGCACTAACTCCATAAGTTAATAAAATTATGGCCTTCATATTTTATGAGAGTTACGGAAAAATTATTAACAAAGTCAAGCACTCTTTTTTGGCTCTGACACTGATAACACTCATTCCCTCTCTTCCTCCATTTCTTCCCCTTCTTCTGTTTTAACACAAAACTTTCCATTTAGAATCTGAAAAAGTGATATTGCAGCTCAACCTTCTGGGGATCTGTCCTAGGCACTTTCGTTACTGCAAACACATAATACCTGGTGCTTCTAACTTAAAGAATGAAAGATTCATTTCAGCTCACAGTTCACAGAAGTTCTGGTTCATACTTGGCTGGATCCAATGCCGAATGGCATGGTAGAGAGGGGTTGTGGAGGAAAAGCTGCTCACATAATGCTGTCCAGGAAGCAGAGCCAAAGGAGGAGGAGTTTAAGAGGAAGAAGTACCTTTCTAGGCCATGATCCCAGTGACTCACCTCTTTTGACCAGCCCTTACACACTAAAAGAACATTTAGCCCTAAACTTATTAGTGACCTAATCCATTGATTAGTATAGCACCTGCATATTCAATTATCTTCCAAATATCTGAGACTTTGGGGGCCATTGTAGATCTAAACCATTACAGGATCACACCAGGGTCTCCTTCTAATGGCTGATATGGTTGGATTCTACACATACACATTTGCTCAGATCACCAAGTGGGGCAGCCTTACACTCATGGTAAGAAGGATTATAGATACGCAGAATGTTCTCCTGGAGCCAGCGAGGCCCTACAGGGAGCCTGAGACGTGGCCAAATTCTTCCATGGAGCTATGGATCCACACTTTGACTAAGGAGTATGCACTCAGTATTTCTGTGTTAAATAGAAGGAAACCTATTACTTTGCTGTCTGTCTAGGTACTTCCCTTTCTACAAAGAGACAATACCTGATCCTTCTAAAGGCCGACTATTACAGGGTTTAAAATCCAGAGAAAACTCTTGAATGATAATATATTTGGAAGTGGTCTTAGTCACTTTCTCATCAATGGGACAACATATCTACCATCCACAATTTAAAAGAGATTTATTTTGGCTCACATCTTCAGACCACAGTAAGCTGACTCCAAGGCAGAAATAATATCACAGAAGGCCTAGATGTAACAAAAATTCTCAGGTCACAATGGCCATGAAGCAGACAGAGAGGAGAGGAATCATAGAGGGAGCTAACACCCTTCCAGTTCACATGCTAGTGGCCTGTCTCTAACCAGACCCTGCTTCCTAACACCGAGAAAATGACAGCATCCTTATGCCATTCAACTTTCAAAATTCTCACCTCTGGACACACCAGAATTTTAGGGAAAATTTGAGACCTAAACTATAGTGTTTTGTTGCTAGATGCCATAAGACTTATGCCCGTCTCTATCAAAATGCACTTGGTTCATCTCTGAGAGTTTCTAAATTTCCAGCAGTGCTGTAAAGTCCCAGTCAAAAATCTCCTCTGAGAAAAAGCAAACTATAGATGTGAGTGTTGTAAAAATAAAAACCTTAAACACTGTTGGCATACAAGGGCATAGGATAAAAGTTCTTATTCCCAAATGAAGGAACAAGAGAATTGCAAGTAAGGAGACCAAAACAAGACTGAAACCCAGAGGCACAAACATTAAATCCTATAGCTCCAGGTTTAGCATTCTGGGAAACTTGTGGTGAGACATGAGGTCCTAATGGCTTGGGCATCTCTCTTTTATGGTACTACCAGTCGTAGTCAACATGAACTCTCTCTTAAAGTAGCTTTAGTCACTTGCCTGCAGCTTTCCCCAGTAGAGATTTTATTTAAGTCACTTCTGATTTCCTGAGGTCTCCACTACACTATGTATTTCACTTGTACAGCTTCACACACTGCTCTCTCAACAACACTTTCCCTGGCTTTGCAGGCCTTCTGCTGAGATCTAGGTGGAAGCCTCCCTGCACCAACAACTCCTGCATTCTGCTTTCTAGAAAAACCAGTAACAGCCACCAGCTTGAAGCAAAGCTTGGTTCTCTTAGGTAATGAATGCAGAGGCCTCTGAGTGTCTGGTTGGCTGAGCACTAGAAAACAAATCCCAGGTGACTTATTCCCTAGGAAACCCTCCACAAGCAGGATACCCCAGAGCTCTCTTCTCAAAGCAAAATCTTTCTCTTTTGTATCCTTAAGCCTTCAGTGGGTAGCATCCTCTTGATTCCTGAGATGCACTTATCTTTCCTGTGTTCATGATGCAAAGGACTTGGCTTCTTTCTAATGCTCATCCTTTTAGGAATCAAGCTCTCCTCTGTTCAAAATTGTCAAGTCTTTGTTTTCTGTGGAAACTGAAAACATTTCATAGGACTTTACTTTTTCTCCTGATTTTCAGTATTTAAATCTGACTAAAGGCTGCCAGCAGCACCCATGGCTTAGCCTGAGTGTTGAGCTGCCTTGAAATTTTCCCTGTGAGATGAATGAGTCTACTTGCCTTAGTGTCAGTCATCCACAAAGCTTCAGAACAGGAGCAAAACATAAACAAATTTTCTTCCAGAGTGCAGCATACCTGACCTTGTTCCCAACTAAAACCTCCTGAGCCTTGCCTAAACCATGTGCATTCTATTAGCGTTCTGGTCTTCTGAGCTCCAAGCTGTTTAACTTATCAATCTCAGCTTACAGATTTCTATTGGTTCTTCAACTAGCATTGCCAAGCCTTTCCAGACTCTTCCTACAAGCCAGTTCCAAACCTTTCCTGACATAGTCAAGTATTGCCATGGCAACAATGCCAGTATGAAGCCAAAATCTGTTTTAGTTGTTTTCTCCTCACCGAAAGAAAATACCTAAATCCACAATTCCAAGAAGGAGAAGTTCATTTTGGCTCATATTTTCAGCCCATAGGACAACAAATGCATAAATATTAACATCCAATTACAGAAATTAAATTCTATGCAGAGTCAAGAGAAGAGATTACAGTTTCATCAGTCACAGAATTCCCTTTTTTGAAATTAAATTTAGGTACTGGACAAAAACTTAAAAAAGAAAGAGCAGAGGTGACTGTCCCTTCCCCCTATGTTAAGGGACCCCCACAACCAGCCCTGCTGGAGGAATCCAGATGACTGGTTCCTCCCATACATACTGGGGGAATACCAGCTGCACAGTAGGACCCTGACTAGGGCACATATAATGGACAGCCAGGGCTAGTAGGATGGAAAAGTTGAAGCATCATGCACAACATGATCCAACAGGTAGTAAGTTAGTTGAATCATCTTGTTGCACTTGACAACAAAGACACATGGAATAGAACCAGGAGTTCGGCACTACCTCCTTTTCATCCAAATTATTCCTTCATTATTTCTTTCTTTTCTTTTTTAATTTATTTTATTGACCTTTAGTTTCCTTTTTCCTTATTTTTTTTTCTCATTTTTCAATGACAGGGGAGAACTCCAGCCACAGAAAATTAACTCCATCCCCAAACCCAGAGACAAAGTACAGATACTCCCTTGCTTACACCTTCATTTTTTTTCCTGCTCTCTTTCTAGTTACCAAAGCTTTCATGATCATCTTTTGTCTTATAGCCTTGCTTCTACTTCCTTCTGAGTTATCTTTGTTTTATACATTATCGTTCTTAAATTTCCCCTCAACAGGTTAAAACCACTCTACCAAAAGGAAACACTTTGCATATAAGTCGTAATTTATGGTCAGTGCTGTTATATAACTACAATCTGCTCCTATGATTCAAGGTACAAATTTAATAGTCACCACATTTTCTCAGATTCTGAACTGTATTTTATGCTGTTGTTATTGAAATTATATTACATTAGCTACAACATCATATCTGTTGTAATCTAGTGCATTTTCCATTCTTTATCAATATTGGGAAGCTCTGGGGTAATGACCCCACTAGAACCCAACACCAAAGGACTAAAGACTAAGCCAAACAAACACCAACATCCTACTGTTAATTAATTGGGAAAGAAGGATCTTGGGACACACACAAACCAAGAACCTCCTACACACAAAAGACTTCCTTGAAGAACAGAATTTTCCTAGATAGACCTTTATACTAGTGATATAACTATATGCTAAAAATATTTACAAGGATCAACACAGAAAAGAAAACAAAACTTTCAATTAGAAAATGAAAGATGCAGAATCAAAACACAATCTCAGACCTCCTACCCACCCAGAACAAGACCAAGTGCGGTGTAATCTTAAAAAATGGAAGACAAATGCCTGAAATTTTGGAAATGATAGCAACTGAAGTAAAGAAACAAATTCATGAGGCTACACAATAAATAAGATCAGAATTAATCTCTCAGACCAAAGGGGAAAAAAAGGCACAACTATAATGAAGAAATTGCTCAGCAAATCCAGAGCAGAAATAGTTTGAAAAATAGAAGAACATAGGAAAATGATGGAAACCTTAAGTGAACAAGGTGGAAAAAAATAGAATTCATGAAACAGATTTAAAAATAAATATATATATATATAAAAGAAAGTAAAAGGGACACTCAAAGCAGGTAAATGCCCTTGAATAAAACTCAAAATGAACTTTCAGCTGTTGAAGACAGGATTGCAGCTAGCAATCATGAAAGGAAAGATTCCCCACGCCCAAGGAAAAGAAAGAAAAATTAAAAATAACAAGGGAGCAGTTAATGCTTAGTTTTTGTCTGTCTTCTTTTTAATGCTTTTTGACCAAATGTCTGGTAATCTGGACAACTAATTTGAAAGCAACAATATACAATATAACAACCACTTTTGAATTCTTATCATTTTGTTTAGTGAAGTTCTGTATTAACTCTAGTGATTTTTTAAAACATTTTTTTCATTCTCTTTAAAAAACCACTAGAGATCAGAAAATAACAATTCAACAGTTTCAAGATGATGCAAAGGAAAACAATATGATGTTGTCTGAGTTATATAGGTACAGCTCTGTACCTACCAATACATGGAAATAGGGTCAGGCACATGGAGACAATGATCAAAATAACAGACATACAATACTCAAGATCTCTGAAACTCAGCACAAAACCAGAATATTAAAAGCTGTTAATGAAAAGAAATAGATCACCTAAGAGGAAAGCCCACTAGAATCATGGCTGACTTCTCAACACAAACCCTCAAGTCAAGAAAAACTGGAAGTGAAGTATTTCAAGTCCTGAAAGAAACAACTTTCAACCTAGATTTATGTGCCATGTAAAAGTATTTTTAAAATTTATGGATAAATAAGATATTTCCAGGATGAAGAATAGCTGAATAAATTCACGACCACCGAACCAACCATACAAAGAATACTGAAAGATTTTGTAGATAGAGATAAAAATGTCCACAACTTCAGGAACAATGGAAATGAACCACCAGTTAGGGATAGCAATTTAACAGAAAGGAAGAGCAGGTATTCTGCAACAGGAAATTAACATGACAAAAATAAGTCAATACTTATCAGTTTTAGCCATCAATAAAAATTCACCAAGCCAAGAAAAAAAAAAAAAAACTAGAAGAATGGATCAAAGAACATGATCTACTAATATGTTGTATAAAAGAAACACACTTAAATCAAAAAGAAAACCAAATCATAAAATGAAAGTCAAAGTTGGAAAATAACATTCGGTAGCTTGTGGAGGATGACCTGCATGACTCTCCTTAAAAGAAGAGCAGTTGTCTCCATTTTGGCTCTGCCTGACCTTGTTTCCATGTATTGATAGGTACAGAGCTGACTAGGAAATTTCCTTATCCCTTCAGTTGGCTTTAAGCAATGCATCTTGGTCTACCTGAGGTCCTGATGATAGTCACTGAACACAGTACACATGTTTCCCTGATAACTCACACCTGCTGCTCTTCGATATGAGATGGGTCAAGATGGGGTGATGAGCCAGTGCTCCACAGTGTTGGCTGGGATTGAGCCTTGACTTCCTGGGGCTTGAAAGATTACACATCATAGCTGAAGCACCACACCCTATAACATTAGATACTACCTCAATAGTATAATGCAAATTACTTTTTCTGCATATCCTTCCCTGCATATTGCAGAGATAAATGCAGGCGCCCTATCTATCCCAGTTCACAGTACTCATCTACTTCCTGCTATTCTCAGTCATTCACCTGCAAGCCATTCTTCCTTCATGACTGAATAAAACTTGGGTTTGGCCCTGGGGCAAGTCTTTGCTCTGGATAGCCATAATCATGGCTGGACTTAGGACCCCTTGGCTCCCCATAACTATAAATATGCCTTATAGTCTTTATTCTTGCCATGGGTTGCATTGGTTGTGATATATTGGAATTAACTTGATAGGATTATGATAATTTATCTATTGGATTACAAATATAAACTTCTTGGACTGAGACAAGGACACAGATGGGCTCTCTACAGTAGCTATTTTATTTACAGACAATGTGGATTTCAAACCAAGAATGATTAAAAGAGATAAATAAGGTCACTACATACTTGTTAGAGGAAAAGATTAAGGGGAGAGATAGCAATCATAAATATGTATGCACCAAATATAGGAGCACCCAACTTTACAAGACATATTAAGAGACACAAATCAAATAAACAATAACACAATTATAATATGACACCTTAATGCTCCATTGTCACAAAGCAATAGAACAACTAGACCAAGAAAAAAAAAACAGCAAAGAAATACCAGAACTAAACTGTGAACAAATGAACTTAATAGGTGTTTACAAAGCATTTCACCCAGCATTGGAATACACATTATTTTCTCAGCTCCACATGGGATATTCTCTACAACAGGTCATATACTATTTTATAGAACATGCTTAAATAAATGCAAAGGAATTGAAAGTACCCCATGTATATTATCTGATCAGAGTGCAATGAAATTAGAAATTAATGGCAAAAGAAAACACAAGACTCCATAAGCACATGGTAAACAACACCCTCCTTAAATAACACCAACTAGTGTGTCCCAGAAAAAATTAAACAATACCTACAATTAAATGAAATTGTGGATAATACACACCAGAACTTGTGTGACACAATGAAAGCAGACCTAAGAGGCAAATTTATCATGGAGAATTCTCACATCAAGGAAACAAAAGGAGTGCTAAAGTTGTCCCTCAAGCTTCAAGAAAAAGAAGAGTAAGTCAAGCCAAATATCCATACAAGAGAATATATATTATAAGTAGCAGAGCAGGACTTAATGCAATTCAGACTAAGAAAACAATACAAAAATATCAATGAATCAAAGATTTCATTCTGTGAAAGAATAAGTAAAACTGATAACCCCCTCACAAACTTATCAAAAATAACCAAAAAAAAAAAAAAAAGAAAGAAAGAAAGAAAGAAAAATACTCAAATACATGCACTGAGGAATACAAAGGGTGAAACCACTACAGAACTTTTTGAAATTCAGAAGATCATCAGTACCCACTTCAAAAATATTTACTTACATTGGATGGAAAATACAGAAAAAAATGGACAGATTTCTAGATATGTATGAATTACCCAAGCTAAGTTAAGAAGATACAAAATGTCTGAATAACCCAGTATCAGTTAATAAAATTGAAAATGTACTAAGAGCTTACCAACAAAGAAAAGTGCCACTCCTGATGAATTATTGGATGAATTCTACAAGAAACTTAGAAAAGATTTAACACTAATACTCCTCAAACTCTTTCATGAAATTGAAAGGGAATATTTCCTATCTGGGCTGGGGAGATAGCTCAGCAGCATAAGCACCTGCTTGGCAAGTACAAGGTCCTGGGTTTGATCCCTAGTACAAAAACAAGCCTCCCTAACTCATTCTTGGAGACAAGTACCACATTAATACCAAGATCAGAGGAACACCTGACCAAAATAGAGAAGTATAGGGCCACCACCTGAATAAATAATGAATATAGCTGCAATAATCCTCAATAAGATATTACACAACACAATACAGCAAATTATCAAGAAAATTATATACCATGACTAAGTGGTGTTCATTCCAGAAATGCAGGGATGGTTCAACATATGCAAATCAGTAAATGTAATACACCATCTCAAAGGAGCCAAAGACAAAAATCAAATGATTATCTTAATAGATGCAGAAAAATCTTTTCAAAATGTCTAACATTCATTCATGACAAGAACCCTCCAGAAAATGAAAAGAGATGGTCTCTATCTCAATCTGATAAAAGTCATCTATGACAACCCAACAGCCAATATCACACTAAATGGACAAAAACCGAAAACTTTCACCCTAAAATCAGGATCAAAATAAGGATATCTATTATCATCACTCCTTTTTAAAATAGTTGTAGAAATATTAACCAGAGAAATAAAAAGGATAAAGATAGGAAAGGAAGAAGTTAAATTATCATTATTCACAGATGACATTATATTCTAACTAGAAGACTCCAAAACCTCCACCAAAAGACTTTTAGATTTAATAATTGAGTTCAGAAAAGATCAGGCATATTCAGGGTGGCATGGTCATAGACTAATAATTGAATTCAGTAGTGTAGCTTGACACAATCAATAGCATTCCTATACATAATAAACAAACTTAGTGAGGGAAAAATTAAGGAAACAATACCCTTCACAACAGAATCTAAATAATTGAATACTTAGGAATCAATCTAACAAAGGAAGTAAAAGATCTATATATTGAAAATCGCAGTACTCTGAAAAAGAAAATGAAAGAGGATATCAAACAATTGAAAGATATCCCTTGTTCAAAGACAGGAAGAATCAACATTGTGAAAATGGCCATTCTCCTAAAATTATCATACAGACTTGATATAATCCAGGATAAAATACTATGAGCATATCTCATAAACCTAGAGAGAATATTCCTAAAATTCATTTGGAACCAGAAGAGACCTATAATGGCAAAGACAATCCTGAACAGCAAAGGGAGGGCAAGAGACATCACAATCCCTGACTTGAAATTGTACTATAAAACTATTGTGATAAAATCAGCATGGAACTGGAAAAACAAAAGAAGAAACAAACCTGAGAATCAGTGGACTAGATTAGAAAAAGCAGATACAATTACAAACACACTTAGCCATCTTATTTTGATAAAGGGCCCCAACATGTTCACTGGAAGAAACAGTGAACTCTTTAATAAAAATGGTGATGGAATAACTTCCTATTTGTATACTGAAGACTAAAACTAGACCCCTGTATATCACTATGCACAAAAAATTAAGTAGACATCTCAGAAACATAAGTGTAGGCAGAAAGTTCAAGAACAACACTCAAACTGCATGGAAAATATTTGAAAGAACCAACAATGGTGATCTCATCCAAAGAAATCACCAATAGAGTGAAAAGACAACCCTCAGAGTGGAAAAAAAAAATCTTATCCAATCACACTTCAGACAAAGAATTATACCTAGAAAATATGAAGAACTGCAAAAAGTCTGATTCCCAAAATTCAAAGACTCAATCTGAAAATGAGCACATGGAATGAATACACACTTCTCAGATGAAGAAATACAAATGGCAGATAAATATATGAAAGAATGTTCAGCATCATTGGGCATTCAAGAGATGCAAGTTAAAGCAACACTGAGATTCCATCTCATTCCAGAGAGAATGTATGACATCAAATATACATCCAATAAAAGTGCTCGAATGATTGTTGGGAAAAAGGAACACTTCTCCACTGTTGGTGGGAGTGCTGACTGGTGCAACTATTGTGGAAATCTGTATGGATATTAGTCAACAAGCTAGGATTAGAGGTCCCATTAGATTTGACCTAGCTTTTTCCCTTCTGGTTGTCTTCTAGAAGAATTAAATGTCATACCACAGTGATATATGTGTGCCCATGTTTATAGCAGCACAATTTGTAATAGCCAAATCTTGGAAATAACCCAAATGCCCACAAATGAAAAATAAATTTTATTTTATTTTATTTTTGTATTTTAGGACAAGGGTCTACAGGGTGTTCAGGGTCTAACCGTGTATATCGGACTCATAGTGATCCTCCTGTTTACAGCCTCCCAAGTGCTGGGATTATAGGGGCGTGCCACCATGCCCAGTCTCAATTGCTGTTTCATCGCCCTGGGGGCGGGGCCGGCATGGCAGGCCTGGGGATTGAACTCTCAGCCCCTGCATCTTCCTAAGCAGGTGCTTTAATCCACTGAGCTATTTGGCTGGCCCGAAAAAATACATTTTAAAATGTAGTATTTTTATGGAATGAAATACTACTTAGCCAAAAAGGATAAATTTGAGATTTTTATAAGTAAGTTCTCCAGAACCTGGTCTTATCCTACAGCACCCCTCTCACCTTCTCTGAGGATTCCAGAAAACCATGGTCCTTAACTGACTTCTTATATTTGTTGCTGTTGCTTTGATTTTGCTTTTATTTTCTGATTTAAGGTTTTACTATGTAGTCCAGGCTGTCCATGCATATTCAGGCTGGTCTTGGACTTTGAGTGATCCTCTAGCTTCAGCCTCTGTAATGCTTGGATTATAGGAATGTGGTAGCTTGCCTGGCTCTTCTTAGGTTTTATCAGATATTGTATGTTATGAGACCCCATGCCTCACCTGGGATATGCTGAGAGATACCACTACTCTAAGATCATCTGACTTCTTTCTCCTTCACACACAAATTTCTTCAGGTCAAACTGAGGATCTGTTTGTGTCCACCCAGACCTGACTCTGATGTTTCTCTCCATCCACCTTTCTAGAGCTGCCAGAAGGCAGCATCTACCAAGACTTTGTGAAACTTCTGTTTCCCCAACATTAACTTAATGCTGTTTCAGAAACAATTACCAATAAGAAATACACATGGCATTGAGTACTGTGGCACATGCCTACATATGGTACCCGCAGTCTGGGAAGATCAGGTAGGGGCATTACGAATTCAAGTCAAGCCTAAACAGCTTTGTAACTTAGGAAGACCTCGTCTCAAAGTTTAAATAAAATGAAAATACAGATGTAGCTCAAAAGCAAAGACCCTGAGTTCAATTTCCAACAAAGAAATGAAAGAAGGAAGAAAGGAAGAAAAGAAAGAAAGACAAAGAAAGCAAAATAGAAAGGTGACTATTGTTAGTGGTCTTCATATCTTGCACTAAAGGAAATAAAAGCAATGGCTTTTTCAACCTCTCATCAAAAATATCTCCCAGGATGGATTTTTCTGTGTAAGAAATAAGCCCTGAGGAGTTCTGTGTTATGATTGTCAGGACACGGATTATTGAGAAAGGAATTAGAACCATCAGCTGTCAGAGGAAATTTGAGAGGCTGGGGGGACTCACAGGCAACGAGGACTTTCATAGTGAATGATTTGGGTTGTCCTTCAGCTCTCTTGCTTTGCTTCAATGCCAGAGTTATGAACCTTATTTTTTTTTACCAAGGGTAACTCATGCGCAGCTAATATACCTTACATCTAATTTCTCTATGTATAGGGAAATTCAGAACTTAGAGGGTCATGGGCAAGCTTATCTTGGGCAAACCTGGGACCGTATGGTACCACTGGATTTAGAATCAGCAGACTTGTTTGAAGTCCGTCTGTCACTTTGTACATTTTGACTTGTGCTGCAACTAGTCATATGAGCTATTTTACACTTAAATTTTTTAGTTATAATTAAATACAGTTTTCAGTTCCCTAGTTTTAGCAGCCATAGATCAAGTGTTCCAATAGTCTTATGTACCTACTGTTTGGATAGTGTAGCTACAGATTGGGAAAAAAATAAGTTTTCTTCTCGAGCTTCCTATTCTTCTGAATAAAATGAAAATTAAAACAAAGGAGCCATGCATGGTGGTGTATGTGTGTAATCCCAGCACTTTAGGAGGCCGATGCAAGAGAGCTGCCAGCATGGGTAGTTTAGAGACTTAGTGGGACCCTGTTTCAAAATTTAAAAAAAATAAAAATAAAAATAAAGGTCTGGAGATGTAGCTCAGTGTGAAGGCCCTGGTTCAGTTCTCAGAACTACACCCACACCCACACACCCACCCACCCACACCCACACACACACACACAACTGACAAGTTCACCTTCTAGGTATGACAATAGAGCAATAGACAATAAAATGAAAACACCTAGAACAGCATTATAAAGCACAGATTACTAGTATTAAAGCACTTAATTTGTCATCCTTGGCTTTAACTAAGAAGAGGAAACCTACTCTGTGGGTTTAAAAAAATCCATGTGTAGGTCTAGAAATTGCAACCTACTCTCGTCAGAAAAATAGGAAGCCTTACATGCATTATCTCTATTCTTGATGGCTTGGGTTCCTGAAGATGAAAACACTAGAGTTTTCAGTGAATTTTTAATACCAAGCAACTCACAATTTCACAGGTTATGTGAGGACTCAGGCCCCCATCTGCAGGGAATGAAATGAGAGAAGCCAGGTTGCACAGGAAGCATTGGCGACTGAGACCACATGGGTTGGTGGCATTTTTAGACCCTCCCTCATCACTGAACAATGACCATTCTGCTGCGTTTGAAATTTAGGGTCTTTTACTTTTCACATTTCCTTTAAAAATTAAACATTGCTGGTTCTTCCATCTGACCTGCATTTGAAAATGTCCACCTGACCTTTGAGGGGAAGAACTTTTGCTTCATAGATATCACACTCTGATGAGGGTACTTGGCCTTAAGATGGGAATGATGGGAGAAATGGAGCATAAGAAATATTTCTGGAATGGTCTGAGAAGTTTTGCCGAAAGTGTGTACACGGAGAGGCACAAAGCAGGAACAAATGAAACTCTCCACTCATCTTAAAAGGCAAATTGAGTATTCTATGAGCTCAGAAAGGCAGGAGCACAAGGTGAGGCCTCCATTGTGTACGCATGGGTCTTCATGGAAGTCATTGTCATCACTCTCAAATTGTAGTAGATATGGGACTGGCAGGTTTGAAAGTGCTTTCATGGGCAGGCACACATCTGGTCACTATAGTAACCTGTGCAAAAAACACACCACATCGCTGCCTCTGACTCACTGGCATCCACTCCTCCTAGTTCTGATAATACCATCTTCATTTGTTCTGGGAAATCATTTCTCTTTCAATTCTGATGCATTGATCTAATACATCCACTGGCCACAGTGATAAATATGGGATCCAAGCCTGTCTGATGAAACCCAGTCCTAGGACTTTATTTTAGGCTATTAGGAAGGAGAAATCTTTATCCAAGAGAGGTCACTAGCCTCAAGGATGAAGCCTGGAACTTTGCAGGCTTTGCTTGATAAAAGGTTATCTCAGAGTTAAGCTGCCCCTGAGGGAAACATAACCAGATGCTGGAGAAAGAGCAAGGCAGATTCCTGAAGACATAGTCTGCTGTTACAGCTACAGATCAGCATGAGGTGGTGCTCCTGGATGTGTTTGTTGGAGGAAATTCGAGTTCTGGTCACCAGCAGAAATCTGGCTAATGAACCCAGAAGGAAGAACTTAATATTGATTTTTAAAGATATCTTAAAAACTGAGGGTTGGTGTGGTATCCATTTAATCCACAATTTGGGCCATTCTATTGTCTCTGTATGTGGAATTTCCAGTTTTTGAACCCAGTCAGCAGGGAGGATGGAAGGAAAGGGTTGGCAGGCCATGGCTACAAAGAATGTTTAAGGGTCTCGTTAAAAGAAAGTGAAATGAAAAACAACAGAGCCACGCTCACAGCATTACAGGTCCTTTGGGAGGGTAGACATGCTGAAGTTTATAAATGCATCAGAGGCAGTAGATAAGTAGGGTAAGTTTGCTAAAGAAACGGTGTTTGGAAACAGGATGGTGTTTAGCAACAGAAGAGAATATATTCTCTGGAAGAAAGCCAGTGTATAGAGTTATTCTCATTATTTTGTAAGCAGATATAAACAATACGTTAAAATATCTTTTAATAACCAAACTCTGTGTGTGTGTGTGTGTGTGTGTGTGCGCGCGTGTGTGTATATGTGCGCATGTACAGCCTCCAAACACAGTGTTCATATAGCGTTTACTTTAATAGGAAAGTTAATATCTTCAGGTGTTGGCTCTTAAAGTGTCATTTCTGGACCAGTCACCTTAATGTCACTTGAGACATGTTTAAGCCCTACTCAGACCTACCTGATCAGAAACTCTGGAGTGCACCCCAGCAGTGTGTTCTAACCGTTGGGTGATTCTCATGCTTGGGAAAGCAGGAGTGCCAGTCTGGTAAGGGGTTCCTGCATATAGCTAGGTACATGTGTGTGTGTTACAATACCTCTTAAAAATATTGAATAACGTTCTTTTTCCTGGAAGCTTTGATAGGTAAAATATCTATTTGAATGAAACTAGCCTCAAGAGGGAAATACAAACTTGTGTCCCTTTAAGTTTTTCTGTGTTGAAGAGTCCTGGGTCTTAGAATTTCTAACAAAGCCAGTTTTAAACCTGTTTCTCCCACCAATATCCTCATCTCCTGGGTATCTAATCACACAACAATCTAGGCACTGCTGTGACAGGAATTTTTAGATGCCATTCAAATCCCAAATGCACTAATCTTGGGCTAGGATGATTACTTTGGACCAAATGCAATCATATGAGTCCTTTAAGAGCAAAGAATTTTTATCAGTTAGTGGTAGAAGGACGATTCAGGGAGATTTGGAGCCTGTAGAGTCAACACATGATTACTGACTTTGAAGAAGGAAGGGGCCTGTGAGGTAAAATGTGGGCAGCTAATAGGAGTTGAGAGTATCCCCAGGCCAACAGCCATTGTGAAACTAGGACATCAGTCCTACAATCACAAGGACCCAAATTCCCCCAACAACCTCAATTACTTTGAGATTGGATTTCCTACTGGATTTCTAGCTAGGAGATGGAGCTCAAATTAGTGAATACCTTTAGTTTAGTCTTATATCCTGAACAGAGAACCCATTTGTGCTATGCTAGATTTCTGACTTTAAGAAAAAAAAAAAAAAAGACAAACTGTGAAATACAAATGGGTATGGCTTTCAGCTGTTCAATTAGTGGTAATTTAAATGAAACAATAAGAAAATAGCAAAACTTGAAAGAGAATATAGAAGTTGGGCAATAGGATTATGAGATTCAAACATTTGGAATAACAGGATCCAAACATTTAGAATTACAGGAATAAGGCAGAAAGGGAAAGTATTGGAAAATTTCAAGAGAAATAGAGCTCAGTGAAGAAGAAAAAGTGTATTAAAAGAAAAAAGAATGGAGGAAGGTAATGCAATCAAAATGGAGATGGCAATTTCATAGGGGGTGATGGAAAGCCATGAGGAATTCCATGCTTGTGTGTGGCAGGGACAGAAAGGCCATTATGTGTCAGCATGTCTGTGCGCAATTCCATAATCCAAAGACATTCGGAAGAGCATGTAATATAGCGCTTCCTTTACATGGGATAAATATTCAGAGAGAAGAGCAGGACAGATGACCAAGGCTACAGCTCTTAGAAATTTCTGAGTCAGAGCCAGAGCTTGCATCTCCTATCATCTCTTTTGATTCTGCTGAACTCTTGCAACATAACTCCAGCCCTCCTGTAAAGAAGACGGACTACGGGGATAATCAATGAGACTAGAGCGGAGGCCTGCAGGAAACAGCTGGAACATGGTTTACTGGCATGGTAGAATTAATCCAAGCTAACACGCAGCAGTTCTTGCTTCCTAGCCATCCACAGTCTTTGTCACAAAGCAAACGCAATTATGCCAGGCATGCTCTTCTTGGGAGCCTTAAACTGATTAACAGGTTAGAAGTCCAAAACTGGTGTAAGATAGCTGATTTGGGGGTGTTTAGGCCTAGCAATAACAGGGTTAAAGTGTGACCAGTTGGGGAAAGGGGAGGGAAACAGAGAGTGATCTGTGAGGAGCATAAACCAATCAGTTTTCTTTTGTGCACACCCACGCCCACGCGCCTACACACTTGTGCACGTTCACACAAACACACAAGGTCCAGCCCTGCTAAGCAGCTCCTCTCCTAGGTGGTTTTGTTTATTAGATAAATGACGGCTTACTAACCTCATAAGCAACCCCCACCCCAAGAAACTAAACAGCATATCAGTCTGTGCAAAAGTTCCCTTTGCTTGGATCTGGAGAGAAGTTACCCACGGGCAGGTATCTGTTTCTGTGGAAACTAAAAATAAATATTGATACTGCGTTAATGGGCTGTGTCTCACTTAAGCTCCATTAAACTCCAAGCACTTGCAAGAAAACAGCCCATTGATGGCTGAGGAAGAGGAAAGAGGCTTTATAAAAAGCAGCCGTGTGGAAGGCACACAGAGCACAGGCACCGCTGAGCGCTTCTCAACCAGGAAGCTCTTACGCGACGTCCCCACCCGAGGAGACGAGCTCTGTCTCCTGGCTAAGGAGGAAAGGAGAGAAGCGAGTCCCCAGCGGGATGCAATTTTGCGAACCTGTCCTTTTTATAAAGAATAGCTGTGTATTTTGGAAAGCTTATCTGTAGACAGCCATATTTTCCAGGAACCCGAGTCCCTAAAGCATAGAAAACAAATGAATTGAGCATCCAAATTAGGATATTTCTTTCTATACCACTTGTCCCAAAGTAATTCAAGTGCAGACACTGAGGTCAGTATTGTTGCCTTTTATATTTATAATCCTGCTTTTAGGAGAGAAGTATTTGATTTACTGCATGAAAGTATTTTACAGCTTTAAGTACTGCAATTCCTTGGAATAAGGAACATCACAGCTGCTTAATTTACACAAGGGATATTAGGACTATTTAATAGCATGTAAACATTTTATAAGGCAAGTTCAAATTGCAGGCCATATTTAATATATGTTAGCAAAATGGACCACAAATGGATTCTAGTTCTTATTTATTAGCCCAATCTTTCTTACAGCATCAAAAGTGAATCGAGTTTTAAAAGGTGTTAAGAGTTTTCAGTACGGTTCGTGACACTAGGCACAATAGGTAAGTCTGCATTTAAAAACAGCATGTGAATTAATTCCAGAACCACAAGAGGTAGGAGCCTCCAAATGGTGTGGCTGCTAGGGCTGCATCAGTGGGAGCGCCTGTGTTCTGGCCCTAGCAGAGCTCAGAGCCCACGGAGCTGCCTGCGTAAGTACTGGGAAATAATGTGGTATATATAGGGAGTCATTTCTTGTCACAACAAACCAGTGGGAATAGTTCTCACTTGCAAAATGGAGATTTAGAGAGTGACACTAGGCTAGATCTGAAGGGTGTTGCTTATTTATCATGACACAAAAGCATGTTGTGAAGGTCTAAAGTCCCCTTAGGGTGGACCTATGTTCCTGTTTCCCTAGAATCCTTCTGGAGAACGCTGTTCCTACTCCTTACCAGAAGCCATGTGCCAAAGGTGGGGTCCACAGACCCTCCAAGCTCTCCATAAAGAGTGTGGCAGGGCCGCAGAGAGCTGCATGGCAACTCAGGGAAGCAAATCAGTGTAGGCCAGTGTTCAGGGAAGACTCATGGACTAAGGCTACGGTGCTAGAGAGGAGGCTGAAGCTGGGAGCTGCTGTTGCTGCCTCCTGTGAAGAGTGCTGGGGAGTGTAGCCAGGCCAGGGACACAGGGATGACAGAGCACTTGCAGGGCTCTGCGGCAAGTCTGGATTCCATTCCAAGAACCTCTCCTTTTCTCCTGATTCCTGAGTTCTCTGGGCCAGTAAATTCCATTTTTGACTTAAACATCAGTCTCACGCAGATGCTTAGAAAAGCCCCACAGAGACCCAGTCCTAGCCCAGGTCAGGTGAGTGTGTGGGAGAGCTTCCACCTACCCTGCGCCGGCAGGACCTATTACTGGTACCAGCCCAGGCGCAGTGTGGTGAGACCCTCTTCCACTCCCTTGGGACGCCCCCCACAAATCCGCAGCACATCCCCCACGCTGCCCACTGAGTAGGAATTTCTGCTGCCTTCCAGGAACCCCCAAAACCCAGTGCTACCCCAGGTCTGGTGAGTGTGTGGGAGAGCTTCCAGCTACCCTGTGCAGGTGGGACCTACTGCTGGTCCCAGCCGAGGCGCAGCATGGGTGAGACCCTCTTCCACCCACTTGGGACGACCCCCACCTATCCGGAGCACATCCCCCACCCTGCCTGCCAAGTAGGAATTTTTGCCGCCTTCCGGGAACCCCCAGACAGGGTCCTAGCCCAGGTATGGTGAGTGTGTGGGAGAGCTTCAGGCTATCCTGCGCCAGCGGGACCTACTACTGGTGCCAGAACAGGTGCAGCATGGGTGAGACCCTCTTCCCCTCCCCTTGGGATGCCCCTCAACACTCCACAGCACCTCCCCCACCTCACCCCCTGAGTAGGAATTTCTGTGCGTTGTGGGAAACCCCACACACAGTCCTAGCCCAGGTCCAGTGAGTGTGTGGGAGAGCTGCCTCTCACCCCTACTCCAAATTGTCCCCTCCAGGCTCAGCTCAGGCCTGGCATACAGGCCTGAGGTATAACCCTGCACCTGCAATCTTTGCAGAGAGTGTAGAGGATAGAACCACCGAGCTAGTCCAGGAGCAGAGAATCTTGCCAGAGGAGCACAACAGGTTCACCCCAAAGGGCAGCAGCAGGAAAGAGCTGAGCACAGCAGCCAGACCCAAGCCAAGCACAGCTGGAAAAATCCAAACTTTGTAGATCTGTACCTGAACTTCAGTGCGTGCGAAGGTTATAACTACAATGAAGATCTACAACAAAGGTCAGAAGACAGTGCTACACAAAATGACAAGAAGGAACAAAATGCAACGTCAGAACCCAAGCCCAACCGTAACAAGTGAAGAGGACACTAACACAGAACAAATTGAAAATCACACAGCTGAAAGCAATGAACCAACGGCTTCTGAAATTTAAAAAAAAGCTGCAGAAAGGTATACAGGAACTCAGCTTGGAAATAAAAAAAGAAATCCCTGAATTAATAACATCTGCATTTCTCTTAATGAATAGAATGATTTG
>NW_004524749.1:3809640-3838253 GCF_000260255.1 Octodon degus
AAAAAAAGTGGTTGGGATAGATATATAGTTACATTCTCTTAATGAGTAGAATGATTTCTTCTGATGGTGTTTGTAAATAGGATATCATGTCCACATCCTTTAAAGCAATTGTCCACTGGGAAGAATGTATACAATGTGTTGATCATTGAAACTGTCCTACCAATTTGATTTGAAGCTGTCTCATTGCTATTTGTTTATCAATAAAATTATGGAAAAAAATAAAAATAAAAAATTGTAAAAAAGAAAGAAAGAACAGCCCCATACCCTCTGGTAAAAGACCGGAAAAGTTCTCCCACTTTGAGCTCTGAGACTCACCAGACAAGGTGCCTTATTATAGGGAATCCACACACACTTACCCCAACTCTTGATTTCTGGCTGTTACCAACCAGATTTCTCAAAAAAAAAAAAAATCGCCAACATGGATTTCTTTCTTGCAGAAGAGAGCTTGGGTTCCTTCTGCCTTACTCTGGGCTCCGGTCCTGGATCAGACAGAGATTCTGTGCTAGTCAGTCTCTCCGAGCTGCTGTCTTAGCCATAGTATGCCAATTTATACACACTTGCATTTTTTTCTAGAATCCTTTTATCTCCCAGCTTCATCTTCACCCTGTGAGGGAGGGCAGCAAATCACCATTTTTCAGGGAGAAAGTGAGTCGCATATGTCAGGCTGCTAGCAGGACAGGAGATGGTCTCGAGCTCCTGCTGGCTTCCCCGCCCTGACCTGGGCTGCTCTCGCTAAGGAGTCCTGGCTCTCAGTGCCTCCCCATCCCCTTAGGCTCCTTATGCCCTCTGCATATATTAAGGGACCTCCTTCTGATGACTACAAATGGGGAAATGCAAGCACTGAAATGAGGCTGCTTGCTTAGCTGTCAGGTTTCATACCCAGGCTTTTGCAGACACCATACCCTTCCCTGCTACAGCATCACTGGAGAGTGGACGGGTCTACCTGACAAAGCCCATTCTTCTTAACCTTCTACCCTAATTGCTATTCATTCCATGTCCCACCAATAGTTTTTAGGAGTCTTTTATTTGTTCCCATAGTGGAAGCAAGGCGAGGTGGGGAAGATAAATATTAAAATAAATAATTATGATGTAGTTCAATAATTTATGATGGAAAACAATTGCATACTATTTGTGGATTTGCTTTTCACCTTCTCAGTTACCAATGGCCCACTGTGGTCTTAAAATATTAAATGAGAGGTTTCAGAAATGAATAATTCATAAATTTTAAATTGTACATCACTCAGAGCTGCGTTATGAAATCTCACACTATCTCATTCTTTCCTGCCCTAAACCCAAGTCAGCACCTTGGTGACCAGGTGACCAGGCCCCATGCACAGCCAGCCCTGAAGTCATTCAGGGGTCCTCTTGACATCAGATTGACTGTTGTGGTTTCCCAGGGCGTAGGCCAAAGTGGGCCTGTTGTAGAGGCCAAGCCTCACCTCACCATGCCCGTATCACTCAGTACACTTCATCTCTGCATGTACGTATTAATGATATCAGCTCATATCATCTCTGAAGAAACACGCGCCCGTGCCAAAAGATATTTTGAGAGAGGTCGCAGTCACCCAAGTTTGCCACAAGTTGTTTTCATAGTTGCTCCATTTGATCTTTAGTTATTATTATTCATCTCCTGTGCCTGATTTATACAGAGCTTTGCCACAGTTACACATGTATAGGCTGAACATAGCATTTGTTACTCCCCTGGTTTCAGGCATCCACTGGGACCTTGCAACAGATCCCTCTTCCTCAGCTACGGGGGACTCCAAGGGGCACACAAAGAGCAGAGAGAGAGGCCACAGGGTCGCGGGAGGGGTGGTTTACAGAGGAGATTATAAAAGCTGACCAGGGGAAGTGATATTTAAGGTAAGACTTAAAGAATCGGCTGTATCTAATCCAATAAAAGGGTTCTAAAGGACCTTCTGTATATTTTCTTTCCTGATTTAGTTTTAAAAGCCAAACAACACTGAGCACATAGTCCATTGCCTGCTTGGGGATTCTTCATGTCTTTGTTCCTTACCTTGGCTTCAGGAAACTCTTTGACGTGTGGCTGCTGAAGACCCTGCCAGGGATAGAGGAGGGTGCTCGGGCTGGTCCATATTTCACCCCAGAACAGGAATTCAAAGTAAAAGACCATTACCAGTCCTGTAATTAACACTGTTGAAGACATACAGCTTATGAAAAGGAAAATGCTAGTGCTGATTATGAAATTTATGAGGTGCTTACACATACTGGATTGGAATGAATTATCTAGTTTTACTGATACTCTGACCCATTTAAATTAGAACAGAGAAGGGCAATCTGTTTGCCTCTCAACACTCTCTACCAAGAAGGTAAAAGCAACAACTTACAGGCAGGAATTCCTTCTAGAATGAACTAATGAGTCTGTATTTGCATCTGTACACCTGGTGCCGTCAGAAGAGAGTGTGCCACTGATGGCGAAAGCTGAAGGATTTGTACAAATGGCAGGCAAGAAGTGTGCCTCTGCCTGGGAGAAAATTCATGCCTCTCAAGAAGACCCTGAAAACTGCAGGATGTTGAAGTACGTTAGCAGGCAGGGCCAAGATGCCTTTGCTTTCCCCCCAAGGGCCTGATCTGTTGTGAAGAGTCACAGGAGTGGAGGGGTGTGTGTACTTTCTGAGGTCCCCACTACCAAGCCTCCCCAGCCTGGATTTCAAAGATCTCCCTGTTACCAGACTGGAGTGTGTCAGCCTGTTCCAGCCGTGTGTAGATTCCAACAAAACAATTGCCAAGTTGGTGTGCAAAGAATATTACTGGCTCTGCCATTAAAATATCTGTTTCATTATTGGGCATCGCTGCCTTCCAAGTGAAAACCAAGCCCTGTATATTTGGCGTTGTTATACTCTAGCTTTTTTTAAATAAAATTTTGTTTCATTTTCTCATAGAAGCAAGAAGAATACTTTCTGTATTTTCTCTATTAACATCTACTTGTATTGTATTGAAATACACAAATCCTTGACAACTAATTCATTTATTAAAGTAACAAAATACAAATTTCAAAGAACATCTAAAAACTAAAAGCCACCTAAAAATGTTGAGAAAATATTTCCTAAAGAGCTGATATATTAGAAAGAAGATGTTTTTATGCCTTCTGAGATAGCCGTGTTTCTAAGTAGGGGGTGGCTTTCGCACCATGACAGCATTTGACTATATATGAGGAGTTTTGATGGCTACAACTGGGGGGATGCCACTGACATCTTGTATGAAGAGGTTAGGATGGTGTTAAACACCTTATGATGTGCAGGACACTCACTGGTACAACAGAGACTAACCTGACATAAAGTATTGATAGTGCTCAGGATGAGAAAACTTGCACTAAAGATATACGGAGGAGGAATGTTCCTACTTTAGATAATTGGACTGTAGTGGAAATAACATCTCCAAAGCATCAGTACCATTCTGATACGGCTCCAGAGGCCATATCTGCCAGAAGGGAGGACCAGCCTAATGAGTTCTCTAGGACCTGGGAACAGAGAAGCTTCTCCAGAGGGCTGAGGTGATTTGGTCAGGGCTGACGGGATTGAGAGGCAGCCCATGGTAGCTTGTTAGAAAAGTCCCAGTGAGTTCTAAGTGGACATTTTAAATGCAACAATGGACACCAGAAGGTAAAGACTTGAGTGTAGAATCAGGGAAGAAAGTTGGGATTTTCTTGGGACTTGGCAACAACAACAACAACAACAACAACAACAACAAAAATGTATTTTCTACTTTTGCGTATAGGTATTGCTCCTCTAGCAAACAAGTGTGCTAAAATGTAAATAGTGTGATAGCGAATGTAAAGTGAACAAGTAATAGGTATCATGTCAAAAACTGTGGTGAGCATTCCACACTGAGTCTTCAGCATAATTTTATGTATTGTCCTATTTCACAGGTTAGGATCTGAGACATGGAGATTGCAGAAAGAGCCTGAAATCGAATAGCTGCTCAATGCAGGCCTCAAACAACACCTGCTGCCAGAAAAGCCCATTTTCTTATTTACTTTCCTTAGTTTTGTATAAAACAAGAAAGAGCAAAGTAAATGATACCTATATTTATATCTAATCTGTCTCTGTATCTATATGAATATATATATATATATATAATCTATATCTGTATCTGTTTCTATATCTATGTGTATGGCAAACATAAATAGTTTGAGGTCTTCTACTCTTCAGCATTAAGTAGATGATGAAAAAAGAAAGAAAATGATGTAATCCAATAAGATGGTTCCTAGACCCAAAAAAGTTTAGCAAGAAGATACAGAAAGAGTGAATCCATTCCTTGAGTCTCCAAAGTTTCTCAAATAAATGATTGAAATTTGTGTTTCTATTCTGCTTATTCATCTACTGATAAAATTTTCATGAAGTGGACTGAACTGATACAGTCATGCAGCTATGAAGACTGGGTTAAGCTGAGAATCAGTCCAGGGAGTCATCCAAAAAAGAAAATAGAATATTAACAACATCTAAAAGTTGAATATGATTGAAATTCAAAGTAATTTGAAGTCAGCCTACAGCTCTAACCACAGCATTAATTGTACCCTGAATATACACTATTGCTTTGCATTTATTTCTTTCAACATCCCTAGAGAGGAGATTGTGGTTCTTGTTTTGCAGATGAAGAAGTGGAGATGAAGGTTGGTTAAGAGAATTGCTCCCAGCCACAATCAGAGCTAGGAATGCGTCAGAATGCAAGACATCTGACCCCAGATTAATTATACTTTGTCTTACCACATTCCTTTCTCTCAAATGGCTTTATATTTCTTTCTTTAATCAATCAAATAATAACTGGGCCATGGTATCCAGCATTATGGGTTCAGGTTTATAAACAAAGAGCACAAGAAAAGCATGACATGTGGTTGGAAATACGGACCTGCAGTTGGCTGGACTTGGGTGTGAACTGTGAATCCACTGCTTTCTAGCTGGATGGAGGAGTCACCACACAGGAAGTCATATTAACTGAACCTACTTTTTTTTTCATCTGTAAACTAAGGCACATAATAATACCATTTCAGAAATGTATTAGCTTTGTGTTACTGCTATAAAATACCAGAAACCATTAGCTTCTAAAAAGAAAAAAAAAAAACTATTTAGCTCATGGTTTTGGAGATTCAAATCTCTAATTAGTTCCATTGCTTTGAGACTCTGATAAAGATGGAAGATGAGGGGCCGGGGAGATGGCTCAGTAGAATAAGTGCTTCCCTGGCCAGCACAAGGGCCTGAGTTCAATCCCTGGTTCTGAAAAAAAAAAAGAAAAGAAAAAAAAATAAAGATGGAAGATGACAATGGGACAACAGCACTACTATGTGTCAGAGCAAGTGGTGACATCTAGGACAGAGACAAAGAGTCATAGCCTCCACTGAAGACATTATCTCCAATGATTTAGGAGCCTTCTACCAGATCCTACTTTTAAAGGTTCTGCAGAATCTCTTAATACCACCTGTTGCTGGATTAATCAATGATCAGTTTAAGTGAGAATGTCCAGCTGAACTGAGTCAGAATGATTCGGCACAGGGAAGAGCCATCTGAGGATTTTTGCTGAAATGCATATAGAGAAAAACGGAAGAGGATCTCTGGTCTTTGCTGTCACTGGGATGGCTGCATTTCTCTTCCTGGGAGCTCTGGGTTTCAACTTGAGGCTGCTTCCTGGCTCCAGTGTAGACCCCTCAGCCTGTATGCAGATCCTGCATTCCAGTGCTACAGACTTTCTAGCTTGGACCACTGGCCTTTGGGCTTTTCCAGTACCAATCCTTGATACCAACCTGTATGAGACATCACTGTGGGTTATAGGGGTTCAGGTGGACTTGTGCAGGACATTGCTATGGGATCCACATCCTCCACTGGTTTCTTTAGATCTCTACTATCTGGAGAAGTATCTTGCATTTTCTGTATTTGACTTTTTGGATGAATATTACAAAAGGTCTTATAAATCATGTGTTCTGTATACATTTATTCCCCTGCAAACCCTGACTATAAGTCCATCATACTGCAAACCGGTCTTGTACATACAGAACACTGAAGGACACTCAAATTATAGCAAAAAGATTGTCTCAAGCATGAAATTAGGTGAATATGGAATTTACAAAATTACTTGTGTGATGCCTGGTGTGGAGTGAGAACTCATTAAATGATGGCTGTGGCATTTTCACTGGTTATCCTTCTTACAAATGCTTGGTGTTGTGAATTGCAGATGTTTTGGAATTTTGTAATATACGAATATATGTTGAAATATTTTAGGGTTGGGATTCAAGTTTAAACATGACATACACAAACAGTCAGAAGGTAGTTTTATGCAATATATTTAGATCACCTGTGTTTTGATTGCAGCCTGACATATGAGGTCAGATGTCACATGCGACACTTTGGGTGTCATGTGGATACCTACAGCTTTCAGATTTTGTTTATTTATCATTATTTTTTAAAATTTTTTGTCTGGCTGGCTCAGGCTGCCTTAAGGGTGGGTCTGGTAAGGCAGGTGGAGCTGGGGATCGAACCTCATTATCCTGCACCTGACTGCGTTTGCATGAGCAGGAGCTTAAACAACTGAGCTAACCGGCAGACCCAACTTTCAGACTTTGGAGTACTTTTGGCCACACACTTTTGAATTATGGGTACTTAACCTATATTATTATCAACCATTCACAATAACAGGGGGTGAATATGCAGATATACCATAGGAGCTAAGAATAAACTAAAAATGATTTAAGTGGACCCAAGGTTCTACAATGAGCGTTAGTAGTAACTATGATGGAACAGAAAAGGTATGTCTTATCTAAAAGCTTTAAAATAATAAAATAATAATAATAGTGATAATAAGGACTCATGGTCACATATATGTGTTTGTGTTACATGATTTGAAAAGCTTCCAGTTTTCAACCATTACTCAAACCCAATTCCCATTGTAGGTATGAGAGAAAAGGCCCAATGAAGAATTGGTGAGCAAATCCAAGTAAGAATGGGGCAGAGTAGACCTTCACTTCATCCTGTCTTTTCACGACCATCTCATAAACTTATGAAATCTTTTATTCACTTGTATTTTCTTTTTAAAATCAAAGAGGAAAAAATCATACAATAAACCTATGGAAACACATAGAGTGGATGAGATCAACTGAGATAGAATCATCAGAAATTAGTTTTCATGAAACATTTTATTTTCATTTTTAGGAAATAGATTTTTTTTTAAAAAGAAATAGATTTTTATTCCCAGTGGGTATAAACATCATACAAGCTTAGAAGACAGAACTCCCATTAACAGCCTTTCTGACATGAAAGATGAAGAGGGAATCAAATACATAACTTCAAAATCATAAGAACACCTGATTTCATGAATGGCCCATTGAGGAGTTCTCACCTATGTTTTGGAAGAGGAAGATATTGATCCAACTGTGAAGCTTCAACAGTAAAACAATGCTCTACTGACTGCCCCGGCAGGGTCACCTGATATTATTTATTGAAGTACTCTGAATAGCAGAGGGAAAAGCAATGCCCTGGCAATAAGTGGTAATTGCTGGGAAGCGAGGCATCACCATTGTCACTGACCCCTACATCCTGATATTTTGATGTATTCTATGTAACTCCATTAGGATTGGCATAGTAATATTACACCAGCTCAGCTATAGAACAACACACCTCCTTTTGGATCACTGATTTTTGATTATACACTTCTCAGAATACCCCATAAGCAATTCCCATTTCTGGGGCTGGGATACTGGAGCTAATGGGGGTAACATTATAAATCCTACACTGTAACAATCTTGTGTAGAGGTTGAGTACTCAGATACACCATAGGAGCTGGGTATAAAACATAAATGATTTCACAGGTGGAGGCTCTCCACCTTCAGTTAATTCCACAGTGCTGTAAGAGAACTGCCTCCCTGGAAACCTGAACAAAGGGACAATCACAGCACCCACTGCTATGGTTTGAGTGGTTTTTTTTTCCTATGCCCTACTCCTGCCACGGCTCATGTATTGTGAATGTGTCCCCAGAATGTAAGTACTGGGAGGTAGTGTGAGCCTATGAGAAGAGTCTTAGATCACCAGGGTGTGTTTCCTCTAAAATGATCAAGATACTTCTTGTAGGACCCTGGTTAGTGCTCTCTAAAGGAATCTTACAAAAGCATAAGGCCAGCCTCACCCAGACTCTGCCTTTCTGTTTCTTGTGGCTACTTGCTCCTGCATGTGTATTTATGATGAGTACATGCAGGCAAGGGAAAATCCTCCTGTGTGGCTACAGATTTCAACCTCCAAAATGGAGTACTTTCTTTCCATATAAAGTCAGCCTCTTTTGGGCATTTTGTGATAGTAAGAGAAATAAAACTAACATACCTGGGCTGGCCAAATAGCTCAGTGGATGAAAGTGCCTGCAAGCAGGTGCAGGGGCCAGGGGTTCAATCCCTGGGTCTGGCTTGCTGGCCCACCCCTGGGGCACACTGAGATGATAATTGAGACTGGGTATGGTGGCACGTGTCTGTAATCCCAGCTCTTGGAGGCTGTAAAAAGGCAGATCACTATGGGTTCGATCTAGTAGTGAGACCCTGAACACCCTGTAGACCCTTCCCTAAAGAGAGAGAGAGAGAGAGAGAGAGAGAGAGAGAGAGAGAGAGAGAGAGAAACTAACACACCCATTTTGTTAGTGGGTAAGAATTACTAGGTCTTGACAGGGTATCCATGGTGAGCATGGCACCCATGGGAGAATGTTTAGAGACACTTAACTTCTTATTGAGGTTGCAACTGATTAATTATATGACTATAAAGTATAGGTTGTTGTTGAATACACATCCTATATCTAGACCACCCTGGTGAAATCTTTGACATCCTTTGATAACTTCACTCATTCTCTTTGAAAGTTGGACCTATACTATTTCATAGTGTGTCATAACCAACTGTTTAGGTGTCTGAATCACTTCCGAAACTCCCATGAGTTATTTCTCTTCGTTTTCTCAATACTGAGGGTAAGATTAGACAGAGAGTATGGTCTAAGAAACGAAAGGGTTTTTTTTGTGGGCAAAGAGACTGGAACCTAGAAATTTTGAAATCCAGCACTGAATTTTGTAAAGTGCAGAAGTCTTCTTGAAAATGCATCAGAGGAGGCTGGATATTCCTCTGAATAAGTTCTATCTTTTGTCCACGTGCAAAGTTGATAATAGCAGGACAGAAAGATAAGAGCCCTCCCACATTGTCGCAGCTCCTGTGGAAGCCCCTCTATCATCACATGGACTATTTTCATGCTTCTCCAACTTTGCTCCTGTAGTTTCTCTACCTAAGATACTCATGTGTCAGTGCTCGATCCTTCTTCCCTTGTTACTCTAGAACAAAACATTTGGGTAACTCAGTCTTACCCTTGAATCTTTGAACAGATGCACCCATCTGACTAATATGACTTAGGCTTTAAAGACTTCTAGCAAAGGCTCCTTTGATATTATTTCTAATGAAGATTTTTCTAAAGGAGGACATATGTGAAGAACCCTCACAGGTATCCATGTGATTCTACAGTCATGTTCTTCACTGTGAATCAATAAATCTTGGTCTGGCATTCATTCATCAGTACTGTGAGCTTTATTGATATGAATAATCTATCTCGGCCGTGATGGGGCTTCCTCTGTGGGCTTCAACCTTCAAGGAGACCTTTCCCTCTACACTACACGTGCAGTTACATGATACCACTTAGAGAAATTTGTGTAAGGGACCCCATGACTTGTGGAATCCCATTGAGCCCATGTGTAACTGTTGCCCTCCCTCCCAAACCAAAGTACTGCCAAAAGAGAAAAACAAAAACAAAAACAGTTGAAGGAAGGTCAAGGAATTAACTCTGTTGTGATCCCTAGGGATGTTTATGGAGGAGACTCCAAGGAAAGATTAGGCTTTCTGATAAATGGGACAGATGAGGACTTGGAGGTGGGGCTTTGTTCCCTGCTCAGGATATGTAATATACTACTACAGCCCTGCATGAGAGATGGGCTGCATGATTGATCCCTCAGACACATGAACAAGTCCACCTTCTCCATTGCGCAGAGGTTGGAAGTATCAAACTAAAACTAAATTGATTTTCACATGTCCTTTGTATTTCCTTAGTTTTAATGCAAAAAGTTTTTCCTTAGCCATTTTAATAGAACTTTATCCAATATTGTTGGTTTGTTGGGCATTTGCTGTTTTAAAAAATACTAGTCCTAAAGCTCACAGTCTCGTTATCTGTGGCTAAATTTTATGTAGAACATGAGGCATACTCTTGCTTCCTCTTGGAGGCCAATTAGTGTATCACAAATTCTGAGAACTTATGTGGCAGAAAGCTTTTCTTATAATTATTTAAAATTATTTTAAAAGCATTCCCTCTAATTGATTTGATTATAGATTTTTTCCCTAGATAAACAACTCTAGCCATAGAGTTAGTGATGTACAGAATACATTTTAGAAAACATTTTTTCAAAAATTACAGTCTAGGGGCCAGGGATATAGCTCAGTAGTGCAGCACCTGCCTGGCAAGTGTGAGGTCCTGAGTTTGATTCCCAGTTCCAAAAAGAAAAATAAAAAGAAATACAGTTGAATCTTGCCTGGGGAGGTAGCTGTCCTACTCCATTAAGGTGACTTTCATCTTTTCTCATCATGTGTGACCTCCTAAGGGGTGACTCCATTTCCCTATTTGCAAGCATTTTCTGAGGGACAACCCTGCTGCCACTTGTGCCACCTGGACTACTGGGTTTTCTCATGTGATCCTGTATGGCTGTCAGAAATAAATACATGTTGGGACTCGGGGGGTTGGCTCAGTGGAATGAGTGCTTCCCTGGCAAGTGTAAGGGCCTGAGTTCAATCCCCAGTTCCACAAAAGAAAGAAAGAAAGAAATACATATTGCCTCAAGTCAGGCCTTTTAATGTGACTGAGGACACCTGGCTGCTATTTACTTCCTCCAAAATGCATTTTGCTAAAGGATATTTTTAAAAGGCACATTACATTTCAGCATAACTTTAAGCAACAGGTCAGTAACCATAGGAGCAGCCCACAGTCAGGAGGAAGGTCAGCTTCCCCACGGCGTGTAGAGATTCTGCTCAGAGCCTGCAGGCTTTTGTCCCTGTGGGGCAAATGTGCAGCTTACGCCCTAACAGTTTATAGTTAAAACATAGATTCTAAATAGTCAGGCTAATGATTCCAAAATTAAAATAGTCCCAGTTCCTAGATGCAGCCAGTAATTAACTTTTAATTTTATACAGAAGCATATCAAGCTTTTGACCTTTGGCTTTATTTAGTTCTCTCCTGGCATTTGAAAAGCATGCTCTGCTAAATAAGGTGGTTAAAATCAGTATTACAGAGTGAAGCAATTGCAGCAAATATGCATATGAAAATTATAGCCAGAGGGGCACTTCATAAAGAAGCTGCCTCCATGAACTTAAATTTGTGCTAATTGCTATTGCTACATTATTCAAAATTGTAAGTTAGACTATTAGCAAATGGAATTATGTAAGACCTCTTGAAACAAGACAATTACCATCTCTAAGCCATGGAATATTTGTGAATACAACCCTTACTTGACAATTGGGGAAACTGATACAGTGTTAAAGAAAGTCAGTAACAGCTGACATTATTCTATTAGCTAGGGGACCTGTTTTAGCACCCATCTGGAGAATAGAGACAGAGGGTCAGACATTTTACTTGATATTACGTGTGTGTGTGTGTGTGTGTGTGTGTGTGTGTGTGTGTGTGTTTTAAGTACTTTAGAGTTAAACTGTTATTTGCTCTTTACTCTTAAAAGGTGGAGGAAGGGCTGACCAGATAGCTCAGTGGATTAAAGCACCTGCTTAGGCAGACACAGGGGTTAGGGGTTTGATCCTTGGGCTTGCCACACAGGCTTTGCCCTTGCAGCAAGCTGAGATGGCAATTGAGACTGAATGTGGTGGCATGGACCTATAATACCAGCACTTGGGAGGCTGAAAAATAGTATGATCACTATGAGTTCGATCTGCATTGTGAGACCCTGTATACCCTGTCCTAAATTCATAAAATTTAAAAAAAGAAAGGCTGAGGAAAAGTCACAATATAAAGTGCAAATGGAAAGAATCTGTGCATGGGCTGGAGCAAGATATGAATGCCCTATTAGCAGCTTAGAATTTTGCACTTGAACAATGTTTATTTAATATGGTGTATTAGCTTTGCATTATCGCAACCAAATACATGAGACAGTTAACTGACAAAAAGAATGTTTACTCAGCTCACAGTTCTAGAGTTTCCAATGCAAGATGAAGATGCTATACAGTAGTAATGGGGAGCATGCATCAAAACCATTAACCTCAAAGTAGGAAAAGGGGCCCCAAATCCCACAACCCTCTTCAGGGTTGCAAGTGACCAAAAGACTCTCACTAGGCTATGCCTCTTAGCTGCACACAGCACCTCCCAAGGCCATCACCCTGAGAGCACCCTCTACATATGGACTTTTAGGGAACACTAACAACATTCAAGCTGTGAAATGTGGTCTTAGCTCAAGACGCCATATAAAAATATCTCAGACTGCATAGTAGAGACTCCTGTTTAAAAGACGGATAATCTCTTTATAAAGTGATTACCCACCCAAAACTTCGGGGTTCCCTCCAGAACACATTTCTTGTCATTTTTGTAATATAGACCTGCTGAGAATTTTCTAACTCTTCAATTTTGGCTCCTTTTGGCAAATGACTCCTTCCATATTTTACCATAAGCAGTAGAGTGCAGTCCGGCTTATGCGTCAACATTTTGCTTAGAACGTTCCTCAGTTTACTCTCCAATTTCAATGCATTCAAATCTCCTTTCCACAAAACTGCAGAGCACACTCCTGTCAATCAGTCTGTCACTTTATATCAAGTATCACCTTTTATCCAGTTTTTAATACATGGTCTCCATTCCTGTCTGTAACTTTATCAAAATCTCCTCTAGTGTTCTTATTTGTGCCAATAATCCATTCATGATAATCTAGACTCTATGGAAAGGAGCAATTAATGCTTAACTTTTTGTCTTGTTTCTTCGTTTTTTTATCCCAGTTGCCCTTCTTATCACTTCTCGGCCTTTTGGCTAAGATCAAGTCCAGTTGCCCTTCTTAATTTCTTATAACCTTTTTTCTTTTTTCAATTTTTCATGCTCATATCTGTTAATCTGAGCAACTAAGTTGAGGACAACACTGTACAATACAACAAATGCTGTCAAATTCATATTATTTTGTTTAGTGAAATTCTGTGTCTTTTCTAACTTTTCATCACTATTTTGTATTCTCTTTAAAAAATAAAAAAATTAGAAATTTAAAAAATGTGTACTTTGAAACTCTTGCTCTCCACCCATACCCAAAGCTACTTTTCGCGTTCATTATCAAAGTACTGTCATTATCAATACCAAAACTCTTTTGCTCAGTTGAGGTTTCTGTTCAATGGGCTCTTAGCAGACATTTCTTTTCTTTTTTTTAATAATTTTTTTTAAAAAAATTTTATTTATTTGTTTATTTATTTTGTGTGTGAGTGGCCAGCTCAGCCCACCAGGGGGCAGGTCTGGCTGGCATGTGGTGCTGGGGGATTGAACCGTGCGTGGTCCTTGTGCTTTGCTTAGCTTAGCTTGTTCTAAGTAGGTGCTTTAGACCACTGAGCCATCTCACCAGCCCAGAAATTTATTTTCTTACAGATCTTGAGGCTAGCATTTCACCAAGCCTCCGTTACCCAGCGTGTGACTAGGAAATAATCAGAATGCCCAAGTCTTCATGTTAACAGGATCGTGCCTCTTTGGATACACCAGATGCTCTCTGCGAGTCCTCAGCTAACCTCATTTCTTGCAAAAAGCCTTCCAACACTTTCACTTAGACTGTATACAGATCCTATAGAAGAGTCTGTAAAAACATGATTTTCCCCATCTATTGACCTTTTCAGTGATTTTTTCCCCCTATTGATTGGTATTTTTGGAAGCTTGCCTTAACTAGGTGTCTGTCTGTCAATCTCTCTGTCTCTCTGTCTCTGTCTCTGTCTCTGTCTCTGTCTCTGTCTCTGTCTCTCTCTCTCTCTCTCTCTCTCTCTCTCTCTCTCTGTCTAAAACCAGGCTGTTAGAAGACACCAACCAATACCTTGGGAGTAAAAGATGTAGTTTTGTCTCAAAAATAAGAACTCTAAACCATGGTTATAAGGCTGGCACCATACAAGATCTATTTTTGAGTAGTCCTAAATTTTATAGTTCTATCTCAGTAAGTGATAGTGTTTTTTAACTCACATTATCTGCTTTGAAGTTGTTTTGTCTTCTATGGGCAATCTTGGTTTTCAAAAGACAGGTTATATTTTAGTTTCAAAAATATGTTAATTTGGGGATAATCTTACAAAACATTTGTCTCAAAAGCCCAGGGTACATACGATATGTAAACTTACACATCAGGCTTGAGAAGACTCTAAATTATTTTACAGATGGAAAAGTGTATCTACTATAAGCTGTACTAAGAAATAATATTTCTAGAAAAATCTAAAATCAAATATTAAAGCACTGGGCCAGGGAGATGGCTCAGTAGAATAAGTGCTTCCCTGGCAAGTGCAAGAGCCTGAGTCCAATCCCCGGTTCCACAAAAAAAAAAAAGAAAAAAAAAATTTAAGCACATCCTACCTTACAAGTGTTTTTTCACTTGGCCCCCAATTTTACTACTTGAAAATATATGGACTACAAAAATTCCTTCTCAGCTTGAGTAAATATAAGACCATTGAACAAAAAAGTTTTGTCAGGCCTTAAATTTAAAAACAAGAATACATAAGCAACATATTTATTTATTTTTTCAATGTCTCATGAAATGACACTAAAGGAATAAACTAAGAATATATTATATAAAAAGAATAGAAAGGAAGCCAGTAGTAGCTGAGAGATTTTAATATCAAAAATGTGAGAGAAAGAGACATGTACAAAGCCATGTTTTAATTGTGTAGATTCAGCATTATATAAAAAGGAACTTAAGAAGGAAAAAATAGGAATTAGAGAGAGTTAATTGGGGAAAACTGTTAAAAAATTAGAGCAAAAGTGAACAATAGAATTTCAACCAAATGCAAAAAGATTTACATCCGAACACCGTTGTAAATTTTACATCTATATGAATAAATAAAATATCTTGGAAGCTGATATATCTGAAGAAGAAAAGATTTACTAGATTATTACAAAGATCCTGAATTTAGCAACATTTAAGATTTGTCATTGACTATGGATACTAGAAGGCAATAGACTAATATTTTTTAAGTTCAAAGATAAATCTTTCTTGTGATAGATGATGTAGAATGTGCCTAAGGAGAGTCACATGGAGAGAAAACATTCTCTCAGACTTTCAAAGAGAGCAAATTGGTCAAGCAATGGTGGTGACTCATCCATATGGCTGACACTGACAAAAGATCTACAAACTGAAGTACATGGTCTCAGGGTAAATCCTGAGGAGATTTGACTGACCTTTTCAGATACAAAAGTTACATTTCTTGTTATGTATGTCTTGCTTTATTTTAGTCTTAACAATCCAGCAGAAAAGTATAAAAACAAAGTATAAAAAGTAAAGCCATATTAATATGTTGAGATGTAAAAGGCTCAAGTCAACAACTTCTGACATTGACAGTCCTTAGGATAACTCAATACTATTATGGACTACTGGATTATGTTGGATTATTTTGCTGAATTCACTCACCTACAATATTTAAATGGCAATGGAATACCCATCTCTGACAAAACTAAACAAAAAAGGGGATAAAATGAAGGACCATTTTGTATCTGTATATACAAAATAATTAGGATAGATATAGAGCTACTTTCTCTTAATTCAATGAGAAGAAAGATTTGTACTAAAAGTATTTGGACAGGATATCATGTCTGCATCTTATAATATGAATAACCATTATGAAGACAACAATATACAATGTATTAATTATTGAAACTGTCTTAATAACCTGTTTTGAAATTATCTCATTGCTATTTGTTTCTCAATAAAATTAATAAAGAAAATCTTTCTTAAGCAAACATTTTATTCCTAGCCAAACTGTCATCTCAACAGAAAGCGCAGAATAATCTTTCAGTCATTCAGAAAGTTTATCAGAAATGCATCTACTTTTAGGTAGGATTTCCTTTTAAATAAATTTCAACACTTAACTGTGCAGAAATCCAAGGTCTTGTTTGGTTCATTAAGTTATTATATTTCAAGAAGAAAGCCAGTAACAAAAACAATGAAAGAGATCCAATGCAATAACTAGGAAGTTTAAGAAAACTCATACATATTTTGACACAGTAAAGCAATATGCATCACAAACATTCATACTGTTGGTCCAACCACAAGGAATCTGAAAATTACTTAACATTTTTAGTGAAGTTTAATGCTTGGAAAACAGAGCCACACTCTGTGTAGTACATTATTCTGACATCTCATTTGAGTGTACATATAGTGAAATTTCATTTTATGGCATAGGCTGTGGCAAATATTCTTTACCAACATTGAATAATTTGGTTAAAGAGTTTTCTCAAGGCTGGGGACATAGCTCAGTGGTGCAGTGCCTGCCGGGCAACAGTGAGATTCTGAGTTTGATTTCAAAAATCAAATAAATAAATAAATAAATTCTACATTCTTAATTATAAAAAAGGGGTTTTCTCTGTGCTGTCAAGTGAGCCTAAATATTATTTCTAATAGTTGATTATGAAGGAACTACTTTTTAAAGCCACTACCTAAAACAAAAGTAACTCAAAAACAAAGAAACAAATGTCAATTATCACAAGAATAAAAATTACACTCCAACATAATGCATATGAATGTTGGCATAATATTGTGCAGCTGATGGTTGTAACACAGTTCAAAATCGACTTACCTTTGGCCCTAAGACATTCTTCTTTGAATGGCAAAAGTCACAACAGGAAACCTTAAGAAAGGAGAATATAATTTGAGTATTCTGTCTTGCTTCTCAAAGAAGCAATAAGACGGCGGGCCAGATAGCTCAACAGACTAAGATGCCTGCTTAGGCAGAGCTCAGCAACCACTGTTCCATTCTTGGCCTGCTATGCTGGCCCTGCCCCTGAGGCATGCTGCAAGGACAGAGGAGACTGGGGGGGGGGTGGTGTGCACCTGTAATCCCAGCTCCTGGGAGGCTGAAAACAGGAGAATCACTATGAGTCCAATCTATGTAGTGAGACCCTGTAGACCCTGTACTAAATAAACACACACACACACACACACACACACACACACACACACACAGCAGTGTTTATAGGCCTTCATCACCAAATCTAAGATTTCTGGCTTTAGAGTCAAGCCATAGTTAAATCTTGAAAGACTTGATTATGATTAAGAAAATATTTGGATATTATATCTCAGAAATTAACAGACATTCTCTAAAAGTTCTGGAACAAAAATATAAATGTGAGTCTTACATCTAAAATTGTAGAAGATGTAGGGGCAGTGACATAGGTTCCAAAGGGGATAAGCAGTGCTGTGCATGAGCTAACTTTGCATCCACTATATCAAAGGTTCAAGATAGATAACACTTATAGTTGATTGTCAAGAAAGTAGTTACAACATAGATTTTACAGTTGTGGAGGCAAGTAGAGAACTAAACCCATAAATCTAAGAAGTTCCTGTATTTGAGGAGGGTAACAATGGTTGGAAGGGTGGGGTGCAAGCCCTTGTTTCTTTCTATCATAAGGCTTTGCCTACTATTGTTTGCCTCTGGTGTAGTCACTGTTATAGTAATTATATAACAGTCTCTCCACATTGTCACTTCTTCTTACCAATATTACTTTCTTTTTCTTCAGTTACTTTCAATCAAACATTGACCTATTAAACTTTGTAATTTGCCTTCTTTCTTTTCCACAGATCTCATCTGCCCCTCTTTAACCTTAAAGATCTTCTTCAGTTTGGAAGTTTCCAACCCTGTCTACATTCTGTGCTTTTTTGCATTTGCTTTTTCCATGTTCCTTGGGAAGCTTGCCCTCAGACCTTCCTCAGGTATCCTTCTGTAATGTGAGCATCTCCTACCTCCTCTCAAGAGGACTTCTCTGAACTCCCACCCTAGTCTGCACTCTTGTCAGTTCCTAAGAAACTTTTTTCCACTAAATATATCATATTCATAGAAAAGATTATATTTATGGATATATAAATTTTAAATATCAATGAATTAAAATGGAATGAATTCAGTATATCTCAAATCTAGCAAATGTATAAAACATCACTGTACCTTGGAATCCCTGAGGAGTATTTAACCTACCTTTTCCCATCTTTCTTCTTCAGAGTTAGACATACTATTGAATTTCATGTAATAATGGCCTGTTTTCATTAGTACAGATTATTCATGCATTCCCAAGACACTTCATGTTTAATTTAGTCTACTTTTAAACTTTATGTAGATAGAATCATTCCTATCATTATTCTCAAAATAATTTAGTATAACACTTCACATATCATTGCACAGCATTTCATTGGCTACAACAAATGATCTAAAAATGACTTAAAGGACAGTGCAGAACATGAATAAAGGATATGCAAAGGTTATACCATTTGTGTGAGGAATTTGAACATCTAAAAATTTTGGTATCCATAAGGGACATGGAACCATCCTTTTGTATATACTTAGGATGATTGTAAAAACAGAACCAGTGGAAAAATAGCGTCTTGTCTTAGTTACCAGGTGGCAGGTGGGACCCAGGACAGTGTATCTGTGAGCTGTTATTGTGCTCTTTTCTTTTCCTTTTCCATAGGTATGCATGTTTGTGTGCTCTGAATGTGAGTTACTTCTGGCTGAATATGACGAAGAGTTGATTACTATTTGCCTAAGCTGTGATCAAATAAATCCACTGCCTGCAGCCTTCACTACCAGCATGTAGGTAATTAACTTTCCAAAAGTGGAGACCAGTGGCGTGACTTGGCTGACGGAATGAATGAAGGACTCCCTGTGCCAAGTTTAGTACCTAATCAAACTTCACGGGCTCTGAGCGTTGAACAGAACTCCAGCCCATCTGTGTGCAAGTCTATTTACCTTTGATAAAACACCATTTCCTCTTTCTAATGGAGGAAAAACAAATGATGCTTCGAGATTTTTTTTTTCTCTTGAAGAAAAAGAAAGAAGTGAATTGGGGTTTAGATGTTAAATGCTTCTTCCTGAACAACTTAACACATAGATAGGGCAAACAAATAATTAAAAGGAAAAAAAAATAGCAGCCATCATGAGAGTTGAGGCCTACAAGAGTTTAGGAAATTGTCTTGCAGAGGGCACTGAGCTAGCCGTAAGGATCCAGAAAACACAGAAGTGTAATGTTGTCCTTCTCTGCACTGGGTTGGGAAAGAATATCAAAGGAATTTCTACTCGTATATCTCCAAATGGGGACATTTTGAATAGGTGGGAGGCTGGGGAATTTGTCCAGTCTTCAGACACTGTCCTTTCCCTATGTCAAGGTAACAATCATTTGAGTTCTGTCCACATAGGAGTGAAATGGGTATTGAAAACCCTTCTTTCCTTCCTTCCTTTCTTCCTTCCTTCCTTCCTTCCTTCCTTCCTTCCTTCCTTCCTTCCTCTTTTTGTGGGTATAGCAAATTGAACTCAGAGCTTTGCACTTGCCAGGCAGGCACTGCACCGCTGAGCTATATCCCCAGTCCACTTGAGCCATTTTCAAGATTGGCAAAGTCACTCCTTTCTCTGGTACTGCTCTGGCCCAGGAGAAATGTTGTGGTATTCACAATACTATTCTTTCCTTTGCTCTAATGTGCTTCTAATAGAAGCCCTAATGACTTGAGGTCCAAACTAAGCCTGGTTTACCCTATCACTGATCTCAACCAAATTTACTGACAGCACAAATTCTTATGCTTAGAACTGTTTTCCTAATTCATACATAGGACACCTCAGATCCCAAGGGGCTTTAAAAGTGCTGTAATTACCCAGAAATGCAATACTTGGAATGTTTTATTGCAGTTACAAAACAAAATGTATATATGAAAATTAGGAGAACTGTTAGATGCAATATAGTAGCCAGGTATTATGGGAATCCTGCCTAGGACCATGACATCAGCCAAAGCCAAGAAGGAGCCTCCTGGAAACCCATTTCTAACCACAATTCATAACCAGGTTATATTTCAGGGACTACATTTATCACAGAAATGGTCATGAAACAAAATAAAGCCTTACATTGTACATAAACTTCATCTGATCTATTTACATTTCACATTTCTCCTCTGAGAGTTACCTTCTCAAAACATGAAACTTTGAAGAAAATGTATGATTGTTCTACAAAGTGAAAAAAAAATTTATACTACATCCTAGAAAAATTCTAAAATTTGAGAGTTTGACGAGATAGAGGATAAACTCATTTTCTAGAGAGAGCTGTAACATCACGGGACTAATACATGTGGTGCCTTATCAACGTATTGTGACTATGTGCACTGTGAGCACAGTTGTAAGCATATATGTAAGGAAATAGCATCGATATTTGAATTATTTGCTTTCTGACCACAGAATAAAATATTAAGCCAGCATGTGTAACAAATATGATCTGAAAGGAGAGGGAAAAAAATGTGCTATATCTGTGGACATGGAAATAACATATATTGCATGTGAAACCCTACGACTTTAGGTACAATGCTGATTTTATTTTATTTTTTATTTTTTAAGGGGAACTTAAAGCAATTTTTTTCAGTTTGACAACAATGCTGGTTTTAATCACTTGCTTGTTACATAACTTAGCCTGAGATCTGCCAAGGTGATACTTGCTCCTCATAATTACTGTCATTTAGAGTTCTTTCAAAAAGGACACATTGTTCTGAATTTAAAAAAAAAATTTGAGTATAATACACATATGGAAAAATATGGGATAATATAACTGTCATCTCTGAATATCTTAAGTTTCCTTTTTTTCTATTTTACTTTTACATTCAAACATACAAATTTGATGTTAGCTACTCAACACAAATATTAATTTCCTTTTAAGAAATCTAAAATGGTACATAGCATAAAAAATTTTGAATATTTTCAGACAAATTTCATTTCCCTGCTGACTTTGACACTGGAAAACTATGGAAAAATAAGCTAATTGCCTAACTAATATCTATTCTTTATTTTTCCTGTGGCCTTAGCTTGCCCACAATAATAGCTTCCTGGTTTTACTCGAGACTGACCGAGGCCATATGAGCTCATCCTGGCCAGTGAAATGGCACAAAAAGTGTCGTAGAAGCTTTCGGACATTCTCTAGTTTGCAGGTCAAAGACACAGTCATGCCTCGCACTGGCTAGACAGCCTGCAAAAAAATGCTTTAGAGAGAAACAAACATCTATTAATGAAACTTCTGTTATTTGGGGTTTTCTTCCATGTATGCTCAAACCTGAGTTTAAATCAGGCTGAGGGCAAAGTGCCTGTGCTCTTTATCCTTTAGAAATTTCACAGACTATGTCCAGAAGAAGTCTATAACCCTGAAGGAAATAAGAAGGACATATCTATTTATAGGTCACATACTACTTGCCATCTCAGAGATGATTTTCCCCATGTGATCTCATCTGATCCTCTGGATCTACCCATTTTACAGGCCAGGGGACAGAAAGTGCCTGAAAAGAGTATCTCACCAAGCACACAGCACATGCATGACATGACTGAGGGCCACCAAGTTTCCTTTCGTGGCCCTAACTTCTACACTCTGCAGATACCAAATCTCATTCTGAAAGCACCTAAAGTCCCAGAGCCCTGCTGATCCTGTAGAGAAGTAACTGGCACAAGCAGACTGCCCTTACCTACATTTTGTGCTGTGCCTGAGCTACTGTTTCTGATGACCTGGAAATGAGTGAAGTGGGCAGTAAAGGTGCGACTGCAGGGCACCCTTGGGACTGTGCAGCAGTGGAGGAGAATGTGGTGGCCTCAGAGCCTACATCACAGCCTCTTCTCTCCTGAGAATCAAGAAACTCCTTGATCAGTGTTCAGCCAACTGCTTTTCTTTGATGTCTTTGGTTAACATTGTGTAATCAGATGGCACTGATCTAGCCATAGGCAAAAGTTTCATTATCTTTTCCTATGCAAAAGGCAAAAGCAAAGGATTCCATTGTCTAATTCGGGATACTTGATTTTCTTCAATAGGAAACAATGGGTGACTACATCTATGCTTGAGGTGAGTGTTCATTAGTTGGTGTTCATAGAAGTGGGGCTATACAATGCACAGCAATATGAGGAGCTCTGTAGGAAGATAATTTAAGGCAAAATAAAATCTGTGCATTTAGACATCCATTGCACCTTGATTTTTTTGCTGGTTTGCCTTGCTTCATGCTCTACCTTTATAAGTTTATGGTTGAACTACATTTCATCCCTGTACTGTGTGACTGTTTCCTTTTCTGCTGAGGATTCCATGGTCTGTGACAATGTTGAAAGGATATGCAGGGGAAACCTTAATTCTCAGTGTTGCTAGGAAGTAGTTGCATGTTGATTGACTAATTAATTGCAAGGGAAAAGGAAAATGGAGTAATTAGGCATACATCACAGTCATTTGGGCTGGTTTTATTTCTTGATTACTGGTGTTTATAAGACAGACGGCCACGCTTAGGTTGCTGGACCTCAGGAACCTTATTTTTGTGGTGGAGATGATAGCAGACTTTCCTGTAAGTTGATTGAATGATGTGTGTAATGTACCAGCAAATGTAGCTTCTGCTTTCATGGGCTTTTTACTGGTTGTTGTCCCAGAGAAGCCAACCAGAAGGGGGCACTGTAGAGCCAGACAATCCATCTACAAATCACTGCATTGATTAAAAACCAATTATTAAAAACTGAATGACTTTACTTTCTCCTTTCTTTTCTTCATCTTTAGAAAGAGATGAAGCAGAAATCTTTCAAAGCATTCTGTATAAATCTTAGTCTGAGAAATGCAAAGCGATGCTTCCATTGCCAACCTGGAACATTTAGCTGGCCTCCTGGAAGAACAAGGCAATGAATAGTAGCTGCCGGCCCAGTGAGAGATGCTCGAAGTTTTATCCTTAGCCCATCAGTACCCTGCCATCTGTGTTTGCACATCTATTTCTCTGTAGCCTTGTGGGTGAGGACTGACTGCAGTGTATCTGTGTATCTAACATGTAACCAAGCACTTAGAATCTAGTGGGCCCTCGTAAATATTTGTTGAATAAATGAATGGAAAAAGTGATTCAAGCAAATCATCCAACTTGTTCAAGAATTCCCTCCCCCCATTTCAATAATGCTATTCCTCATAACTATTAGAAACTCAGTAAGGGAACAGGATGATCTCAGGAAAACAAACAAGTTTCACTAGGAGTTATAAAAGGATGCCAGTCCCTGAGTTAGATTAGTAACTTTCCTTATGAAGTGGAGAAACAAAAATGGAGAAGCACATAAGGAGGGAAAGCAAGATGGAGGGTTGATTTTCACTGCCCACCTGGCCTGTTGGGCAAAGCCAAGGCCTTGGTCAGGCTCCCGCCTGAGCTGGCCAAGGAGCCTTACCTGGGCAAGGCAGGTCTCTTCTGATTTTGGATTCCCCCACATGTATTAGAGGCCTGGTCAAAGGGTGACACTGGTGGATCTGGTGACATGTGGGCCCCGGTGGGAGGCTCTCAGATCAATGGGGTGAGTCTTCCACTCCTTTCTCTACCCCTGTCACTTCCTGGACTCACGTATCCCAGCAATACCTTGCAGCACCCCTAAAAGCAAATTGCCTAAAAGCAATCCATTGAGCTGATTAAGGATTGCACTTCCAAAACAATGAGCCAAAAGAAACCTCTTCTCTTTACAAGCTAATTTATTTCAGGTATTTTGTTAGAATGAGAGAAAGCTGAGGGCCAAAGCCCCTTAGCTCGTGTAGGTGATGCCTTCACATTGTGGAGCTCCCTCCCTAGGGATCTCATGGCAGAAGGACTTCCAACTTATTTGTCCCATTTGGAAGCTTGGACACACGATTAGTATCTATCATAACACAATTCCCCCACGAACCACTGTGGGTCTATGGAGATACTCTATTGCACAGTGGAGAGAAATGCAAGCCTAATTCAGTATCCACAAAGTTGTCTTGTGATCTTCCTCAGTCTACTTGGCTCAATATATAATAAAAGCAAATACCCTTCAAAAAAGAATTTTAAAGGAAGAAATCCATTTGTCTCTGCCACCTCCTCTCCAGCTTCCAAATGGTCTTTACCCCTGTATCCCCTCTATCCCCCCACCCAGACCACTATGGCATGGGTGGCCATTAATATGTTATTTCCCTTTCCTGTTATCACAATATAAAGGACGTTAGCATTGACCTTTCTATCAAAACATCCTTTGTTTAGAATGAAAAGCTTTTCACTGTTTTAGCCTTATCTATAGGGTTTAACCAGAGGATCAAATCCAAAGAGCAGAATTCGTTTACTTTGTATTAAATGGGCTCAGTTAAGAAGTCTCAATTTTGGCAGAAAGGTGCATTAATCACAAGGAAAAGAACAGATCTCTCTTTTCACAGCTTCTGGTTTACTTTCAATACAGTTACACAGTGAGGCTTTTGTTCCTGAAAAGTAGCACTGTATTTAAATACAGTAAATATAACAAAATTGCCTTCTTAAAATTACACAAGAGTTCCTCCAGCCCAGGATGCCCATAATGACCTCAGTGTTGCAGGACTAACTTTATGGCTTCAAAAAGGCTCTAAATTAGTTTGGACAGATGGGTTTTATCCCAAGGAAATCAATGAGTTTTTGTGAGTTTGACTTAATTTTTATGCAGCTAGCACTTTGAGATGAAATTAAAATATGTATGAAAAACATATTAAAGTTTCCCTTGGGTCCATACTTGTTTGTACATTTACAAGGTGTTAAAGAGATGATTTAAAAACTAACTCTATAAGGGATCAATGCAAGCAGACCATGATTTATGATCTTTCATGACATTTTTGACACTTTGGGCCTAATGTCTTGTGCGTGTTGAACCGCTAATTATCTTTTAATTCATAAGGGCTTCATGGTATTTTATAAGTGTAATATAATATATGGGGTTGGATCACATAGAAGAGCTCGGAGAACAGCATGCTTTACACGTTTGCTTGAGTGGGGAACGTGTGTAAGCAGATTTGGGCCGAACCTTGACCGAAAAGGCTTTTTCCTGATGCTATAAAACTAAAACTTTGTTTTTTACTTAACCAACTCTAGAGAAGTTAAAGATTTCACTTATTAAAGGTGGGTGCAGGATTAATACCTTAGTGGATTAGAAATGATATTCCTAATACAAACTAAGGAGTTGAGCTATGGCTGCATCGGAGCAGGTACTAATATTAGTTAATTGAATAAATAATTGTAAAATAGTGGAACCAAAGGTGTATTTGCCTTTGAAATAAAATTCAAATCAAGATTTATTTAATGATATAACGAATACTTAATGAACATGTCCTAGGTCCCAAACCTTGGGCAATCTCCACCTATACACAAGGAACTCACAGCTTTACCAGTCATGCATAACAACACTACCCTAAGAAGGGGGTACCAGGAAAGGTGAAATAGCATTGAAGGTGAGACCTGAAGCCAGAGAGACAGCATTTGCTATGTTGGTTTTATTTGTATTTTACAGATGAGGAAACGGAGGAAGAATATCATTAAATAGTCTGTATAAAATTATGCAGTTTTGTGGCAAAATCAATACAAGACCTAGGCTTTTGAGAGCTGGCTTTCGAAACAGCAATTTGGAAAAAGGATTATAACTGAGCAACAAACACATCGGGTTTTACCATCTATGCCTTGTGTACAAAAACCGGTCTCTAAAATGATCACCTGGTCCTTGATCTTTGACTTGGAAAAGAGTAGGAATTCATATGTACTGGGGAAATATCAACAATTGTTCTGCTGAAAAGTTTTCTACTCTTCTCAGCTAAGGAGGAGGTCTTGTAGGGCATGAACACCATGAAGAGAAGAGTCTCTCCCTTCTAAATACATTTCATGGTCATCGCCCATCATTTCTGCTATATTCACCTTATACTCATTAGAGAAATGAGAAGGGTCATCTGAATCACATTCCCTGAAACTTTTCTGCATGTGAAATCTACAGTTGTGTGTGGGAGGGAGTAAGGGAGGAGCAGCAGGTGAACATCTTATACATTGTCTTTATCAGCAGTAATGAGCTGTTACTGTAGGATGGATATGTCTCATTGACCACCTTATTTAGCAACAAAACAGTGCTCAGAGGTAAGGACTGATACGAACTCATACAATGGGTGACAAAGCAGGGCACAAAGTTGAATGTCTGCCATTGATTACAAAGAGAGGCCAAGACTGAGGCAGGAAGGCTGAGTGTCAACCCTTATTCTTCGTACCATGCTGGGCAACGTTGATGTGCTCCTGTGGCTTAGCCTGTGGACCTCAGAGCATCAAGAAGGGCAGCAGAGTCTGCAGGTCTCGGGAACCAGCAGCCTAGCTAGAGGAATCAAATGCTCGCCTAGATGGACACAGCACAGAGTGAATAGTATGAAGTATCATAAGGCAGGGGCAGATAAACTGCTAATGGTACATGAGGAGAATGTCCTAGTAGGTAATAGATTTACAAAGCCATATATTTGGAAGCTATTTGGATGAAAGTCACACCAACTTCAACTGAGTTGCACTTCAAGTAAACTTGTCTCTGTACTTGGCTTGTAAAGTTTGACCCAAAGCAACCTCTATGCATGGTGAAATGTACCCTAGCTTGATGTTTAAACAAATTGTAACTTCGCTTAAGACTCGATCCTGTGACCAAACAACTTGAGTTTCATCCTATGACTGCAGTTGAACTTCAGCCAATCACAGGTTTCCAAATAATCAGACTCCTATTCATATAAGATAAGTTCAGACTGTGGGCAGTCGGGCTGTTTCAGTGTATCATTTCCTTTCTCTGGTGATGAATATGATTGGTGATATGATGAGGTCAGGCACTCTGAACCAACTTTGGTCTAGAGTTGTCTGTTTTAGAACTATTCTCATGTTCCAGTAAACTCTGTTAAATTTAACTCAAGATTTTTTTCTTTTAACAGCACATTTGATCATCCTCATGTCAAAAAGTCAGAAATGCCACCACTCAAGTGCTCCATCAGCAACATCTGATCTCCTTCCACCTTCCTGGGCATGAAATTTCTGTGCTTGTTGTTGCAAGATGCACTACAGTCTCATTTTAGATGGGAAGCAAGATGAGATGAGAACAGGTAGCATATATCTCAGAAAAGCAAAGCTTCACCAGTGCGTATCTCATTGTCCAGTAAAATCTCATGCCCTGGGACATACAAGGAAGAAATAAACAAATTGCATAAAAGTTGCTGAACCATTTTAAATCACCATCAGCAGGGCAGGAAGGTGTCAGATGCTCTGAATTTTTTGTTGAAGAGGATAGATATCGGATGAGCAATGAGCAGAGTCTACCACAGCCAAAAGGCAACATAGGATTAGGACGCACAGACCAAGGAGAAAATGTTGTGCAGGAAGAAAGCTACACATGCAGGGAAGCAGATCAGCATGTGCACAGAACCTTGCAGTCTAGTTTAGAACATATGAAGTAAATAAGTGGAAACTGAAACTGGAAAGTTCTACCAGGGTAAAATTAGCCTTACCTCTGATAGTTGCACCCACATCTTATTTTATTCTGTACTCAACAAAAGTGCATGAAAATTTGGGTTTTCCCCTTTTACAGCTTCATTGAGGTTAAATGTATTTATCACAAATGGGACTATTTATAATGCATAACTTTCTAAGATTTAGCTGTGACAAATTGTGCTGCTATGAACATGTGTGCACATATATTGCTGTGGTGTGATATTTGCAGTTCTCTGGAAAAATACTCAGGAGAAAAATAGCTGGGTGGAATGGGACTTCCAATCCCAGGTTTTTTGAACACCCTTGATGGGTTTCCATAGTGGTCACCTCAGTCTACACTTTCAGTGACAGTGGAGAGCTTTTTCCCACCATCTTTCCAGTGTTTATTATTAGCTGACTTCTTAATGATAGCCATTCAACATGGGATGGGTTTCTTCTTTTTCTCTGCCCTTTTAAATTTTTTATAGGGTTTTTTTTTACCAACTTTGCATGCTTATATCTGATAATCCGAGCAATTAATTTGAAGACAATAATATGCAATACCACAACCATTATTGAATTCCTGTAGTTTTGTTTAGTAAGTTCTGTATTGCTTCTATTCTTTTACTAGCTTTTCTCTTTAAAAAAATTAAAAACTAAAAATAAATAAAATGCACAACTTGTTGACTGTTGACATATGTATACAGCCACAAACTATCACCACTATCAAAATAATAATGACCATTTCTGCTACACTTATGTTTTCTGCAAACTCCTCTCTAATCTATTCACCCTCAAATCCAACCTCTAAGAAATCACTCTTTCTGTCATTATAGGTTTTATAGAATTCTTGCAAATTCATCTGCAAAATTGCATAAACTATCAGTTTGGGTATTGTATATCATGAATAAGTGACATTGCCACTTATTCATGAGTTGATCCCAATTTCTATTATAATAAATTTCTGTGAACGTCTATGTACAAGTATTTCAATGGACATGTTCCTCAATTTCTCTCAGATAAATTTATGGAACTAGAATTTCTGAATCGTATGATAATTTTTGAGTTTTAAGAAATGGCCAAACTGTTTTCTAATGTTGCTGTACCATGTAACATCCACACTGATCATGTATGAGCATTTCAGTAGCTTTACCCCACCACCACC
>NW_004524749.1:3839093-3854061 GCF_000260255.1 Octodon degus
AAAAACAAAGATTGTCTCCAAATTTTAGTTTATTTTTATATATGGTATGAAATAAGGGTTGATATTCTATTTTCTCCATGTAAAATGCAATGGATTCAGCAGTATTTGCTGAGAATTTTCTTTTCTTCATTTAACTGCTTAAAAACCTTTGCAGAAAGTCAGTCAGTTGGTCATACCTGTATATTTCTGAAATCTATATTTTGTATTGTTGTTTCTGTGTCTATAGATTTTCTAATGACAAAATTATCAATTTTTTTAAATAAGTTTAGCACAGGACCTACAGGGTTTCACTACACAGATCGGACTCGTAGGGATCCTCTTGTTTTCAGCCTCCCGTGTTCTGGCTTGTGCCACCACGCACAGCCTCAGTCACTGCCTCAGTGTGCCTTGGTGGGGGAGAGGGCTGGCACCACATGCCAGGGATCGAACCCCAGTCCCTGCATCTGCCTAAGTGGGTGCTTTAGTCTGCTGAGATCTGGCAGGCCCTAAAAATTATTGATTATGATAATAAGTACTCAATTCTGATAAAGTCATCTAAGTTGTCTTTAATTTTTCTTTTTCTATTTATTTATTATTATTCATTTTAATGAGAAAAATGATAAAATTGCAATGAAACAGTTTCAAAACAGGTTAGCAGGACAATTACAATAATTAGTAAATTGCATATTTTTGTCTTAGTAGTTATTCAGAGGACAAGATGTAGACATGATATCTTGTCTAAACAATTTTGTACAAACGTTTCTTCTCAATGAGCTAAGAGAAAGTATCCACATATCTGTTCTAACTATCTTGTATACACATATATATTTTTTATTTTTTCTTTTTTTCACAACAAAACAATCTTTTATTTATATTGGTTTAACTTGGTCTTAACCATCCAGCAGAAAAGTGTAACACAAGGTATAAAAAATAAAGCTATATTAGTTATGCCAAGCTATAAAAGCCTCAAATCAACAATTTCTGAGTATTGCCAAAATGTGCTGATAACTCACTACTCTTATGGACTATTGGACTATATTGGGTTATTTTGCTGAATTCAAGTACCTACCATCTTTGGACTGGCATCAAGTATGAAAAGGTCCTTTAAAGACGTCTCCAAATACAGCTTCTCTAACTGCAGTGGAACACTCATCTCTTAACAAAACAAAACTAAAAAGGTGGATATGTTGGGAGCCATGGAAGCTAGGAAAATGATCAAATGTGTGCAGGTGGGACTAGGTCTCAGTGCCTAAAGCAAACAAGCTACCTTGGTCCTGGGATAAACATCCTGACTGGTTAAGGTCAGCTAATCGTCGCTAGGAAACTTTGTGTCACATGTTAATTTTTCTATGTTCTTATATTTTAACATATATTTTAGAAATGGCTGGTCGATTTGTATCTTTTAGACGTGTTCTGGTATTTATAGATCAATACAAAGAGAATGGTCATTTTATAAATACTAAATTTTCTAGTTTATGAATATGGTATATACCTCTATTGAGTGATATTTGATAATTTCTAAAGTACAGCTCTTGGACAATTTTTGTCAGTTATTTTTAAGGGTACTATATCATGGACAACTTTTCAGCTGTCTAACCCATGGACAATGGAATGAATTAGAGAAAGGTAACATCAAAATCCAGTTAAGAGGAAGTAGTAATAATTCAGCTGAGATGTCTAACAGAGAAGTAAATTAAATAGTTATCCTGTAGCAACAGTTATCTCTATGAAGACTATTTTGGAAGATGGTGGGATGCAGGAATACCATCTTGGCATGCTTAGGAGGAAAAGAATTGACAGTATGTAAAAGTGGGGGATTCCCAAGTGAAAGACAAAGTTAAACACACTGAATGTTTCTGACTTCTAAATTCAACTGTGATAGAAATGAATCTCAGTGGTCCAGACAAATGGCCTCTGAAATGATTCTTCCTCCAGGAAGCCTTCTATACAGATGGGGATCCACGCCCCCAGTAGCTATGGTGATACAACTTGTCCTGAACATGCATATATTTGGATCAAAGATTTTAGAGTGGAGGCCTTGTATGCCATAATCTTCCATTTCCAAGCAGGAAATAAAAGCTCTAATATAAATAAAATGCTATGACATTCTATCTAGGATTATATATACTAAACAGACATTAGTATGTATAATCTAAGTTATATGCATAAAATACTAATATGCATATTCATATAGCCCCTTGTATATGTATATGTGCAAATATGAATATATATATATAACAACATACATGTAAATATACATAACCCATGATGATTGCTTATTGTAGTAATGGTATATTAATATTCACATCCTCAGATTAACTTGTGTATGTACTAACATATACTATATGCATTAACATGCATCTTCTTTAAATACAAACATATATGTCTTTTCAGTTCATGTGCAAGATGAATCTAAGACAATTCATGTAAGAATAGGATGAAAATGGAGAGGTAAATGCAGAGATAAATCTTCATGAAGGAAAAGAAATTAACACTCATTTAGCATGTACTGTATGACAGGCATGGTACTAGTGTCTTGATTATGCACAAGAGTTCCTTGATTTTTTTTTAACAACTGTGTGCTTGAGATAGTATGAAGTGGCATCACTACTCCGTTTTTAGCGGGCAAGGACATGGGCTCAGACAGATCAGTACCACAAGGTTCTGGCAAGTGGGTGCCCTTGCAACAGCTAAAACTGTGCTGTGTCCCCTCTGCCTCCCTGGAGATGAATGCCAAGGAGCACAGCATGGAAAATCGCCACCACCTTATATTTTGCAACAAAAATCCCAGCGACAAATTCATTTATCCAACATCATACCTAGGGAACTTTTATTCTTACACACCCACATGGAAAAAGATGCAAATGAGTAACATACCTGCATTTATATTTGATTACTTTCTAGTTAAGTCAAGTCATTAAACTGTTTACTCACATTTATGAGGCCAGGATGTGAATTTTTATATATGCCATTTAACAGAGAGCATTTTCCTAACTTGGTGAGCTCCGTGGCACCAACGTTCCCTCCTTAAGCCAAGGCAGGGACACAGGCCCGCCTGAAGTTGTCTCTAGCAGACTCGATCTGATCTACCTTCTCTTTGGTGCTGAGCCATCAGCGCAGGCACAGGAAGCCTTTGTCTTTTACTTACCACAAAGGGCAAGCAAAGTAGGCCTACAGGAACCCAGGAGCAAACTGGTCACAAGAAGCTCTCCGGGTGACACGAACCCTCCTGACAGAAGCTGTTCACTGAGCTTCTTTATATATTAGGAGTTATGCTACATAGTTCTCACATACTTGTCTTCGGATGAGCCTACTGCCTTTGCTCAGAGCACTCTGCATCCTGGGCACACCTCTTGCTGCCCGTCCTTCAGTGCACACTCGACAGAGAAGCCTTCTTTGGCAACAGATGAGGGTCATCCTTACTCTGTATTTCCAAAACCTGCTCCTGAGTCCCCTAATGCAGTACTTTCTTGTCTGTGCTTCCATCTGCTTCCCCATGATCGCCTGCCCCTGTCTTTATTTCCCACTTACCTGTAGGTGCAGTGAGATCAGAGACTCTATGGATCCTACTAAAGTATTGTTTATATAATAACAGCTTTTCCCTAATGCCCACCTTATCTCCCTGCTGATCACTTGGTTGGGGCTTACTCTTTGTTTATTAACTGAATAAAGTAGGTATAATGGATATCTTCAATATATACATGAAAAAGAGAAGGCTTAGCAAGGTTAAATCACAGCAGAAGTATCTAACTGTTAAATGTCAGGAATAAAATCAGAAACCAGCTTAATCAAAAAGTCTTTTTAGCTACAGTGAAGAGCCTTAAGAGATTGTCATACCCTCTCCTTGGATATGATCTGGCTCCTCGGAAATTTCTTCTTTATCATGGATATGTGTGTATGTGTACAGTTTTCCTATATTAATCATTTTTTGACACAGTGTATATGAGAGTAACCTTTTCTTACCCTCATTCCACTAGAAAAATCATTAGTTTGTTCTGTGTGTTTGATCAAGAACCTCAATAGTTTAAGGTGAATGCAACCCAAATGCCCGATTTCTTGGTTCAGAAAGAGAATGAACTTGCCAATTTATTCCAGCTGTATTCAGCGACAGTGAAACTAAAACCAAGACTTTAGGGCCTTATTTGATGCTACCTTACTTGATGACTAGTAAGACTGCTCAGAGATAAGATAAAAAGAGCATGTGTGCATGTACATGCGTGTGTGAGTGTGCGTGCGTGCGTGCGTGCGTGTGTGTGTGTGTGTGTGTGTGTGTGTGTATGTCTGACCTACCTGTCCTTGGTGGAAGGGAAGAATCAAAAATAGCAGGCACTATTTTAAAAAAAATAGCAGGTTCTAGATCAAAGGCAGGGCCCTGAGGTTAACACACAGTTATTGAGTCATGGAAGCGCATCCTCAGCCCTCTCCTCACTCTTAGGAGATGGCCCCTGCTCATTGTATTGTCACTTGCTTATTTTCTTTCTTCCCTTAGGAACCTATTTTTCCCTTGCTAGAGATTGAAACTAGGGCCTTGCACATGCTGGCAAGTGGTCTACCACTGAGCAATACCCTGGCTAATTCATTTTTTAAACTTTATTTTGCAACAAGAGCACATTATATGCCCAGCTTGGCCTCAAACTCACAGTCCTCCTGCACCAGCCTCCCCAGTAGCCAGGATTACAGATGTATACCACCTGACCTGACTCACCAGATCGTTCCAACTCTCACAAACAGACTTGGAAACAGAATTCATAATAAATGATAGGATAGCAGAGGACATTTTTGAAAAATATTTCATTGTAGTTACTAGAATCATTTAGTCCAGGTTGTAGTTGCTAAATATTAGGTATCAAAAAGATGAGTAAACCTTAATGAGTGTACTTAGAAATAGATTGAGAAAAAAACATTTTTTCAAAGTTCCCTGATTATTTCTCTCTACTTTATCTTTGCCAAGATTCTCCTGGGGCCAACTCACTGTGTAGTCATCATGTTCTTTGTACAACTTAAAAAAAAAAAAATTCCAGGGCTGTCGTTGAAGCTTTTTTTAATTTTTTTTCAAAGTTTTATTGATAAACAGATAGCAATGAGACAGTTTCAAATCAAATCGGAAGTACACTTTCAACAAATAATACACTGCATATATTCTTCTTAGTGGTTAATTGCTGTACAAGATGCGAACTTGTGATCCTCTTTACAAACACCATTAGAACAAATCATTCTATTCATTAAGAGAATGGAACTATATATCTATCTTAACCACTTTGAATACACAGATACAAAATGGACATTCATAGGTATACCCCATTTTTTCTAAGTTCCGTTATTGAATATTATAGGTGTGTAAACTCAGCAAAATATTCTAAAAGAGTCCAGTTGTCGTTGAAGCTTTGAAGGCAGTTTTTTGACCCCAAAATCTCTGGCCTGACTTTTTCTGTATTGACCTTCAAGACCCTGGAAGAGCTATGTTGCTAACATCACAAGCCAGAGACTCAAGATAGGGTACCCCAGTCTCAGGCTGTCTGTAGTCACTGCCAATGAAATAAAGTACCCCATGTTCCAAACCAGAATGAAGTTGCCCCAAGAGGAACAAATGCTCATATGAAAGGAAGTCTAATTTTGTGGTGAGTTGCTTCTCCAATTAATCAATTAAATCCCTGAGTTTTAATTTTGGACTCTACAAACATTTTGGTACTTTGAGCACTTCATTCATAAACCTTTAGTCTTAATTCAGCAGGAGATTTGGGGGCACAAAAGCAGTGGGTAGGAAAGGATCATGAAGACAGTTGATAGACAAGATACTTAGGCCATGGACAATAATTGTCAAACAAAATAGAGTGAGTTGTTTCCCTGTGGGAAGCCAACCCTCCCACGAGGAATAACTTTCTGATTTCCCAGTACTCGATGTTTCCCATGAGACAGATATGTGTTCCAATTCCCATGCCTTCCTGTCCAGCACTGATGGCATTCAACCACATTGACTCTCAGTCACACGCTTCCTCCTGCCACAGGGCCTTTGCATGTACTCCTTCTTTACTGAAACTTCCTCTCAGCCTGTTCTCTCACCTAACTTTCTTCAACCTGTTCTGTTTTGCCATCAGATTTCCAGCTTTGTGGGCAAGTTACACAGTTTATTGAGAAAGCTCACTTATGTCTTCCCCCTCCTACATGACTCTATACCTTATTCCATTTTGGTGTGAAACACTAACAGAATCATCTATTTTTAATGCAAAGCACATATTGCAGTTTTATATTTCTATAATTATTTGATGAGTGTCTCTTTTCTATCTGTACAATGGACTCCTTCAATGTAAGGTCTGAGCATGTCTTTTTAAAATTGCATTGCATAGGCCTTTCTTGGTACTGGGCACACACTAGTACTCAACACATACCTGTTAAATGAAGACTTAATACACCATAGAGGGCTGTCAGTTATGCGAGGGATGTTTTACGAACCAAGTGGAGAAGCCCGTCTGGCTGGGGAAGCTTTAGAAGGGAAGGGATAGGCTTGAACTCTGAATCAATCAGTAGCTCTCACAAACTATGTCAGGGATTTCCCTAGAACCACAGGTAAGCTGGGTTTTGCTTAGTCTCTCATTTCCTTTAGTGACTTTAAGCCAAAGCATGCTGTTTGGTTTAGTTTCCTCTTTTAAAAAGAGGTACTATAACAAAATAGCAAGCACCACCACTAGATGCTAAAACAGCACATATTTACCAGCCCATCCTTGGATGGCTGACCAGCAGACATAGGGAGATTACTAACACAATAAACCATAATTCTAAAAATTCATACACAGGGACCTTTTTATTGCTTAGTTGGGGATTATTTCATGTGTGATTTTACTTCTTGGTTACTGGATTACTTGGTTACTAAGTAGCCAGGTAATTGACACATGAACCACAAAGTTTTACAAAAGATGTTGGGTCTAATATTATATTTTATGAACTTAGTAAAAACTCCAGTTACATATTTAGAGATTTTAATGAAGTTTATGGCATTTTAATATGCACATTCCATATCATAACCAATTTCCTAACAAGTTTCAGTTTCCTTGTAATATTGGTTCTGAGAAAGCTTTCTTGAAATTTTGCTTTTATTCATATTTTTTTAAAAGCTCCCTTGCCCCACATAAATGATTCTAAAATTAAAATACCTGAAAACGTTTCCAGGAAGCACATGTCCATTCCAGAGTTTGCTTTTCTGTTAAATTTCTATCTACAATATGGTGAAAAAGTCTTTAAACCTGGTATTCAAATGTATGTGCATAAATTCCTAATTCACCCTTCCCTGTGTCCATTGGATGATGTCTTGCAGACTTGACTTCTTCTTTCATAGGTAATAATCATCCCTTAATTGGAAGGAATGGTGAGTGAATTCAATGAAATTATAATGAAGGAATTTTATAACCTCTAAAATACCATATACATGTTTTTTCATTAATAACAATTTTACAGAGGAATTCTACTATGCCTATTAATCCACAGTTACATTTTGTCTTTGATTCCATGTGTACTATGATTCCAGTAACAGTCACATAACTACTTGAATATAAATACAAGCCTTTTAAAATGTAATTTGTAAAATACCTACTTCCAAACCCTAATTTAAAACCCAATAAGAGAGGAAGTGCTAATCCTATGATTTCTTTGTTTTTCTAAATAATTTTATTGAGAAACAAATAGCAATGAGACAGTTTCAAACCTGATTAGTAGGGCAGTTTCAAAATTAATACATTGCATATTGTTGTCTTAATGGTTATTCATTGTACAAGATGCAGACATGATATCCTGTCCAAAAACACTATTAGAACAAATCTTTCTATTCATTTAATTAAGAGAATGTAGGTGTATATCTATCGTAACTATTTTGAATATACAGATACAAAATAGTTGTTCATTGGTATCCACTTTTTTGTTTAGTTTTGACAGAAAAAGGTATTCCATTGTCATTTAAATATTACAGGTACATGAATTCAGCAACCTATTCCAATATAGTCCAGCAGTCCATAATAGTAGTGGGTTTTCCATAAGACTGGCAATGTCAGAAGTTGTTGAGCTGAGCCTTCTACAGCTCAGCATATTAATATGGCTTTACTTCTTATACTTTGTTTTTATACTTTCCTGCTGGATGGTTAAGACCAAGATAAAGCAAGACCTATATAACAAGAAATGTAACTTTTGTATCTGATAAAGTCAGTCAAATCCCCTCAGGATTTATCCTGAAACCCTGTACTGCAGTTTGTCAGTGTCAGCCATATGGATGAGTCACGGCCTTTGATTGACGAATTTGCTCTTGTAAAAGACTGAGAAAATGTTTTCTCTCCATGTGACTCTCCTTAGGCACACTCAACATCATCGATCATTTTCCTCTGTGGCCCCATAATCTCCTTGATCAGAAAATTTGGGACAAAACTGAGTTATATGAGTACAGCCTCTCTTATGTCCTGAGTCTTCACTGATCTTGAAAGGCTAGGGCCAAAATGTTGGCTTTCCTTGCAGCCCTTCTTTTTTCTCTAATTTTTAGTCTGCAAACTTAGGTTGTTAATCCTGCAGAAGAGAAGCTTATGTTGTATATGGTTAGATTTCTAAACTTCTGTGTAAAAATGTGATTGTTTACACCTATTTTTAAAGTTTTTTTTATTTTTTTCATTTTTTCTTCGTATTCTGTAGAGACTTAAAGGTTTACATATCAACACTTGATGGCAAATGCCAGTTTCATGTTATGCCTAAGATGTTTGATATTCAGACAGATAGGGAGATTAAGCTCAACTGCCTATGTTGTAGGGTAATAACGTATGATGTCTTTGGATTCACCATGTCTATCACAATAGGTCTGTAGCCTGTTGTCACCAGGCAAGGCATCATCAAGCAAGTCGGCTAGAGAGTCTCAGGGCTGATGGCAGTAGCACTAATCTTCACCATTGCACTAATTTTGAGGAGACACAAGACTATTTCTCACTGAAGCATAGGAAGAAGGAGGGATGGGGTGTTAAAGGCATCAGTGCACCCTGAGCTCCTGCTTTTATGGACAAGTTGAAGTTTTTGTCTCTTTGAGTACCTACCTACACATTTCCCTCCATGGAAGAAAGTGGATATTAAGCGCAGAGACACTCTGGTATGGACAGGAAATAGCAATGTGTTCAGAAGGGAGATGCCTCTTTGCCATCACTCAGTAAGGTATTTCCATGCTTTCTAAACAGCCCTAATAATATTTTATTAGAAATCTGGTATGGAAAGAGAGACCTCATCTCTTATTCCTCCCACGAATTACAAAAAAGCAAATGAGAACTACCATTTGTCTGACACATTATTTCTTTGGAAGGTACTATACATTCGTTTTGATCCATTCTTTTCGTAATAATTCCAACAGAGGATATAATGATCTAGATGAGAAAGTGGAGTCAGAGAAATGATGTAACTAGACCAAGTTCATACAGACATGTATAAGTAAAAGAAACTCTGTGAAACCCTTTAGCTGTTTTTCTTTGCACCATACCATTAGAATTCTTCACTATGCTAATTGCTGCTCCTGGTAGTTTCAGTTCAATATCATAGTATCCCCAAAGCACACCTTCCCCATAACTAAAGCCTCAGATCCTTATTAAGATGAGGTCCTACGTAAAAGCATTGAGACACGTTTTTCGCTTCCAATCCAATTGAAAATACCTTGCTAAGCCCTCACTGCCACTTAATTTTTGATGTGCCCCAGCCATTCTTCCTCCGCATCCTTTCTTATATGAGAAAGGAGCTTCGCAAAATAGTGCAAATTTTCCAAATGAGGTAGTTCCATCAGTGCATGGGCATTCTAAGCAACTCCACTGTGGATCCTATTGACATTTCATGTTACCTACTATTTTAGAAGTACATTTAATGGCAGAGTAAACTATTCTCTTTAGGAAAGCTCAGGAAAAAAAAGAATGTTTTTTAGTTGAAGAAAAAAGTAGAGACAGATCCTTTGAGCTGCCACTCAGTTGTAAGAACGACATCGCCAGTCGCACAGGAAGTCAGAGCGGTCTGACTTAGTCACTTAGATTCTTAAAAACTGATTTTGAAAAAATTGCTGGACTAACTGTGTAGAAAAAATGTCCTTTAACAAAGCTTTTATGCCTGTGCATCTCATTTACTTTTTGCATCTCCTCGGGCCACTGCACATTATTAATATCGTTAGAAAAACGTAGCATATTATGGGCATGAAAAGCAGAGGAATAAGAATGAGGTGCCCCTTATTTACCTGGCACTTTGTGGAGATTAAACATCCTTCCTTCTCCCCTGCACAAAGCCCAGCCTCACCCCAGAAAAAAAAATTGAATTCAGAGGCTCCAGTTAAGCAGCTGCCCTGGGGCTGGAGGACAAAAGAAGTACCCCAAAAAGAGTCCCAGGCAGCCCATGGGGAAAGGAGCTTCTGATGCGGTGAGCAGATCTTGCTTTTGGGGGAGACTAAAGGCATTGGGATGTTCACACCATTTAGCCCAAGTAACAGATGAGCTAAGTAATAGGCAACAGATGCAAATTTCTACAATTTACGAAACACCCTTATGTCATTATCATATGGCAGGGTCTCTTCAGCAGAAAGACAAACTAGTCCCCTTCTGATTTGTGAGATCCCCAGTTTATTAAAAGATGGATAAATTCTGAAATAGATATTATGATTATAGTTTTGCTACCCACAGAGAACAAATTTGTGTTTCTAACACAACACACGCTTGAGCACGCACAACACATAGGGCCCACAAATGCAATCCTTTCTGATTGTGTGCTGAGAAGATAATTATAAATTATTAAAGTATCGCTTAGAAACATGGGAGAGAGTGTGGGCTAGCAATGCAGCACAAACGTGTGGTTGCAAACTGATGGCTTTTTCCTTTCTAATCTTTTAGCATGTTATCTCTCTGTGACTATGGATGTAAACGTGAGACTCTTGTGGGATGTGAGGCCCTGTTTGATAAAGCGGTCGGTCCACTGAGCCCATAGTGACAAGCCTTTTCCAAGAAGGGTCCCCTTCCATGGTTCTTGGAACTTTGCGGGACATCCTCATGGTCTAACATTGTAGGAACATCTTTCATGATCTAATAATCTTGAACCAAAGGTGCATGCTTGAATTGAGGAACATATATTGTCCCATTTCGTCATCTATCAGTGATGAAATGATAGCAACGACACAAGGGAAAGGCCTATTCTGCAACACGAAGGGTGGTTTTTAGAGATTCTAACACCCCGGCCTTTGTACAGCATTTTATCTATTGTCATCGGGCTATAAATTCAGAAATCACCATGCAACTCTCAATCTTCCTCTTCTTATAACAGAGCCTTTTAAATCTAAATCTTCTATTGTTGACTGAGAGATCACATAATCCAAGTGAGGATCAGAGATAATTTTCCCTTTCAAAGAAAGATACAAGTTAATGAAATGTTAGAGTTAGTGGCTAAGATCAGTTTGCTTAAGGACTTAATAATTCTGAAGTTTCATATAGAATTTAGAGCAGTGATTATTGTATTGATCACTGCAGTTCAGGAGTAAGTCAAAGAAGTCTTCACTCAACTCTCTTTAAAGAAAAGGAAATTCATTATTCATTTATTTGGTAGTCAAGAGATAAAGTAAACCACTATAATACCATAGCATAACGAAAGGCCTTTCTCTATTCCTCAGTTCTTTCTCGGTTTCACTGTCTTCTGTGAGCCACTTTTCTGTACATCTTGCAAACTATAGGCACCAGCTACTTTTTCCTGGTTTAAGTTTTCAAGGATGGTTGTACATCTTTTGGAATACATAATGTCTCCCTCTGGAGCCCAGGGAAGGCACACTAGCTGCCTAGTATAAAATATTTGTGTTCCTTGGGCTCAGAACGTCTGATGTATGTGAAGGTATTACCTGCCCTACTTCCTGCTGACTTGTGAGAATTGAGCCTGGGCACCAGGTACAAATATGCGCGCTAAGCCATGAGCAATAAAGTCCTTTGTCTCTGACAGGGATTTTTATATACTCTGACAACATCCATGAAACTATGGTGCTCTAACTTGTGATTTACAACTAGAGTAGAATCAGGCTTTTCATAAGACATACATAACCACTTCTGTTTTAAGTGGGTATTGTCATGGAAACAATTAGTTACTATTAGTATTAAGAGTACCTGCATTCCTACTTAAGATCCATAGATGAGATAGAAAATCTTTCCTGCAATTACAAGTACAAACCCTAGCCTCCATTCTGACCAGATTACTATAGATCATCCTTTGGGACTTGCTTGGGCCAATGCAAGTGCTCATTGATTAGGCTTAGATTCCTGAACTAATCACTGATGGATTCTCCAGTCTCATAGAGTATCTAGGACCTGGGGAGATGTCAAATAACAGCAGAGTTCTGTTATGATTCCACGAAAGGGTGACGGGTGTTGCCAAGTAATCAAGGGATCTCTATAGATGTTAAGCCTGAGCTTTCTGTTTGATGTGAACTGCTCTATCCAAATTGATCTACTCTTAGGACATTTGTAGGCACAAGCTCCCTCCCACAACATCAAGGGGTCTTTACCAGTTGTGCTTTCCAGATGCTCATATTTCTAGCCAATAGTTATGGGTTTAGGCGTTAAGGGATCTGGTTCAGATCATAAATGTTATACAAATCAACCCATATGGATTAAGTGCCGCCACAGTCTATAACTGTTAAATGAGGGTCATGATTTCAGTCTGGTTAATAGACTCTAATATACTCAATGGCTTTATGAAACTCCAGTCCTAGGCAGTCATCATAAGTGTGAAATTTTATAGTCTTGTAGAAAACCAGCAAGTCATATACAATTCTGCTTTCTGCTCATGGAGAAAGGGTGGCATGTGAGCTGAATGTTAGCTGGGTGTTCATGTTTGTAGAGTATGGGATTTTCCTGGCTTTTGATGGGACCCAATTATGACACAGAAGCCTTCAACATTTGCAGACTGAGGTGTAGGGCTTTATGTAATTGGGGAATTACTGGACATGAAGCTTGTGTTTCCTCTTTGAACCCCAGTGATCACTAGAGTACATTAGAATGACATTGCTAATAATCCAGTCTCCAAGTTTGGGTTCAGCAGCCCATCTCACCTCTAGAACTGGTCCATTACTACAAAAGACATTTTCTCCATTAGAGGGCAATACTCAAGCTGAGACTATCCAAGCTATTTTATCTCCTCCTTTTGAAGTCTTAGTAATGTTACCTTTTTTCTCTGAGCTTGTTCTGTCATTGTCCCCCTATAGATAATTTTACATATCTCAGAAGCTGGTTGAAGATTGAGGCAGTGGATATAAAGTAAAAATATATCTCCTAAAATGATGCCTAACATGATGTAGATCTTATCAATGTTAGCTACTATTTAATTAAACTAATGAATATATTGATCATCAAGATAGTTTTATAATAAAAATCAGTTTAAGATCTTTGAAATATTAGATGATATAAAGCACACACTCATCTATCTTTTGTATCCCAGACAAAGACTACATCTTTTTGGGTACCTGGAAAGATACTTCACTGTAGTCATAAATTGAGGGCTTGGGATATAGCTCAGTGGTACAAATGCTTGCCTGGCAATCTCAAGGTCCTGAGTTCAATTCCCAGAATCAAAATTTGATAAGAATAAATGGATTAAGCAGATATGACTTGTGGTTTGTGCCTCATGGCATAATGGAGCAAGGAAGATGCCTATTTGCAACTTCTTTGAACCTGGGAATATGATACTTTGTTGGAAAACTAGTCTCAGCAGATGTGATAGAGTTGAGGAGCTTGACATGGGAAAACCCACCTGAGTTGTTCAAGCAGGCACAGTCTAATTCAATGGGCCTTAAACCAGCTCTGGTTAGTGGGAAATGAAATCATGGGAGGACAGGCCTGTGGCAGGATGGTTGGTGTCACGTGACATTGCTGCTTTGAAGAAGGATGAAAGATGCTATGGGCCAAACAATTTGATTAAACACCAGAAACTAGGCAAGGAAACACATTTTTTCCCTAAAGACAAATGAAAAGAACACAGATTCACCAGTACCTTAAGTTTCTCCACTAGATTTCTAACCCACAGAATTATAGGATAATATTTTTTGTGCTTTAACCTACTCAGTTTGTGATTACTTCAACTGAAGAAAACATAAAGACCTAGAAATGGGCCCATTATTTCATGCAGTCCTCATTAAAAGTCTCTAAGTATTATAGAAAAATAGGTTAGAGGAATCCCATAACTTGTCCAAGGTCTCACAACTCAGAACTTGAATTCCACCTCCAAAACCACATTTTTTCTTCTGCATTGCTAGAGAGAGTTGCATTTGCTCCTTTATCATTTAATATTCACTAACTCAGTAGTACAATAAATTCAATAAATTAAAATTTTACAACAACTGAATCATGAAGTTTCTTATGTACTATTTTTACTCACATAAAAATAGCCTGTTGGTTGTTCCTGGAGCTATGGACAAGCCCATTTTCCTTTAGTCTTTTTCCTAAGACCTACAGAAGCTGTAGTGGATGTCCTCTAGTTCATGCTGGCCACCTCCCTAACTAAACATTTCAGCGGAGAAAGACTCACCTTAAGGAGAAGGCGCAGCTGTGAATGGTGCTTAGAATGTGGTTCCCAAGCACGTGGGTGCTGTTTCTGGGTGTAGCTGTTTTGGCTCTTACAGCTCCTGGGAGCATACCACAAAATATTTCCAAGTCCCTCAAATCCCAAGATGCTTCTGAGGCCTATTTGTTCTCTTTTTGTTGCTGATTTTGTTTTTACTAGAATAGTTTTTGTTTTGCTTTCTTCTTACTTTTTGTTCCTGACAGCTTCATTGTCTTTGAAAATTCCCTGCTTCCACCTGAACCAGACAAAGAGATTCTCTGCTCCCCTCTGATGTCTCAATCTTGTTGGGAAGCACCAAGTGTGCTCTGCTTCAGCTGGGTGGAAACTCACTATCGTTTGCTTTCCTTCCTTCCCTTCTTCCTTCCTTCCTTCCTTCCTTCCTTCCTTCCTTCCTTCCTTCCTTCCTTCCTTCCTT
>NW_004524749.1:3854321-3863626 GCF_000260255.1 Octodon degus
CTATTAAAGGTTGGAAGCCTAGATTTGAAGGGAATTAGATACAAGCAGACATAGAATTTATACAGATGTCTCTTCCCATCCACCTGAGACACTCCCATCCACTTTAAAAATCCTCCCATGCATTAAAAAGAAAAAGCTATGTAGTCAGGCTTTCTAAATTTTATACTTCCAGCCTTTTAACCATTCCTGAGTTTTTAACACATGCTCTTTCCATCTGCTAGTTTTCCAGGAGTATGGCTTTCTCAGGAGCTCCTGCCCAAATGCTGAAGCAAGATTCAAGTGGGGTTTTCCACATCCTGAGTGACTGGTGAGTTCTCAAGTGTTTGTTTTATAAAATGGAGTCTGTTCCGCTTCATATTGACTTCCTCACACATCCATCACTTTTCTCCTGGTGGGAATGTTATGGGAGGAATGTGACTTGGTCATACCCAGAGGTGATTAAGTCCCTGGACCTCTAGACATCACTAGGGGATCGCATTATGGTGAATGTTAGTTTAGTGACTAGTTCAGTTTACCTTTTGCATCCTCTTTGGCCTTGATTCCAGGAAGAAGGAATTTTGTCCTTGTTGGGCCACTAGGCTAATGTGATCACTTACAGAAAAGCTCTGGGGGAAGTGGAGGAAAGCAGAGGAGACTACAGGCAAGGAGAGGAGAAAGAGAGAAAGACATGGGTGACAAAAGAGGGGCGCATGATGGAGAAAAGTCAGTGCAGGACAGCAAAGGAAAAAGGGACATGAGGGTGAGAATGTAAATGTGATTAAAATAGGGCTGAGACTGGTGAACAAGTTGAGGTTGGAGATGGAAACAGAGGAACCACAATAATTGAAAATGAGTAAAGACAAGGGTTCAAGACACACCAACTCCATTTCACTGCTTTATCTTTATGATGGTGCAAAAATTACCTCTACTCATTCAGTAGAAATCATACATACTTTGAATTTTTGGGGTTTTTGTTGTTGTTGCTGGGCAGGATCAACAAGCTGCAGCTCCCAGCCAGCCAAGCCTTCAGTTTCGAGGATAGGAGTGGATACCTATAATCCCAGCACTGGAAGAGGCAGAGCAGCATAACTGCCAAGTTTGAGGTTAATCTGGGTAATTTAGTGACTTAGCAAATCTCTGGCTCAAAATAAAGAAGAGTTGGGAATGTAGCTCAGTACAAGGGCACTGCATTCTTTCCCCAGTACAAAACAAGCAAACAGAAAACAGAAGGAAAAAAACAAAACAGCAAGGGCAAACTCTACAATGGATTGTGTTGCCAAGCTCTATGTTCTATAGATTGCATTCTTAAATTTACACTGCTTTCCACTTACAATATATTTAGCAAGACATAGCCCCACTATAAGTTGGGAAGCACATGTAAATCCTTTCAATCCCTATCCTAATCCTTATCCTGAGTTCATTGCACAAATGCTGGAGTAGTGCAGGAATGGAGAGATTTTTTGGGATAACACAGGCTAAGTTAGAGTTGAAAGGAAAATTTCTGAGCAAATCAGGTAACTTTCCATATTGCATCTGTCCTAAAGGAAGCTACCCTGTGATTTTCTGTACTGACCATATTTTTTCTAAAACCAGCCTGTTAAAAATAAAGCAATGTATATCATCACAACTCTCAGGAAAAGAGGATAAAGGGAATTACATTGCAAGGCATCCCGTATTGCACGTCAACCTCAAATCCTTCACTTCCCATCTCCTCAAATCCCCCAAAGCCAAAGAGAACCCCAGACCTCCCTTCTCTGTCTCCTCTAAGTGACCCTTGTTTACTAGCTCTTGGCCTCTCTCTGGATTTTCATCTCCTTTCTTGAGCTCTGTTTTGTATTAATTGCATCAGTTAGCCTTTGTGAGCTTCTTTCAGCCTTGCTTTCTCCCTTCCTCTAAGCAGCTACGTGCCCACAAAGGCCTAGTCATGGTGGACAAATGTCCACACCTCCTAAAGGCTGAGGACTAGAGAAGCAGAGGGCGAGGGATGAAATGAAGTGAGTGGTAGCATGGCTCAGAGTGCCTCCATTGGCTCTAACTCTATCTGGCACCAGTTAGGGGTGAGGGTCATGCTGACCCACCACAATCATTACAAAGACATTTAAGACCTTTGGACATTTTGATCTTAGGCAATCTTTAAAAATAATGATCTGTAATCTGGAGGCTTCTGCTAGCTAAATAAACTTTCTACTTTGGGAGGATCTTCTTCAGTGTCCTGACCACTGAAGCCCCAGGCTCCAGGAGAAAGAGAACAGGTGAGAGCTGGGGCCATGAGAATGGAGGAGTGAGGTGGTTCAGCAGATGGAGAAAGTGCGGACCCCTCACTGTGGTAAGGTCTTTCTCAGGAAAATGGGCATGAAAGCTCCTGGCTGCTTAGCATTGATTCAAATCCCCAGCAGGATGTGGATGGTTGGAGGTAGCAGCTTGGGAGAAACCTTGCACTGGCTTCTTCATGCTAGGAAGGCAGGGAAATGAAAATCTGACAGTAAAAATCCATTTCCTGCTGTCCTCTCCCATCCAAGCATACAGATGGTGTACATTAGAAGAACAGCATGGGCTAGGACACAGGAAACATAATTTCATCCCGAGATGAGTGGACCTCCATTTCCTTTCACGTAAAGGTCTCTTAGAGCTTGGGGAAGCAGTAAGTACTTGAGGAATTCAGACTCCAGCTGATGTGAGTTCTTGTGTATTAGGAAGGTAGCTTAGCCTCATTCAGCCTCAGTTTCTACATCAGAGCAATGGGCTGCCATCCAACTTACAAAACATCATCCTAGGCTTTTTTTCTGGACCAAAATAATATTTTGGCCTTTTGCTGGCTCTCAAGCTCTTCCTGTAGTCTCTCCTACTATTACTTCTTTCAGCTTCCTTCCTACAGACAAAGTCCCTTTCACTGTTAGTTAGTAGTGAAGCCAGTGGGGTGACAGCTACAGGAAAGCAAGGACAGTTCAACCCCTCACACATTCCTTATTTGGCACCAGGGATTCAGTAACATCTTTTTACACTTCAGGTTGATCTGGCTTCTAGCTCTATGCCATGGTGGGTGCTCTGAATCTGTAATCTAGGGTGGGGGAGCCCCTGGGTGGTATGCTTTTCAGCCAGCTGTACCTACTTTACCCATGTGATGGGCTAGCAGGTGAGGGTAGAGGTATGAGGAAGAGCATGTGAAATACAATACCCAGGAAGGAAATGGCAGATTCTTCAAAGGTGACCCAGGATAAGACATATCCAGAAACTGTGAAATGATGTAATCATAAAACAAGTGTAGTCAGTATTTTTTCAAAGCTGTTAATCTACAAATACTACATTATGAATTCCCATGCTGGGCCCAGGGATATGGTTCAGCAGCAGGAGCACCAGCCTGACAAGCGCTAGGGCCTAAATTCAATCCCTGGTACAGAGAAACAAAATTGCCATCCTGGGCCTGGGGGTGCAAGCCTATAATCCCAACACCTCAAAGGCAGAGGCAGGTGCATCCTTTTGAGGTTCAAGGTTAGCCTGAGTCACATAGTGAGTTCAAGATCAGCCTAAACTATACAGTGAGACACTGTCTTGAAAAGAAAAGATGAATAAAATAAAATAAGAATTCCCAAAAAGACTATTGAGAGACTGAGGCAGGAGAATCATAAGTTTGGGCAGAGTTCAGTCAACTTAATGATTTAGGAGGACTCTGTCTCAAAATTTAAAAAAAGAAAAGAAAGAAAAAGAAAAAGGATGGGAGGTGTAGCTCAGTGTGAAAGCCCAGGGCTCAGTCCCCAGAACATAAAAAAAAAAGAAGAAAGAAAGAAAGGAAGAAAGGAGTTTGATCCCCAGGGCTGCCATGCTGGCCCCAGCCCTGGGGCTCCTGAGACAGCAGTTGAGACTGGGCGTGGTGGTGCACACTGTAATCCCAGCTCTTGGGAGGCTAGAAACAGGAGGATCACTATGAGTCTGATCTAGTAGTGAGACCCTGAACACCCTGTAGACCCTTCCCTAAGATAAAAAAGTTAAAAGAAAAATCTAATCACCTTAAGGGGAAAGTATAAAAACTTCTTTAGGGGCTGGGGAGATAGGTCAGTAGAATAAGTGCTTGCCTGGCAAAGACAAGGGCCTGAGTTCAATCCCCAGTTCAAAAAAAAAAAGAAAGAAGAAAGAAATGCTAACATAAGAGAATAATGAAGAGAAGATGAGAGGATCAAACAGGAATATTCAATTGAGTATGCTGCTCAACGTATTTGTGTCAAGCAGGGAGCCAAAAGCTTCAAGTGTGAGTGACCACACTTGGGCTGTTATGGGGTTTTCTAGTTGCACATGTCACTTTAAAACCATACCAACAAAATACTGTTAAGAGAACTGCACACAGGCACTGGTCTATGTCTTTTTTTTTTTTTAAAGATAGGTGAACCACTTAAGCCAACAATTCCACTTCTAGAGTTGTGTGTATTGACAAAGAAGTCTGAATGAGGATGTTCATTATCATTATATGAAATAAGAAAAATAACTGCAATGCCTTAAATTTTATTCAATTACATGTTTTATTATCATAAGAAGAATGAGGCTGTTTGATCTCAGATGAGAAGATCTCCAAGACTGATGATGAAGTGACAAAGAAAGTGTGAAGTATAGGGTGTGTGCATGTGCACATATACACATATACACATATATGCATTACTTAAATATGAATAGGGACAAATTAGAAGGCTTTGAAAGGACCTATAATAGGATATGATACAAGGAAGGGAATGGTGATGGCAGATAAAGATTTGAGTGAGAAGGATATGCTCTTAATCTGATGCCCTGTTGTACAGTATCAATGCACTTATTTGTTTGTTTGTTTATTTTACCAGGGATTGACCTCCAGACCTCTGCACTAAGCAGTATCCCCAGCCCTCTCATCTTTCCTATCTGTTATTGTGAGACTTAGTATGTCACTATGTTGGCCAGGCTGGGTTCAAACTTGTAATCTTACAAATGTTCTGCCTTAGCTTCCCAGAGTGCTGGGATTCTTGTCATGTGGCTCCGAGTACATGTTGAACATGAGATGCATTACTTACTAGAGAGGCCAGGTTTTTCACCCCAATAGCATGTCACCTGGGCCTTGGAATGATCTTAGGAGTCCTCCATTCTTTCCCTCTCTAGTCTTCCGAAAGGAGAGAAGTTAGGCTGGATGCAGTTTGGGAAACTCTTAATACTCAAGCTTAAGAAGCAGTAGCAATCGAGGTGGGGAGGTGCCAAGGTTCTGGCCAGCACAGGATGTAGAGGCCAAGGACCCGAGATTTCCAGTTATTTCAGCTGTCCGGCCTGGCCGCACACGCTCCACTAAGCATGGCGACAATTTGGCAGGGAATAATAGCTGCAGATTCAAGAACTCATGGGAGTGGGGGGAGGGGAGGAATAAAAAGTAAGCTTCAGAGAGCTATTTTCTTCCTACACTGTAAAAACTCAAATGCCAGGGGCTGGGGGTGGGCAGAGACAAAACAACACCTTTGTCTCAAATCATCAGTGCAGCACAGAAGGTTTTCCAGCCGGCATGCACTGTTGATGTGTTTTAAGCCTTTACATTCTGGTGTTCAGCACACATAATATACAAATGAAAAGATTTGGAGGTTTAATTTAGACTTCGGACAAAAGACCCAGACACATGCGTCTCTGTGAATGTTTGGGTGGGAGGTGGGGAGGGCAGCAGTGACAGCACATGTCATTGGCCGGGGAGTGCAGACTGTTTTTGGACTTTGATTGAGGGGACTCGTTCTGATTTTAACAAGTTTGCCAAGAAGACCTTCAGCTGGGCTGCATATGAGGCCCTGCTATTTTTAATATAAATGTAATGTTTTTAAATCCATCAACGGTGTCCTAAACCAGATTTGGCCGTAAGCAGCTGTGCTGAAATTGTAAAATCTCACCCTTGTGTCTGGTTTCACATCTGGTAACTCACAGCTAACAGTCACAACTCTCCGATAGTAATTAAATGTTTTCTTTAAGAGAAAAAAAACCCACCTGCAATCATATATGGCAAAATGCATTATTAAAGGGGTATTTTGATTCACAACAACCACCAACAGGAAGAATCCTGTGAGCATTTTATAAGGTAGTTGGGTACTTTTAGGTACTTTTTCTAAAGGTGTTGATCAAAATAAGTACATGTTACAAAAAGCCAAGGCAGTTTGCGATTGGGTGGATATTGAGTAACATTAAGCCACAATAATTGCTAGTGAGGAGAATTTGCCTCCTCTTTGATGTCAACCATGGCTTTTCTTTTCTGTTTCAGAAAGGAAGAAACTTCAAAAGCCGTAATTTCAGGACAATAAAGTACTCACATTAATATAGGTAGCTACTTTGACTTGTCTTAAGCTCAGTAAAACAGTTTCAGGATACGAATGTGCTAAGATGAAGGAGAACAGATACAAATATTTCAATATTGTTTTCCATACATCATTCTGAATAAATGACACCTGGCACACAGAGTCTAAAATTAACCATTAGGAGCTCTCATATCTTCCATAAAAGGAGGCACTTCATTCCTTTTATTTTGAAGTAAGTGGTTATCTTGTATTATTTTATATTATAGGACTCAATTCCCCCAAGAATTTAAAGATGAAGTAGCAATCAGTACAGCACAGGAAACTTGCTCCATAAATCAACTTTTTCTTCCTATACTATTGTTTTCATAAGGTTTGATTAAGAGATAAAAATTACAAATCAAACTTTCGTTTATCTGCCATCGTTTTGGTGGGGTATAATTTTAAGAAACTAAAAATTTGAGCTTTTCCATTTTAGGTCACTTTTTTTCTTCAATAAAGTCTTACTAAAGTGTAACAAACATAAAAGGTGCATATTTTATAGTTTTATGTTGATAGCTTGATGAGTGCTTTGAAAATAACTTTTTCTCATTGATTTTAAAAATTTGATTCTACGATATTGAAGGGATCTTCCCAGTTGACAGTTATCAATACAACCCAGTATTAAATCTAATGATTTCTTTATGACTAAGAAGACAGTAGAAAAAAGAGGTAAGAAAATGTCTGAAACAGAATCAACTTGGGCAATACCCTGGTTTGTGGCCCTCAGTAGTTTAGTTCTTCCACTTAAACAGAAGAATTGAAGCTATGTAGTTTCCCTAGCCCCAACTGGCACCTCAGAACTCCTGAAAACACATCTCATAGGAGCTGAACTCTGCTACTCTGTAGCCCTCCAATTTTCCCTTGGTGTAAATAATGGCAAGGCTTCAATGACTCCAGCAATCTCGGTGGACATTAATTCCAGCCTCCAGATCAAGATGGCCTGTGACAGGCCTCAGAAATCTGACGCCTGAAGCAGTGACTAGGGGGTGACGATTGCTTCAAAGTGAAATCAACAAAGTGGGATTCGGAACAGAGCAGGTACTCTGCAAACACAGAACACCAAGAACCCTATGCACAGAGGGAGCGAAGCAAGGTACCAGACTGCATGCACAACAGAAAAATAATTGTCACTGAAGAAGCGGTGGCTTGTCTAACCCCTGTATCCTTTTCTGGGTCCTGCTGCTGTTGTTGCTGTTTCCCACCAAAAAGAGGGGAGCACAGCCTTTAGGACGTATTGGCAGGAGTGAGGCATGTTGAAAAAGCTGAAAAAATAAAATATACTTCCTTAGGCTGCAAAATAACTCCATGCACAGAGGCCAGCTCCATGCCAGCCCAAGAGAGGTCTTGCTGTGGAATTAGAGAACTGAGTTAAGCATCTGCCTCCCTACTTGCTTGCCTAAAATGGTATTCGCTGACTCGCTGTGCTGTGTACTGCCCTGAAAACCAGCTGCACCATTGCATTATTTTCACTGCTGATGTCCAAACTATTGGTGTCTTCTTCAAAGAGAATTTGAAGCATGGTGCAGATGGAGAAGTCCTGAAAGGTGACCTGGGACCAGATAGAAGTCTTTAGCTAAGTCACCTCCGCAATGAAGCAGCCCCATAGATGGTGCAGCTTGGGATACAATGGAAAGAAAATGCCCTTTTTGGTGTATAGGGAGCACTGGACAGGCATTAGGAGCAAGGGATGTTGGGAGATGTTATAAAATTTATGGGGGATGATTACTTCCTTTCTTTCTGGGGCTTTTCAACTCATTCAAAAGAGTAGCTTCTCATGGGGCCTTGGTTTATGATTCTTTCTGAAATGCTCACCCACACCTCAATTCTGAGAAAGACAGGGGGAGGGAATGCTGCTCTGCTGCTGAGGAGAAAGAATCCTATCTTCTTCCCCCATCCTTCACGGTGGCTGCATTCAGAACTAGCGGTCCTTTGAATCCAGGAACTAGAAGACAATCGCCATAAAGTGGTCATTTAATTCTCCTCCTCACTTTCTGATGGCCAACTTTAACTGCTGGCTACAACAGGACCACCTGCAATGTGTTAGTCATTAAAAAGGTCACCATTACAAAACATTTTAAACTGTGAATAGCTTAAGATTAAATTAGGTGTAAAAAAAGTCATTTCCTCTCCGTGATAAACTCAGACACCTGCAATAAGGCTCAGATTTACCAGGGACATAAAGGGCCTCTCCCACTCACAGACCATTGCAGACTTATAAAAAAAAAAGTACAAAAAGCTCGGTTTTGCCAGCTATCTTTCTGTTTCTGGTGATAGGTTTTGCCTAGTTTTTGGAGATGTGTTATGATTAGATAGACAAAAATCGAAATGCTCATTGGACTTTGCCTCCCTCTAATATGTTGAGGGAAATATAAGGATTTCCTCATAGTTTTACTCCCCTTCCCCTGTGGATTTATCTCACTTTAATTCATCACAGTGTTCAGCACCCAAGCAGTCTATTGCCCATGCCCACTGTCAGTGGCTTGTTTTTCCCACTCTGGCCACAGGGAGGGCAAGGACCGTGGCATCTACAGAGATGACCTGGAGGTTGGGCAGTGCATGAGGTGAGACCAGCCTCCAACAGTCTCAGAAGGCGCTTCTACCATCTCCGCCTCAACCGATGGAAACAGCCAGCTTTGATAGGACGAGTCACTGTCCAGTCGCCTCCAGGGGGCAGGCTGAGAAACCTACAATTCCTTGACTTTCCCAAGCCCAGGCCTTGGCCATCTTAGCTGTTCCTCAGCTTTCTCCTCCCATTTGCTCACTCTGCTTCTGTGCTAAGCCCCACAAGGACATAGCCCACCTCTTGTAGGACAATCACTACATGATTTTATGACTTTAAATTGGATTGTGGGAGTCTCCACTTAGAACCCTCCACAGGTTCTCATTGCAGCTGCAAAAGAGCCCAGACTCTTCTATTTGGTGCTCCATCTGAACCCCTTTGTACATTTCTTCCCTTCCCTATTCACATTCTGGCTGACATTCCTACTTTTTATTTGGGCCTGGCAACCA
>NW_004524749.1:3863743-3877306 GCF_000260255.1 Octodon degus
AGAGAGAGAGAGAGAGAGAGAGAGAGAGAGAGAGAGAGGCAGAGGCACAGAGAAAGACAGAGACAGACAGAGAGACAGAGAGACAGAGACAGAGACCTTCATCCTTTATTCATTCTCTAGGACTGCAGCACACCCCAGTAGCAGCCCGCCCCTTCCCCTGGCTCCTCACCTTTACCTTCTCTGTGTTTACCTTTGTTCTCTCAGAGGACTTGGTTACTGGTCACTGTCCATTTCCTTCCCCTAGGCCATGTGCTGTGTAGGCAGCAGAACAGGTGACTGGGGAGCCTCCGCAGCCTTCTCCTAGAGGTGGAAGGTCTTTCAGGTTATACGAAAACCATGCCTTCTTACCACTAAGGTTTACCTGGAACTCTGAGTTGAAGAGCATGATGGATTTTTTTTTCCACCAAACCACAGGAAAGTCACAAACCCCCACCCAGCACTTACAGCCACAGAGTGCTGCTGCACAAACGCACAGGCTCAGAGAGGAGCGTCCTGATGTGGTCAGGTTGCTTCAGGAACAAGGACTAATACCAGCGACTGGCTTCTCTGAGATGCTTGATACTATGAAAAACGAGGTGAGGGTAAAGATCAGCTACATGACAGTTGCCCTCAGGGGGGCTAGGCTGTATCCTGATGGTTATTACAGACAAGCAGGCTGCCAAAAAAAAAAAAATGAGTCTTTAACAAGCTTGAACTTAGAAAGAAAGCTCGTCTGAGAGAGGAAGCAGCTATTAAGGCTAAAACAGAGTAGCAGAGTTCTCCACGCTGGCAGGATTGTGAACACCCAGGAATAATGCAGCAATTGCCTGTGTTGTAAAAAAGAATGCTCTGTCGATCCACTTCCTAAATGTGTGTCTTTCACAAGCTTATTCTAGTTCGCTGTAGAGGTAGGAATAAATTTCTTAAGGAAACAACCAAAATGCTTTAAAAGTTTCACCATCACTGTCTTAGATTATATAGTCTGAGAAATTTGTGCTCTGCTGCATCCACATAGCCTGCATCACAGCTGCCTGAAGTTAGTGCTGAACCAGAGGTCACAGGGTTGAGCTTGGCTTTTGATGGCTTTGGAGCTGATATTAGTTTTCTGCAGGACAGTGCTTGCTGTTAAGCAAGATGGTGATGCCGGGCACGTGAGCAGGAACCACAGCTGACTTCAAAGGGGCCTTCTGACTCTGCCCTTTTCCTTTCACTTCAATGTGAATTTTTGTATTTAACGTGTGGCACTCTCTGTCTTTAGATGTTAAATAATTCTAATAGTTGCAGTTGAGGGAAGGAAGCTTGTGACTAGCCAGTTCCATGCTTAGCCCTTGCACATAAAGTCTCAGTCCCAGCTTGGTTGCCTCCCCCTGTGCCATCTGTACAAATGTTTATCTCTCTTAATAGATTATGTCATAGTTTCAAGGTTTTTGCAAGGGGAACAATACAATACAGGGCGCATATTATAAGATTATTTTATAATGAATCCCTTCGAAAAACATATACAAAGAGCGCAGGAAATCTGTCCATATACTAATGACCAAAGAATCTAGCCGAGAGTCTGAATCTGATGGACAAGTCCAGCTGACGACCTAGAGTTCATGATGATGCCTCCCTGAAGTCCAACTAGAGGCCTAGAGCCTACAACAATGTCTCACGTAGGCCTGTTTCACAGATCTGCACTGAGGAGGCCCAAGGGTTAGCGGTGGAAGCTAGAAAGTCTGTGCCAATGGCATGAAGGATTTCTGCCAGCAGACTGAGAGAACTGCACTGGAGCTAGGGAGTGACACTCGAGGTTAGGAACCAGAGCTCCCCCAAAAAGTACCACAACCACTCTCAGCAACTGTCAGGTTCCGAAATCCTCCGATGATGAGAACAACCAAGTTCATCAGGAAAGCCAGCATGAAGAGGCCATTCAGCAGAGTAGCCCAAGAGCTTCCAACAGGTCCCCAACAACCTCAGCAAGCAGCTTCCATAATTACCTCTCTTCTCCAGTTCCTGCTCTTATGTTGTTCCCAACAGTCCCGGGGGGGAGGGGGGGGGCTCCCACATCCAGCACTACACTAGTTCAGTCCAGCTTGTTGTAACAATTGACCACCGGTTGACAATTCACCACAGATCATAAATTTCTTTAAGAACATTGCCTCCTAACACAGTGTTTTGTACCTCCTAAATAAACTTTAGCCATTGTTTAGTGAAATGAAATACTGTACTACTACAGCCTCCTTCTTTCAGAGAGACTTTCTGTCTCCCACAACTTCTCTTTTCTGTTTATCATTCCTGCTCTACACATGCATCTGCTGGAGCTGGCAAGTGGACAGTCAGTGGACAGTCAGTGTGTGTTTATTGCAATCAAAACAAGTCTTGCCCATTAGTACAAACGGTGAGAAAGAAACTCTGGGAATACAGCAGGGAGGTATTGAGGTTTTCACTGTCTTCAGTGCAAGACTTTGTGCAGTCTTCAGACATGGCCAAGGTTTGCCTGCTTCAGAGTTACATCCGTCCCATGAAAATATCTTTGCATTGCTAAAAATTGAGAAGAAAGTGGAAGCGATTTCACTGTTCTTAAACACACTTTCTCCCAATTTTTTGCTGGACATCTCATACCTTTGGAAACAACACAAATTTTCAATAATTCAAACATGGCTAATTATCCTATGGCATATTATTACTATGTAGTTCTTATAAAGAATGAGCTAGCTATTTACTGATGTAAAAGAATTTCCATAGAATATGATTGAGTGCAAAAAAAAGAAATGTTACCAATAGTGTGCTGTATATGAACATATCTGTATAAAAACACACTTGTTCCCAAGCATGCATTTATTTATGTGAATGTGGAAAAGTAAATGAAAGGATATGCATCAGGCTGTTAAAATCTCTCAGGCCAGCCAAATAGCTCAGAGGATTAAAGCACCTATGAGCAGGTGCAGGAGCTGGGGATTTAATCCCTGAGCCTGCCATGCCAGTCCACTCCCAGGGTGCACAGAGAGGGCAATTGAGACTGGGTGTGGTGGCATGTGCCTGTAGACCCAGCTCTTGGCAGGCTGTAAACAGGTTAATGATTCCGATGTAGTAGTGAGACCCTGAACTCCCTGTAGACCCTTCCCTAAAATACAAAACAATGAAAAAAATAAAATAAGATAAAAATCTCTCATCTCATGGAAGGGAAATAGAAGATAATCATTAACTTCTCTGTTATACATAGTTACACTGCTTCATTTCTTGTAATAATGACATATTTTTAAAATAAATGAAATAAAAATTTTATATATATAAAATAAAGATTAAAACAACACATAATATTTTCCTTGGCCTAGGGCACATAATCCAAATAGATGATGATTTTCAGTGTACAAATCTATTCTGCTTGGGTCTTGTGTGCTGAGTAACAACTTAGAAGATAATGAAACATAATATAACTATTCTTATTCTTTTAATACTTGTTTATGAAATTCTGTTTTATTTTCTCATAAAATAATGAAACAGGGGCCACTCTAAAAGGCAGAGCCAGCCACACTCTGTTGGCTATTAGAAGAAATAAGTGAGTGGTTAAGAACATGAATTTGATAGCTGCCTCAACTCCCAATCCAACAGGAAACATGACTTTGGAAAATTATTTAACCTCTACAGGAAAGACTTTTTCAGCTACAAAAGGAAAACAGAGCATTAGTTATGTCATCCGATGTGAGCTGGGGTGTTATGAACCTCTTATCTAATGGTTCCCCAAAGCATTGGGTACTCACAGGTGGAGCTTTTCAGAGGTGGCTGGATCTAGGGTATGTGAAACTGAGATTAAGGGTGTGGGATAACTAATCGGCTTACCTCTTCTGGTCCTAGGTGGCACCACCTAAAGACTCACCACCTGGATGGGATAAAAGGGAATGGGAGACTTGCTGCCACTTGATGACTCTTGACTACCCTGCTATGGACTGTTTCATCTCTGTGTTGTGTCTCTGCTCTGCCATCCTGCCTTGGAGCCATCTGACAATCAACTGAAATTTATACAAACTACAAGGTGAAATAAACTCTTCCTCCTTTAAATTGTGGGCTTCAGGTAGTTTGTCCCAGCAATGAGAAAGTAACAAAGGTAGACTCCAAGAGAGGTTGCCTATGCACATTTTAACACAGAAACTGACACATGACTCCAGCTAAATGGACTATATGAACAGTAGTTGTACCACTATTAAATAGTTTCTCAGCCACCCTAGTTGAGCAGAAGAAAGAGAGATATTTGACAGTGCTGTAGGATGTAATCATCCCCTATTCCAGCTAGGCTCATCTCCATTCCCACCTGCTACTATTAATCATCTCTCTTGAACATGTTTGTAGAGTCGGCTTCCCAAGGGACTTCTGTAAATAGGCTGTGGGTGTGTGAGCAAAAGTGTTCTCACTCGTGTGGGAGCCATTCTGCCATTGGTTGGTGTGATACAAATTAAAGGGAGTCTGTGGGGCTCCCTACTGCTCCCATGGGCCCTTTATGCAGGGTGGCTTGACAACACTGTGGTTTGAGTTGTCATCATAAGAAACCACTCATTTCTCAACTGATGTCCTATGTCACTGTGCATCCCAGCAAGGTTGTGGGAAAGGCATCCATAGAGCAGACAGGGGCAGGAAGATGTGCTGCCCTAGGGGGACAGATTGGGCAGTTTGTTTGGGCTGAGGGCTGGTTCCCAAATTTGGGGGGGAAATGGTTCTTTTGAAGCTAAACATAAAATGAGCAGTAACAATAAGATTATTAACAATAATCTTGTCTTCTGGATGGTTACCAACCTAAGTTTGCAGACCAAAATAGAGAAAAAGGAGGGCCTCAAGGAAAGTCAACATTTTGGCCCTAGCTTTCCAAGGTCACTTAAGACTCAGGATATATGAGAACTTGTACTGTAACATCATGTAACTAGGTAGTGTCCCAAATTTTCTGATCAAGGAGATTATGGGGCCAAAGAGGAAAGTGATCAATGATGTAGAGTGTGCCTAAGGAGAGTCACATGGAGAGAAAACATTCTCTCAGGCTTTCACAGAGAGCACATTGGCCAAGCAATGACTGTGACTCATCCACATGGCTGACACTGACAAAGGTTCTACAATCTGAGGTACAGGATCTCAGGATAAATCCTGAGGGGATTTCACTGACCTTATCAGAAGCTACAAAAGCTACAACTCTTGTTGCATAGGTCCTACTTTATCTAGGCCTTAACCATCCAGCAGAAAAGTATGAAAATGAAGTATAAGAAGTAAAGCCATGGTGTTATGTTGAGCTGCAGGGGACTCAGGTCAACAATTTCTGACATTGACAGTGAAGCAGAAGACCCAATACTATTATGGACTACTGAACTCTTTTAGAATATTTTGCTGAGTTTACACACCTGTAATATTTAAATGATGGAACTTAACCAAAAAAAGGTATACAGATGAATGTCCATTTTGTATCTGTGTGTTCAAAGAGGTTAGGATAGATATGTAGTTACATTCTCTTAATGAATAGAGGAATTTGTTCTAATAGTGTTTGTAAATAGGATATCAAGTCTGCATTTGTACAGTAATTAACCACTAGGAAGAATGTATGCCATGTGTTAATTATTGAAACTGTCCTACCAATTTGGTTTGAAACTGTCTCATTGCTATTTTTTCTCAATAAAATTATGGGAAAAAAATAAAAAATAAATAAATAAAATGAACAAAATTTCAAATTTCTCCCTTGCTTTCTAAACCAGCACAAAATTGCTTCAGCTGCTTTGTGTAATCGCAGATGAAGCTATGTTCTAATGCAATTTCTGCATTCCTATAGTCAGTAGAGTGCAGACCCCAATCAGTATGGCTATCCATGCACAGACTAGTGATGAAAATTTCTCTTCAGTGAGTTCTAAATTTCTTTTAGGAATTACTGCCTTCATCAAATACCATTATTCTGCCCCATTCATACATGTGAAAATAGATATATAGAGAAGAAGGGGATTTAAGTTTCAACAGCTAGCAGGAGGCGAGGCCACATTTCAAGTCCTGGCAGTGGGGACACTGAACCTGAAGCTTCTTTCTGTGATAAGCTGTCTCCCATTCAAACACTCAAAGAATGAGCAAGGCTTCATTGTGAACCTCAAAGGACTTCCTGAGGAAACTGAGGATTTCACAGATAGACTCTGAAGGCTTAGATTAAAGTAGAGATTTCTTCTTGTCAGTCTTCCTTTCCTAGTATGGATTGAATTCATTGAATTGGTTTGTTATTTTGTCTTGTTCTGTTTTTCAGTACTTGGGATTGAAGCCAGACCTTTCTCACTGAGCTACATCTCCACCTCTCTTTTAAAGATAAAATCTTTCTATGTCCTTAAATCCCCCAGGCTGGACTCAAAACTTGCCATCTTCCTGTTTCAGCCTTCCAGAGTAGGATTATAGGCATGCACTATCAGTTTTGAAATAGCTCCTTACTTAGGGAGGAAGAGTTAGGACAAGTGAGTGTGAAGGAATTTTGTAGTTTTTCAGTTGAGAGAAAGAGGTCCTAGAAAGGGGTGCTGGAGACTGTGTATTTGTGGAGAATGGGCAACAGCACAGAGGACCAAGGTAACAGGGCTTGGAGGGGAATCACAGATTAAGGAAATGGAAAAAGGCAGAGAAAATGAAGGCATTCCAATGCATCTCTTCCACAATTTGTTTAGGGCTCATTTTGGTTAAGTTGAAACATTTGGAGGAAAGTTGGGAGAGAAGCAAAGAAGCCCAAGATAATCACAAAGTAGTCAGCTGGCTGGAAGATGAAAATAATAGAGGCAGTCAGGGGCATTTTCTTGTGGCTAAGGAATCCTGAAGAACTGGAATGCCTAACAGTTAGCTAAGGTTTTTATTAGGTCATGGTGTGAAATAATCCCCCCTACTACTTTCCTGTGTTTTTCTTTCTTTCTCTCTCTTTTAATAAGATGCACTTCATTCAGTTGCATTGTGTGAATGGCATTGGGAGAAATAAAGAAAACAGGCTGAGTCACTGGTTTGGGTTTGCAAGAAACAAAGACCTCAGGAATGGTCTTAGCAACCAAACAGATGCAGGAGCTCCTGGTGGGGTCTGACTAGGCAAGTCCCCAAGATGCATTCTTGGAACGGGAGCTTTAAAGCATAAGGACCTGAGGAAAAATGCTGTCTGTTGGACTCTAGTTACCGAGTCTCGGCCAGTGGAGCTGAGGCGAGGCCTTCCAGTTCGTCTTTTGGACAAGTGCTTGGGTGAAGATGGTGGTATGGATTTTTCCAGGAAGAATCTAGAGATACCTGGGGAGCTGCTGAGCATCATGTGAATTGTAGGTGAGGAAATTCATCCAGCTTTGTCTGAATCTCCAAAAAAGTCTGACCTTTTGGTTGTTAAATGGAGTAACAGCAAAATGACAAAGTATTTGATAGTTTCAACAAAGGAGGGAATACAATCTGTCATGCTAAATAGATTGTCAGGGTTCCCTTGGATTTAGAAGTGCCACAACTTCTGCTACTGTGATGACTTCTAAAATGTTATAAAACAATCTAATGAGGGGTCAGGAAACCTAAGTTTGAATCTCGGCTCACAATCTTGCCATCTCTGGGGCAGTGAGGGAAAATGAATTAACCTCTCTGACCCCACTTCTCTGCCCCAATTCTCTGAATCAGGAGCATTCAGTGATCATGGCTACTACCACCATGCTGGCTTCTGAGTCCCCCTTGGGCATGAGGTTCTCTCCATGATTCCCTGTAGACATATGAGAAAGAACTTGGTGTCCAGTCCCAGTTCCCTGGAGACAGCATCTGAGATGGACACTTTCAGGCAGGAGATTTCGTGGATAGTGACTTTGATTTGGATCTCAGATCTCCCCCAAAAAATGATGTGTTGAAGTTTTGGTTCCCAACTACGGAGAAATAGTGGAAACTTTAGGAGGTAGGGCTTAAGAGGAGCAGTTGGTCACTGGGCTAAGTGGCTATTTGTCTAAAAGCCCTGACCGTAAGGCCCAGAATAAGGTTTTCCTCCTTACCAGTGGTTTACACCATGTTTTTGGTTGGGGGAACAGAAAACTGACTAATACCCTAGCACTGCAGGGGGTGTGAATAAGACCAACCTGTAGACTCCTTGAAGGAGACAGGTCCAAAGCATTCTGGGTTTCCCATTCAGCCTCATGGTCTTCCTCTGATGTGGGTGATGGGCATTGGGCACACCCAATCCTTTATGGAGGAGCCTTGCCTCCCAGTGGGCTGTGGCTTTGTTCAGGGGACAAGGGCTGACAAGGGGACAGTGACCGAGTCACATCCTTTTCTCACCACAGGCACCAGGCATCCCTTCTGAAGACCCGGAGGGCTTTGCTCTCCATCGACTCCTGTCTCTTCCTCAGCATCTCAGCATCCAGCCTACTTGGGTGAAGCTGCCTCCCGACCTGGTTTCTGGCCTCTTTCTCACCTTAGCATCATGTAAGTCCTTCCAAATGACTGCAAAGAAATGCTTTGTTTGGTTTGGGTTTTTTTTTTTTTGGGGGGGTGGTTTGTGGGTTTTGTTTGTTTGTTTGTTTGTTTGTTTGTTTTCACCAAGTCAAAGTCCAGGATTTCTGGACCTTGTCTTTCAGTTCTTTCAAATAAAACTTGAAGCAAAGAATGATCCCCCCTACACAGTGGATCAGAGTTTCATTTTCTCTCCCTTTTAAAAATGTGCTCCAAATCCAATTCAGGTACCCCAAGAGCCTCTTAAACTTGTTCGATAGGATGCAGTGTTTGGCCCTCACACTTACACAGGCCTTCTATTTCAGCTCACAGAAGTGTCTGCTACCTGCATGCTTTCCTGTCTTGATTCCAGCCTTGGAGTGTTGGAGAGGTGGCTAGATTCCCTCCTGACTTTTCTTTACCTGCCCAGTGGTTGAAGCGCTTGGTGTTTCTCCTTAGAAGTGAACAAGAGGCAACCCTCCTCTGGTATCCTCTCTTCCCTTCCTCTGGAATTGTTTTTGCTGAACATCTGAGAAACAAAACTGAGGTGCTGTGTGGCTCCTTTGTATATGACACCACCCCAGCCTGTGGAAGTGAGGGGGGAGGGAAATAGTCTTGTTCTCTGGTTTCTAGAAACAAAATTAAAATAAGGAAACAAAGAAGAAAACAGATACCAGTATTTCTTCTTTGCATAGGTCCATAACACGTGGGCTATAATTACAATAATTGACTCTATAAGCCCACAAAACACTTTTAGCCAGGGAACCATCTAAATAATATGTGTTCATAATATATATGTATGATGCACATATGCACTGAGTAATTATGTGTGTTGTACCACATAGAGATACATCTTGTATAAATACTTAAGTAAAGATTATGTAAATGAATATACATAATACATTCAGAACACATATAGCATACATATAGTACATGTGTATATATACATGGTATGCATGGTATGTCTGTAGTGTATTCATTTAGTCATTACAAAATTCTTATGCAGTGATTCTTAAATTTATATCTATTATATTTTATTATATAAGTATTATAATGTACTATATCTATGCATCACATAAGTAATCACTTCAAATATTTGTATGTCAGTAAGCAACCACATTATTATGGCTTAATCTTTGCAGAAACCTTCTGAGGCAGCTATTGCAATCATTCCCCTGTCTCCAATGTAGATACTGAGGTACCGTAATGTGGGAAGGTCACTTAGCTGAAGGCAAGCAGTGGTCGCTGAGCCCAGGTGGTCTGACTGCAGCGTTTAGACCTCTCACCACCACCCTATTGCACATCTAAATGGAACAGGAAGTGTCAGATGAAAAGGACTTCAAAAATAAAACACTGATAAGCAGGAGGAGGTAACAGTTTTGGAAGCAGAAAGAACGCTCTAGAAGCTAGAAGCTGCCTGTGTGTCCCCTGTTCTAGGGGAGACACTGACTCAGGGGCACACAGACATTCAGTCTCAGCATGGCTTGGATGACATAGTGCTTACTGAGCAAAGATGGACTGCCCACGAGTTCTGGCACTAGACAGAAAGTCCTACAAACAACCTTTGGGGCCTGGGGTCACCTGGCCTTCCCTCCTATGTACCTAATGAAGTTTTCTGATACCTTAAGAGCAATGCATTTCTTGTTAATTCAATTGGCATAAGATAAAATTGGGTGCTGCATGGGCTTTTTGACTCTCAAAGTTGAAATCAGATGGCAGTGTCTTTTATTCCAGGCCCGACCCAGGCTGAAGCCTACATAACAGATGGTGTTGCAGGCTCCATAGAAGGCATCAGGGCCACACTGCCCACTGGCTGTTCTTCTGCACGCCCTACTCCAGTCTAGACCACTTCCACTATGAGTTGTAGCCTTTTACATCCACAAACTTCCAGGTCACCAAAATATGCATGAGAACAGCCTTCACTGAGTTTTTGAGGATGGGAAATAAAGTATCTATATCACAGTGAGCCACACTTCGCATTGAATGTTAAGCATTTTCACTCATGAAGCTGCTATGTGTCTCAGAGCACCACATCTTTTTCACTGGTCACTTCACAGCATCTTATCAGCTTCCAGGTCTGTCTGCTGCCTTTTCAGGAGCTAAGGAAACCCTTCCCTCTAAGTGCCCCCCAGCTGTATGGGTAATATATACATTTAACTTTTACTGCACATCATATCTAACAAATAATTTCATTTCTCTCCACCAACAAAGGTCTTATCCCACCAATTTAAGGGCACAGAAGTCTAAACTACAACAGAGATAATACATTTAAAGTAAGGCACTGAGGCAGAATGATTTCTTTTCTTTTCTTTCTTTCTTTCTTTTTTTTTTTTTTTTGTGGCTGGCTTAGCCAGCCCTGAAGCCTGGGCTGGCACTGCGTGTGGTACCAGAGACTGAACCGTGGTCCCTGCACACTTGCCTAGGCTTGCCTAAGCAGGCACTTTAGACCACTGAGCTATCTCACTGGCCACCAGAATGATGTTTTTAAAACATTAGCTGAGATCTTAAAAACCTTTGAATGTCTCTGATGGATTCAGAATCAAAGTATGCTTCTTCTCTTAGCCTGCCAGGCCATAGCAGTGTATCCCTTGCTACTCTTTAAACCTCAAAGGATTCCAGTTACCTCTCCGCAACCCCAACCCCTTTACTGGTCTTCACAAGCTGTTCTCTAGCCACATCAGGATCTGCACTTGCAGTCCCTTCTCCCAATAACTCTTTTCTAGGCTATCCTCATGGGAGAGGATGCCCTTCAGATCTCAGCCCATGCTGCCTCCTCCGACAGTTCATCTCTGACACCAGCTGTCATCTAAATTAGCGCTGCCCTCACTCATCTGCAGTTGTTCTGTCTCCTGTCAGCTGCACTTGTCTGCTTGTTCCCTTGCATGACTACCTCTTTCCCCAACTAGAACATAAACTCTTGAAGGCAGGGCCCCATCTGTCTTACACTCACCCCATAAGACAGTTCCTAGCAGGCTGACACTAGGTATCATGCCTTTGTTACACTAGTGATTGAATGAAATACATGCGCAGTTAGGATATGTTCATTCACTCATTCTACATGTCTGTGCATATGCACACCCTTGAACACACCCATACACCTTGCATTCCTTCACGTGTTATGCATATATATCTCTTATTCTGCCCATTATGTAAGCAAACATTCTTCTTATTGCTATTTTACAGCTAGGGAAAGTGAGAACGTAACTTATTGGTTAGGATACACACACACATACACACACATACACACACACACACACACACACACACACACCCTTGTGTGTTTGTCTGCTTTGCATGAATTAACCGAATGCAATATTTAGGTAGGCCAGCATAGTAAATTTTAATACTTTGTACCTTTTAATTAAATTATAAGATCTATCCAATGAATTCTTGCATCTCTGTGTATTTTACTTCCCCATCATTGCCGTCCAGAGGGAATCTGAACATCTTGTCACCCCAAAGCCTTCTGCCTGCTCCACTTTCTCCCCAGAGATCCTACTGTGCTGATCTCCATCACCACAGACCAGCGTTGCCTTTTTTATACTTTATCAGTGCATTTGTACTACAGATATCCTTGCTTGTTTGTTTGGCTTATTTCATTTTACATTATATCTAAAGGTTCACCCTGTACTTATTCAGGAATTTTCATTATACACAGCATTGTATTGTGTAAATATACTACAACTTATTCATTCAGTTGGCTGTTTTACATACTTTGCTTCTAGTACAGGCCATCTATGTGTACTAGAATTGCTGTGAACCTTTTAGCTTTTAATCCACTTTTGCTTGAATATAGATAGATAGATAGATAGATAGATAGATAGATAGATAGATAGAGAGAGGGAGAGAGAGAGAGACAGACAGACAGACAGACAGACAGACAGAGACAGAGAGAAAGAGAGAGAGAGAGAGAGAGAGAGAGAGACCTACAATTGTTGCTTAAAAATGAAGCATATACTTGGTCATAATATATATTGTATTGTTACAGTTTTAGAAAGTCTATTTTGTGTGTGTATGTGCAGTACCAGGGATTGAACTCAGGACACTGCATTTGCCAGGAAAGTGCTATTCTACTGAGCTATCTCCCTGGCTCTTAAATTATAGTCCTGGTCAAAGGTGTATGAGATGCCAGTGTTTGCTCTTGTTTTCTGATAGTGCAGGTTTGTCATGAATTTTAAAGATGGAGACAAGCTATGCTCACCAAGATCTTCTGAAGCCACATATCATATACCTTTCTGATTCTGTGTGTAAGAGCCAGGCCAGCAGCCTAGGCTTCCTACCGACTGCCTCCCACTGCTTGACTTTTAGATAGCTAGGCAAGCCTGGAGGAGAGGGAACACAATTGCAGAAGGCAAGCCTCTTCTATGGCACGAGGGTGAAACCCATCATTAGGAGAAGCATTAACCTTCCCTCCTCTGGGCAGAAATAGTTCCCTCTGTCACGAGGTGCCTCTTTTAAAGAACCGCATGGCTTCAAAGAACTTTCTAAAGAGCCAAAACCCTTGTTCATCTGCACCTTAGAGCCACTTGTGTATTATTTGTCCTGCTTATTTGTCAGTTCTAGAGGTAGAGTCTCAAACCAAAGTTCAGGCTGTTCCTTTCTCTGCTGTACACAAAAGATGATTTCAGGCCCAGCAGGGCCTCATCTACCTGCACCTGACTCTAATTCACGGGGTGGGGTGTCAGGAACTGGCTTTGTCTTACCATTTTTCAAGAAACTCCACATTCATTCACCTTTGATCCAAGAATAAGCCCTCAGAATGAGTTTCCTTGGGCAGATGAGATATTCCATTTGTAGCAAAGACATTCAGCTTTATTCAGCTTGGAACTGATGCCAGTAAGCAGATTTGGAAGTTCAAGAAGGATGATGAATCGTGGATGATCCTTGTGCCTTCCATTAGTGTACCTTGCTAAATCTCCCATGTCTTCTTCATCCTGAACATGTGGGAGACCTGTTCTTTCTGGGTCCTCAGAAGAATGAAGCCCAGAGCCAACCCTGGCCAATGAATCATGAGTAGGAGGGACACAGGCCATATCTGGGCAAGATCTGGGGGGGAAATGAAGGTAAATTTGGTTTGGGGGATTTTGGGGGGATTGGTTTTCCCCCAGGCATTGAATCCAGGGCTTTTGTCAGTCTAAGCACATGGTTTACAACTGCACTGCACCCCCAGAAAAA
>NW_004524749.1:3877596-3901310 GCF_000260255.1 Octodon degus
TGCTAAGGAGCTAGAGACCCAAGACAGGGTTTCTTTCAACAAGAAGTTTTAATGAAGAATCAAAATATTTCACTGAATTCTGTACCAAGTTTGTCATCAGGGACCACATATTTCAACAATAAACAGCAAGCCTCTGTCAAATCAGCAATCACTTCAGCAAGTGGTAAGGAAAATGGGGCAGAAACTAGGAGCAGCTGAAAGGAACCTGTTCCCTCTCAAGAAGCTCACAGTGATATGCTGACATGGGACTTTATGTGGAATTACCAGGCAGATGTGGCCAACTTTCAGAAAGCGCAGGATCAGTTATTCAATTGGCTGTACGCACTGACTTCCCACACCCTGGAGCACAAGTGAACTGCCCTTAGGGGAAGAGGGAGGAGGGAAGGGCAGGGCAAGAACAGCCCCTGATGTGTCCTCCATGCACTGAGATGGATGTGAGTTGGATGTTCACCTGCTCATGAAAATCTAAGAGACAAGGAAAAACAGCCTATCCAGTAGGCTTATTTTATTTCACATCACCCCTTAGAGTCCAATAGGTCATAGGTAGGCGACTGATGCTGGGGACCAGATCTATTTCTATCATGGTTAACACTGTATTCTTAATGCTTAATGTAACATAGTACTGGATGTAGAAGAGGACATAGAAAGGGTTGCAAAACAAATGAACAGGTGAGAGGAAAAACAAAGGCCCACACTGAACTACCATTCAATGCAAGTTGAAGGTCATGGTTTTCTTTCTGAAGTTCGAAAACTTCACAGAAAGATCTCCTGCTATAATTATGCACTTTAAAAAATGAAACTTTTTTTCTCTTTAGAGACAAGTGGATTTCTGAGGCCTAAGACATAAATAGCTGATCCTATTGCTCTCAGCCTAAAAAATGGTGACAGGAAATGCAGATGCTAGCTTCAGAGTGGTCTGTTTTCTATAAGAAAGAAAAGGAGGTATTGTAGTTGGCTGGCAATGATAAAGTAAGTGTGGATATCTACATCATCTCTGTGGTCCACACTCCTCTGTTCCTTACTGGGAAAGACCCTTGCCTACCTGCACATGGACAGACAGTGATTTGGGACAAATGGGCCCTTCTATCTACTCAGAGCTACCTTAAATAATTCTATTTTCCTTTTTACTGTTATATATGATCTCCTCTGATTTGGACAGCAACAAACTGATGCAACTGAGTGTATGAACTTAAGTGGCTAGTAGCACCATGACTGTTCTTTCCCCTGATCTAGGAACTAAGTCTGTGAGGTGCTACATACCTCAGTGCATAGGGAAATTAAGCAGTCCATTATCCATTTGCCAAGGATGGTGACAACAACTTGGGGGACCAAATGATTCTACTGTGGGACCCCGCCAGTCACTAACTCACTCCTCTTGCCTTTGGCCTCCCCCAAAACACTGCCAGTATCAGAGGAGTGAGGACCTGAGGTCCAGGTAACAGGCTACTTGGGAGTTCTAGACCACACTTGGATCTATACCTTTCATTTCTAGAACTTTTTGTTTACTCCTCTGTAAAATGTGGAAGTTAGACTAGGTCAGAAATTGTGTACTAAAAACCACTAGAAGGTCATTTCTTTTTCTCAATCATACAGATTTTCAACTAGCATTCCCAGAATTTATGATTTCTGAACTCCAGAGTGGGATCTTGGAACCCATTGTTCATCAGATCTCTCGGCTAATTAAGCAATGCCAATTTCTGAAACCATACTTTGAACATCATGCAAAAAGACACTTTAAATTCTTTTCGAAGTCTAACTTTCAATGACTCCATCAAAACACTGTCCTAGGTACCTAATTATCTTCATGGAGGTATCTTTAGGTATTAAATAAATAAGTCAATCCTTCCTGTGAAAGGATTAGAGTAACCAAACATCCTAAGCCACGTAAATAGCCTGTTTCCTCTTGTGAGCTCTGCACCACATCCCTCTGTCAGTCTTTTACCACCACAAGTATCTCCCAGCGAACCAGGGTTCTTTTCATCTTTTTAGATCCTTTTCACATGTCTTTACCATCAACTTTAAGAGGTTGGCGTGGGGATTTCACTAAGTAAGCCAACTCCTTAAATTGTTTTGAGATACAGCCCCAAACTCCTTTGGTGTATTTGTTAAACTCAAAAGTAATATTCTTTGGCTCTTGTCAAGCTCTGCTGGCAAATGCTGAGGGGCTTCCGAGAGAGAGACCATCTGCACAGCTAAATGGAGCCCCCACTTTGCCCTGCAATACCCAAGGTGTATGGAAGCTTTGGCATGAGATAAATCCTAATCAAAAATTGGAGAAACCCTAAAAGATGATGTAAGAGCTCATTCTCAGGAATATAGGAACAACTGGTGATAGAAGACATACATCTTTTTCTTCTTTATCCCAATTCTGCATGGACCTTAGGTGACTTAAACATACAAAATCTTCTCCCAATCTTTCCCTAGGAGCCAATCTGGAGCTGCCTTTCTTCCCAGGAAATCTCAAATAATTTGTCATCCTAGGAGTCTTGCTCAGGGAAATCTGGGGTTAACCATGTGCCATCTCCAGATTTCAATCCCAGAATTCCAATTTCCTGCCTGAGGCTCCGGATGGAACTTTGGGCATGGTGCCCACCTCAGTGCCCTGAGCAGAAGTGCTGAGCACACAAGATATGCAGTGTGAGGTCGTGCCCCAGTGACATCCGAAATGGACCCTTCTGGAAAATTTCATGAAATTCATGACCAACTGTCATCAGACACAAACAAAGAAGCTGAAAACCTAGAATCTGGGAATTCTATCTTGACAGGGTTCTCTTCTTGATGACTTGTTGATGACTAACCATACCATCTTCCTTTCTAACTTAGTTTCACGTCCTTCAATTTGCGTATTGATATTTTGCAGCTGCTTCTATTGTAACGATGTCTATAGTTCAATTATGTCCCTGCATATGTCAGGTGTAGTACAGTCTAATTTAATCTTCGTTACACATGGCCATATTGCAATTATACATGCTACCCCAGTGTTAACACATATTTAAACCTGCTACTCCTTTGTCACTGATTTACAAAGAGGTACCTGAAACGAAGCAGATGTCATAATTACACGCTTATTCAGCTCATTTTAAACTAAGTCTCAAAGTAAATTACAGATGAGCCAGGCATGTCTTGAAATTAATGTAGTGATAGGATACGAACGCCACGATTCATTATGGTTTGTCAATGTGCCGTACTTCTGGAATGTGCGATAAAATTATATTAATACTCTGCTAATGAGATTAATGAATATGAACACGCAAGAGAAGAATAGGGCTTTTTGTTCAACTATTGAAAAAATAACATATAGGTAATTAAAAAGAATTAATCAAACCACGTACAGCCTCATTTATATTAAATTAATTTGTCTGGTTTCATTTCTAATAATTAATCACTTTTTGCAAATTACAAAGCACTTCAGGCGGATGGAAGCACTACTGTAGGAGTTGTGATTCAGAATATTTAGACCGATCAAGGTGGTCCCTGCGGGTTCATATTAATTAAGGTTTAACAGTTTGGAAAATTGTAGCAATATTTTATGATTCATGTAATTAAACTCTGTAACAAAATGTCACAACTGCTAGTTACTTCTGCGCCTGTGATTTATATCTTCCCCCTTCTGAAAGGAAGCGGCAGAAATGAAGTCTTCTTAACTGTGCCAGAGCAGTCCATGGGAAAGAAACCTGGTGGACTCAAGGCAAGCAGAAAGGTTTTCTGGGGGGCACTGTACACCCTTCCAATCTCATATTCCACCATGGTGCTACACAAACGAGGCAGAGTCACGTGGTCTGACACATGGTGAGGTTTCTTGGCTCTCTTATAGCATGGTTTCTGAGATTCAGACAAAAAAAGCACGAGCTGTGAGCATCCTTCCCATACCAGAAGGGGTGAATTACCGTGCGCATTGATGGAGACTTCTAGCTCCCCCGCACTCAAGTTGCAAGAATAAAGACACTGATGTACTGGGCATCACACTGTCTGGCCAGGCCCCTATAATACCCACAGTACTGGGCATCATTTCTCCAGACCTGGAATCCTACCAAAGTTACTGAAGTGGCTGTCTGGGAAACACCTCCCAAGAAACCGGTATGGGGAAGCCAGCTGTAGGCCTCCTGGCCAGGGAGGCTGTCTTGCCTGTCTGCAGAAGGAATTGAAGCAGGATCTGACCTGGAGGTTCTACCAAGGCAGCCTTATTCATCACTCTGAAGCAGAGGTGCCTGCACTATTTCTGCTAATGCAAAAGTGCTGGCTTTTTCTCTTTTCTCCCTCAAGCCAATCCATCTTCTCCTCCTCATCTGGAACTTCTCAGAGGTTGATCTGGCTGGATTCATCCAGGGGAATCAGAGGTGGAAATGCAGGAGGAGAAAGAGGTGCGGGGGTGGGGTCCTGCCTTGGTACATGTTGCCTCTAGAGATTGAGTTCCCCACATGTGGCCATGGTTCCCTTGGGCTGCCTGGCCACTGTAGGCTCCAGTGACACTATTTTTACCTCTGCTTCCCTCAGCCCCATGGTGCTGATGGGCCCTCATTGCCTCTGGCTTTTTCATGCCATACTACCATGCCATGAAAACCTTTTCCCCTATTCTCTCCTCTCTAAGCATCTTTACTTGGAATTTCTAATAGTGAATTCATGCTTGGGCTCCACTCCCAGAGATCTTCATTGAGTTGGCTTGGAGTAGGGCCCTGAGATTTGTATTCTATTCCATTGTTTCTCTCTCTCATGGTGACTATTGTATAGGGCAGAGAAACTCCACATTAGAGGGGCTGGGAAAACTTGGTCACTATAGGCCAGGTTCTTTTTTTTTCAGTACCAGGGATTGAACTCAGGACCTTGACTTGCCAGGCAAGTGCTTATTCTTCTGAGCTATCTACCTGACCCTTAGGCCAGGTTCTAAGCACTTTTAAATATATTGATATAGTTTACTCTAGTAGTAACCCTCAGAAACAGGGTCACCAGCACACTCATATATAGATAAAATAGGAGAAGCAGAGGGAAGACAAGCAACTTGCCGAGGTCAAGCCAGTAAGTAGTAAGGTTTGGTTCAGAGTCTAGGCTTTCCCCATCCCATGCTATGGATCTTGGAAATGTATTCTAAGAAATAATTTGTAAATGAGGAAAACTTGCCTAGTTACTTATTTTACATTTAATTGTGTTTTCACTCCAAAATACTTTAATCAGCAGCTATATGTTCCAATTATCAATTGCATGATGCAATACAGCTAAACAAATATATAATTAGATAAAACATTAGGGTTCCAAGTATTGGGTGTATGTTTTGAGGGACTTCTGGAAAATGAAAACCATGTTCTAACCAGAAACAGCAATAAGCCCCTAGTAGAAAGGAGACATTGTAGAGGGGCCACAAAAGAAATAATATCACTATCTTTAGAACGTATGGCACGTGACATAACATGACATGACCCAGCCATTAGCTGCAGTTACTCGAGGACCAAGTGTTTCCACCGGCACAGGCTAACCCAAAGGAGGGATGTGATGATTTAAAGAAGCCTTGCCTGTTCAACAGGTTGGCTTGGAATTTTATCTTCTAAACACAGAAAAATCAAGACAGTATCTTAAATGAGGGAATGCTGTGGCCCTGTGGGATTTCATGGAGGTTATTTTACCAGTACTGCAGCAAGTGGATTAGAATAAGCCACGAGAGAACGTAGTCAGCGACACCCTTCAGGTGAGAGATGACAGACTTGGAACGAAATCTTCTTTGTCTTGAAGAAGAAGGTGGCAGGTTTTTTTTTTTTTTTAATTTTGCATTTATGGATTTTTTTCTTCTCTCTGGCCCACTGCATGAAATCTGGCTATTAAACCTCCAGTGTGTGGTCTGGCAACAATACTAAGTCTAGCTGATTGGTTCTGCTGGGCTATTTGGGAAGCTCTGGTCCCTCTCAGTCTACACTCAAATTGGATTAACTTGGAAATGAGAAAAACCATGTTTTCTTTAATGCCTGTGAGCAGATGCTAGGAATTTTGGGACTCCCTTGGGAAAGGAACCCCTACCCACCCCATCAGCAGCCACGGGGTTATATGTCTGTAAATAACACTAATTGGAACATTTTACTTTGTTTTGTTAATAAAGTGTATGACCCCATTGTTTGCTCAAGTAGGAAGCCTATCTTGGGTCTGTTTCTCAGGTAATGTCTCTGCTCTGAGTGTGCGGTGGCAGAGGTACTACTAATGGGACAGGAAGCAAGGCCTTCTTATAGACAAATGATGATAAAGTGAAATCTTTAAGAAATCATCAAAAAAAATGAGGCAGTGCCATATGAGCTGTCTCTCCAACATGACAGGGCTAAAGAAGCTGCCAAGCCATTGGCCCGCAGCACCGCAGCACATTTATGATTTAATTCCCATTTTGACATCAATCAACACATATTAATAACTTTAGCCAGAGAAAATAAGGTCCTAGGTGTGTTTTTATGTTGACATGCCTTGCATCTAGGAAGCAGAGTTCTGATTGCCAATTAAACTTCAAACAAGCTCAACCTCTCCCACTCACCCCATCCCATAACTTTGCATAATATCTTGAAGAGCACTGTGGGCCTCACTGTCATAACTGAAGTTTGTTTTATTCCCCAAGAAAGTGACACTGATTTTATTAACCTAAATCTGGTCTATGGAACTATAGAATCTGTCAGTGGGAAGCAGGGAGCTTCCAGACTGTGAGGTCCCGTCCTTTACTGGAGGTAGTGTTTCCTCCTGCTCCACCTACAACTGCGTCCACCGTAACCATTATCTTTAGTGTTAAGAAATGTAACAACCCAAGAAAACTAGATGGTCTGCCAATGAATATGTGGATTTTGATTCAAATTCTACTTCTACTCCAGATGGTGGGGGGAATATATATATTCATATATATATATATATCATATATATATATATATATATGAATTCATTTATATTCATATATATATATATATATATATATATAATGTTTCTCATGGGAAAGCAATGTTGTCTCCTCCCCTGAGATATTCCGCAAAGACTGGGGATGACTTTGACCTTTGGTTGTCATAATGGGGTCGGGACTACATCGGTATTGGTACCTACTGTGTGAAGTCCAGAGCTGTGGCTAAGCATCCTATAATATACAGCATGACCTTCTGCAACAACAACAACAAAAAAATGATTTCCCAATGTCAATAAAACTGACAAACTATGATCTCCAACTACAAAAACATATAGAAACCCACCCATGTTCAAACATCTCCATGGCAAGAAAGATTCTTTTCCTTGAGTTGATAGAAAAGCTAGAGTTGTTTTGAACTAAAATCTGTTTTCCATTTTCTCTTACATTTACCTTTTGGGAAGACATAGTTTTAGTTTAATTCTTCTGATAACAACAGTTGAAATATATGAAACAAGTCTATAAAGATATATTTTAAAGTTATAATCACTACAAACCAAGCATGTCCAGGACCTTTCTTTGTGACCCTATAGAGAAACTCCAAAAAATTCATTGACTTTTGAGCATAATCACAGAAAAACAATAGCCACTTAAAGAAGATGAAGGAAACATGGGATTTTGAAATGAAACTCAGTGGTAGAATATTTGCCTAGCATGTGTGAGGCCTTGAGTTCAAGCCCCACCAGAGGGAGGTTGGGGGGGGGAGGCCAGAGAGGAAAAGGGAAGGGGAGGGAGGGAGAGAGAGAAAAAAAAGAGGGAGGGAAGGAGAAGGAGAGGAAGAGGGAAAGAGACAGAGACAGAGAGACAGACAGAGGTAGAGACACAGAGAAATAGAGACACAGAGACATAGAGACAGAGAGACAGATAAAAGGGACATTGTTAAGATACTGTTTTAGCTCAGAAACCAAAGAAGCAGCAGAACTATTTAGCTTTTGTGAGAGAAATCCAATTAAACTCTAATCTAAATGAGGGTCTAAGTTTGTTTCTAATAATCAGCCAAACCTTAAGACACAAGTGCTGGAAATTCATACGTACTGGATGATTTTGTTTTGGAAGTCAGAGGAAGGGAGATAGGAAGACAGGAAGGAGGGAAAGAAGAAGAGAGAGGCAAATAAAAAGGGAATTCTCATAAAAAGGTATTTAGAACAATAGCTAACCTCCAGGAATGATCTTTGTCCCTTTTAGGAGCCTCTGCTCTACAGCAAACAAGGGAACTGTCAGCAAAAATAAGCACCCAGCACAAGTGTGAGGCACTGACTCCTACCCTTTAAAGACCTCCCAGCCTGGATTCTTTGACTTGTGTTTGTGATGCTAAATTTCTTGCTGCCTCTTTAAGCTTACAACATGTTTTGGGGCTTTGCAACATGCAAGTCTGTTATTAGAGATTCTGTTGAATTATTCAGGGCTAAATCAAGATGTGAAGACACCTTTTTTGAGACAGAAAATTGGCAAACACTCTCTGAGATGCCTTACAGACAAAAAAGAAAAATAAAACCCTACCAATTCTGCTGCAGCTGTTGCACTTGCCATAAAATTAATCACGGTAAAAAATTGTTACCTGCATAAAAATGACATGTGTTCCTCAAGAAGTTCTTTTGTCTCCAGTGTCAGTATCAGCTTTTGTCAGCTACAGTCCCATAAAAGAGGTACCTAACCTGAGATCTAAGAGGTTAATTCCCTCCTTTGTGGCTTCTGAAACACAAATGGGATAATGCACTATCAATATTAGAAATCAACATTAAGTGCAACCATCTCCCCACCCTGACGTTTGTTGTAGGCCCAAGAATATTGAAAACCCCAGCGACTGACGGGATCATGTCAGCATACACCTGATATACATCAAAAGAACTGCATCTGCAAGACTGAGAGAATCAATTGTTTTTCCCTCCAAAATGCTGATGCAAAAGCAAAGTGCAGAGAAATTTCCTAGAAAGCCTAGGAATGCAGGGCGGGTGAGACAGTGTACAACAATTCCTTGCAAGGAGTAGAAAGTTTTCTGACAGTGCTCAGCAGCCATGGTGCATCATGTATGTCCTTAAAGCATGAAAAAAAAAAGTAGATGAGATGAGGGGGATGAGAGACAGCTGTGATTCCTAGGGGTTACTGACCCTGAAAGGCACAGCTTCTCAGGAAAAGAGGAGGTGAATTGTGAGCATTTGAGCCACAGCTCTGATTTCTAAATGCTGACATAATTCAGGGTCCAAAAAGGAGCCATGGTGTGGGTATTTCCAGAATGTCAGCAGTATGGTTTAGCTCCCATCAAAAGGACACCAGCCTTTCTTAATGAATTTTCCTTTTCCCTAAACTCTTTCAGGAAGCTTTAATCAGTTCTTCCCATCTGTTAGCCACTGTCGCAGGTCACCATTGCTGTGGCCTAAAGGGCCATGTGGCCCCCAAATGCCTGTGTTGCTATCTTAACCCCCAAGGTGATGGTATAAGAGGGAGGGGTCTTTGGCCAGGGGTGAGGTCGTGACTGCTTTGTTTCCATTCTTGGGGGCAATGGCCTTGTGGAAAGAACTTTCCTGCCATCTGCCATCTGAAGACACAATAGGAAACAGAAGGTCTATAAACCAGCATAGAGATCCTCACCGGACAAAAAGCCTACTGGTACCTTGATCTTGGACTGCCAGCCCCCAGAATGGTGAGAAATAAGTTGTGCTGTTTACAAACCACTCAGTCCAAGACATTCTGTGACAGCAGTCCTAGTGAACCAAGACTTCTCTCTGCTCCTGTGATAGGTAAGTTGTGCTGTTAAATTCCAAAAAACAACACCATGCCAACAGCTCATCAGCCAGTGAATGTCTTCTGGCATCAGATGGCTTGTCCATTTTCCCTCACTGATCCCTGTTGGAAGCTGCAACCAAAGATTTAATAGTGAGTGAGGTCTTTATTGGGAAGTGTTAAATGGTGCTCCTCAAGCTGGTGGAAGGTAACCTCCCACTGTGATCACTTGGTAGCCCTTATTTCCTAAAGTATGCATATATGTCCAGCTACTTTCATACACACACACACACACACACAGAGTCATTTGTCTGATTTTCTAAAGACATAGTGAAGGCAGTGACCCTGTCAACAATTTAGACTACCTCAATTCACGATTCAATGTTTTGGGACTTCTCTGCTTATAAGAAGAAAAAAACTTTTTGTGAAAAGAAGTTTCTAGAAGTAAGTCAAGACCTATCCTCATTCTTACTTTCCATCTAAATTTCCATCTTTGCCCAGACTTTCTAAACAATTAGTGGCCATAAATAATTTTTTGAGCAACGCTAGGGAAGGACTACTGGATAGATGCTTCATGTTTCTTTTTGAGTCTCTGAGCATAATGATTGAGTTACACAGAATCAGTGTTCCACAGTGCTACATAGCAGTTGCACTGACGTCATTTTTAGACTTTGTGATAAATAAATATATGGTGCACAAATTTGTAACCCAAGCCCTTGTTATTCTGGTAATGTCAATGATTTAGAGTATTATTATTTCAGTGAGTTACACATAACATAAAAACCTATTACATTAACTTAAAAAATGGGAAGTTTATTTGTTGGTATAACAAGAAGTCTACAGATCAGTAGTCCAGAGTTGGTATGGAGAATCACCAATAAATGTCCCCATGGACCAGACTTCTATCTTTTTGCGTCTATTTTTAGTACTGATGGCTTTCATCACATGTTCACATGAAAGTGGCTGTAGTTTTAGGAATGGTAGCAGCATTCTAAGTGGAAAGCAAATAGCAGAGTCACAAGTCAAAGAAGAGAAAGAATTTTCTTTTATATCTGGAAAAGGATGCTGGTTCGAAGTACTCCTGCATAGGTCTCTTTGGCCAAAGGTTGGTTCTATGTCTGACTCTTTGCTAGAGAAGAAAAAGTGATTTGAAAAAAATATGGAATATTACCATTCTGAATACAGTTGTCATTCTAATAGAAAGAAATAGAGATGGTATTATGTAACTGACATTATTTGTCAAATTGTTTTGCTGGTGACCAGTTTGCTCATTAACATCCTTGATCTGGGGCTTCATGAAGGATAAGAGCAAGCCTGTTTGTACATTTTTCTGTTCTTTGACTTTCACTTTTGGAGTGTGGCCTAACTCCAAAGAAAGAATAAAGAAAAACAAGAGGGATTGGGGGAAGGAGAAGAACATGAAAGAAAAAGCAAAAATTAACACAGAAAGTGGAATGAATGATTGAATCAGGGGTGATCAATATGTAGATCAAATTCTACTGTTACAGTTACTTTTCTTCATTGCTGAGATAAAATATCTGATATCTAAAGTTAAAGGAGGAAGGGTCTATTGAGCTCTCAGATCATAGAAGTTTCAGTCCATAATTGGCTGGCTCCAAAGCAAGGTGGCAAGGCAGATGGGAATCACAGAAGGGAACCAGTTCACATCAGGCAGAAGTCACCAAGCAGAAAGCAAGTAACAAATCACATGAGCCCTCTCTCTGTCCTTTCTATCCTACTCACCCTTAGGGCAGGCAGCACTCACACTCAAGATGGGGCACCCTTAATCCTACCCAGAACTATGTCAAACCAATCAGTGGACTAATTTAGTGTTCTCACACCCTTCATTCCAACAGCATACACTGTAGCTCCAATGACCTCTGAGAAAAACCTCACCGATAACCCATGAGGTTCTGGGGGAACATTTACACATAATCCATAGCACCTGCTTACCACTTGGTATATAAATAAAGCTTTATTTCAACACAGCCAAGCCCATTGGATCACAGACGGTCTATGGATGTTTTTACACAATGAGTGGAGTTGAGTCATTGGGCAGGAGACTAGTTGGCCAACAGAGCCTGTTACATTTCCTGAATGGATCTTTACAGGAAATGTAGTCCCTTGGACTCAACAATTGATGATTTATTATATTTCATAGGAGAAAATTCTCACATAAACATATCTAAAAATAAATAAGGGCTGTAGGTATAACTCAGTGGTGGAGGATTTGACGTACATCCAATGCCCAGGGTACGATCACCAGGGCTAAAAAAAATACATAAAATGAAACATAAAAATAAAAACCAAGCAAAATGGCCACATGGGTGAGGAGGTCACACAAGCATAACCCCTTCCATTACCCACTCCTTCTGTTCTTCCTTCCTGCTGGAGGTAGTGGCACCTCCTCACCTCAGAGAAGAGTCTAAAATCCACATAACAGGCTTTCTGGGATTTCTAAAATAAACTGTTGATCCATGGGGCCCTGAGGAACTTTCCATCTGTTCAGGACCTGTCTGATGTGGCTGAGAAAATAAGATAGTTGATCTGGGTGTATCATCCCATGTTTATAATCCCAGCAGCCTGGGAAGCTGAGACAAGAGTACTGCAAATTGGCAACATGGTGAGACCCTGTCTCAAAATCAAAAAGCCAGATAAGCATACATCTCAGTGTGAAGGTGCTGAGATCAATCCCTGTACAGCTATTGTTACTATTACTACTACAACTATTACTACTACTTCTACTACTGTTACTACTAAAATAGAAAAGAAGAAAAGATGGCCAAATATCCTCATACTTATTACATGCCCAGTTAATACTGAATGACTCAGATATAATGGAAATCTGACACAGGATATCTAGAAACTGACGAGCTGCCTCTGCCCAGTGACCTTCCCTGATTTGCTGCTGCAGATGGCCTGGGAGTGTGGCCAGAGCTGGCCCTGCTACCTGCAGCCCTCTGGTCTCGCCGTGCTGCAGTTGTCTCTAGGCAAACAAAGGTCTCAGCCCTTTACAGTCCTTGGGGAAGTTTGAGCTGGGGATGTCTTCAAGACCTTGGCTTCCCTCTTCCCAACAAGTTGAGGTCCAGTGCCCTGGGGACTCCAGTGCTACCTAGGCATGCACAGCTGTCTACTGACCTGTCTTCATTCGCCAAGCACTGTGAGAGGCCCCCCAGCCCCACCCCTTGCTCGGAACAACACCCCCACATACTCAGTCCTGGCCTCAGTTCCCACCTTTCCTTTGTATGTCCTCAAAAGAAAGTCTAGATATGTATTTCTCCTTCCTGATTTCTTGAAGTTCAGATAATTTTTAATTTAGAACCGGATGGCCATAAGAAACACAAGCACAGTCCCCGTGAAACTGCAAGTCTGATTTTCCTGTCCCATTCCACATTGCCAACCCCCACCTCCCCTCCCGAAGGGCAAAGGGCAGCCTGAACAAAATGGCAAACCGGCTTTTTACAAATAAACCTGTGACCAAACTGCAGCCATAAAACTTTGAAAACCACTCTGATTGAGACATTTGGACTAATTACCAGAGAGCAGCAGCTACGGGCCCTTTCCTAATGCTGTTTATTACATTCCCTCGTTACAGAGGCTCCCTGGGGTTGGTTTCTGAAATAAAGATTTAATTTGAGGGTAAATCAGAACAACAAAAAATGTAGCTCATTGTAAACAATAGTATCCCCAGTCCAGCTGAGTCCATCGATATAAAAACAGAAGTCCTCCTCATCCTCAGCATACTGTAAACATGTTAAATGCTATTTATTGTGACTACATGTGTGTGGCCCGGCATTGAGTGAAATGGGGAACATTTTCGTGACTGAGAGACATAAACATCAAATACACCCTCCATCATTCTTCTACTTTTAAAGTTATAAAATCTAAATATTAATTTTAATAGAAAGGTTAGGAAATTGGAAAGTACAGTGCCCTCTGAAGTCACCAGAGCAGCATGCCGCTCGTGGGGGGACCGCAGCATTCCAAGGAGATTAAGGAGGCAGGTGGGGTCCAGACGCAGCCCATGAAATATGACATGTGTCATAAACAGAGGCTGCGGCCCATGGCTCCTTACCAACCCCAACCTTGCCCAGCCAAAGTTTTGTAACTCCAGGCTTGATGTACACAGATATAATAAGAAAGGAGAGAAAATGCAGCCACATTGCCACCTATAAGACCGTCTCGTTGACCATCTTTAATCTGGAGCTTGGAAAAGAGATATTTCTGTAGACATCAGCTGAACAAGTGTGATCCCCCAGTTTTACAGGGGATTTGGGTAGGGTATGGGAGATAAGATCCTATGCATACAGCCCCAATCCTCGATGAAATAAAAAATATTACAGCACAAGTTCTTTGCCTCGCCTTTAGGGATGGGTTTCTTAAAGGCTTCTATGCTTAAGACTGAAGATGTCCTACCCACCACGTCCTCTCATCTTCTGCTGCCAAGGCCACACAGTTTAGTAGAAATCATGTGAGGTCATTATCACTTTGGGACACTTGGAAAATCTAGATTCTCATCTCCAACATATGAGAACTTTAGCCCTGACCTTCATCATACTGTTTTAAAATTTATTAAGTTTTGTTCACCGATCTTCTATACCTCCCCCAAGTTACAGGTCCTAGCATTGAGGCAAGCAGAGTACACTGCACTGTGAGAAATTTGCTCTCCACCTCAGGGCATCTGGCAATGTCTAGAATCAGTTCAGTTGTCACAAGTTTGGCATGCTACTGACATCCCAGAGAGATGTTGCTAAATATCTATAATTCATAGAGCAACCCCTTACAGTAAATTTTTCAGCCCAAAAGCATCAACAATATTCAGGTTGAAAATGCCCATATTGAATCACAAGAATCACATGTCTTCTTCCCTTTTTAAAACTATGTTTAGTGTGCCACATGAAACAACTATGTGTGGCATCCTTATTCTAATTAAATACATATTGCAATGATTACTACATTTTCAAAAATGTTTCACTGTACAGATTGCAAGAGACAGAATACTCAATATTGCACCAACTTCTACTCTGGAAAAGTTATTTCAGCTAGCCCTGATAGTTTAGAAGATTATAAAAACTTTTAAAAGGATGTCTTGTATTTTTCCTGAATGAAAACATGCATCTTAGAACAATAGTCCACAAAAACAGAACCAGGAATCTGGTGTTTAGATTTCTTATTAAGTGGTTAACATATAAGCAAAGTAACCAGTCATGAGTCTCTTGTAAGGTAAGGAGGACTTGGGTAGTACCCCATTAACATCCACTATGCATAGCAAAGACAAAGGTTTGTAATGAAATATGACTTCTATGAAAAAGAAAAAAGCAATCTGAGCATGGGATGCCATTTGAAATACAGTATCAAATTAAGAATCTATGGGCTGAAGGGAAGGATACAGACACATTTTAGAAGCATTTCGTGGAAGGGAACACATGCCCTAAGGTAGGGCCCTATCCTGATATAATATATTTGGAATGTGACCCACTCAGTGATTTGATTGCTTTTTTCCTAGATCTTATTTTATTGCTGCCATCCATCCACATTCTGCAACGCACACTCACCAAACCTTTCCAGCACGCTGAAGCTTTAAATAAAAAGACAGTGTGTGCAATCTGCTTTTCTACTCTTGCATTTTATCCACGCTTGTTTTGAATAAACTAAATGAGAGTTCTCAGGGTTACAAGGAATGAGACAGATATGGGATATGATAATGTCTAATATTTGCAAGCTGCAAGAGGAAATGAGTCATTGGAATAACATAAGCAATGATAACTCAGTTGAATATGACTAAGATGTTAAAATAAGGTGTGTTTACAAGGGAATAAACTTCCTGATGGCTCTGCTACTCTCCAGAGAGCTGGGAAGGGAAAAAGCCAAGGGCTGTGGCATCACATACATCTCACTATATTTTCCACTTGTCAAGCGTGGCCCCAGTGGGTTCCTCATGCTGGCTTCTTCTTGTATATTGGTACAAAATTGAAGGATATACCCAAGGTTGTGTGGTTCTTTTGAAACTCTACATGGTGGCCCCACCATTAGGGTCCTTTGTCCTTGTTTTTAATCCAGATTCATAAAGATTAGAAGCTAGTATTTCTTGAGGAACAAAATTCAAGTTATATTCATTACTATTTAATTCTTCTCTCTCTGCTCTGTACTAATTTTATGACTGAATCTCACAACATCAACAGTAAAACCTGGCTCATGAAATCCTGATAATTGATTAATGAAAGTTTGTAAAAATATTTTGAACTGTTGTACTAATGTTCTATTATGACTAAACAAGAAGACATCGATAACTTGTAAAAGGTCATTCATGATTTTGGGTTTTGGACCCTGTGGTTATAGATTAGAGGAGTAAAGATTGATGTGAGATTTTTGCTCATGAGGATTTACATAAGTTTCTTTGTATTGTCTAGTCCTTTTGGTGTGCATTCTTTTGCTTTGTTGCGGAACCTTACATACATCTGCAAACATAGAGGCTGGTAAGATAAATTTGGAAGGCAGAAATTGAGGAGAGTGCTGATTGGGGGGTGTGATGGTACTTGCCTGTAATCCAACATACTGTAGATTGGAACAGGGGGATGGGGCCAGTGAAGCCAATGTAGAACATAGAAAGAACCTGGATAGAGGGGCAGAGAGAGCAAGTGAGACAGAGAGACAGACACAGAGATAGACAGAGAGGGAGACACAGAGAGACAGAGAGACAGAGACAGAGACAGATAGACAGGGGAGAGAGAGAGAGAGAGAGAGAGAGAGATTTTCTCTTCAGTGAGACTAGCAATTCACTGTTGGCTGATCTTGAAGCTAAAAAAATCAAACAAAACACCAGAAGCATTTTCTATCTGTATTATAATACAATAAAAGCCAATAGTGGGAAGCTGCCAATATTTAAATTCCTTTTACTTCAAATTTGAAATAATTTTGAAAGTACCTATTTCACTGTGTAAAATATTCTGATTGCAACACCTAAAGTGCTTTCTGTCCCCTTCACAGCTCCCTGAAGCACCCTACAAATTTCTCTTGTATTTTAAGGCCATTCGGAAAAAAATAGATTTCAGTTTGACTCAGGGCGTTGACTGGCAATGAAATTGACCATAATGATGGTAGTGGGCTTGCTTTCACAGAAGATGATTTGAGACAAGATTAGACAAACCATGCAATGGAGATATCGTAAACAGGACTTGAACATCAGGCAGTATCTTAGTCTCTGTAAGTTTCAATATTCTGCACACCCTTGAGATTCTCTGGTTTGGGGACAATGGAGTACCTTGAATGTGACCTCACTGAGATTATTGCAAGAATCAAGCACTCAGACCCTTAAAAGCACTCCAAGGCCACAGCAGGTATCAAAGGACCAATAAAGCACATACTCAGGTTTCCATGAACCTGGCCCTAAATTCAAGCAAAACATTAAAACAAAATATATGTAAAGTAAGAGAAAAGGTATCTGGTTTCAAATAGCAAAATCATAAAGAACAGGCATGAATGCTGCCACTACCACACAGTAGGCCTGCTGCCCAGTAAAAGGAACACAGAAGAAAGCCTTACAGCACAAAGACTCTGACATGAAGAATCCCATGACAGGACAGTTTCTCACCCTATTTGTACAGCCTTTCATTGGCCCAGAGCCTGCTGTTGCTTTCCTCATGTCAGTATTGCTAGTTGAAGTGGCCAGAGCCATGGTTCTCTCTCATCAATGCTTATGAATGAATTTAACTTTATTTCACTCATAAAAGAAAACTTACACATGATACCTAAATGAAAAGGAGACTGAAGCCTGGAACTGACATCCTGAGCCAAGGCAGTAGCCACAGCAAAGAGGACAGACGGGGCAGTCTGTGGTAACCACACTTCAGGTGTCTCTTCTACCCAAAGCATTCTTGTGGCAAGGAGCAAGGCCAGGAAAAGGTCCGAGGTGGGCTAAGCCAGGACACGCTATTATCTGCTAGGCAGGGAGCACAGGCTCAGCCTAAACGCTGAAGTGAACTGAGCAAACACCCACAGCAGAAGGAAGTGGAACCAAAAAGAAAGCCCACTTGTTGCCATATTGTGGATTCAGATAATTTCCTTCTCAGTTGAAGAACAAGTATCTTTTATTCTTGCATTTTCATCAGGTAATAAACATCATTAATATCAAGTACTGGGCTAAGTACTATTTGTGAATTGCCTGATTTCATCCTAAGGATTACTCCATTATTTGCATAAAAGGTCTTGCTTAATGGAACTTCAGTGATGGAACTTAAACTGAAAATCTATGATTACCTATCTCCCAATCACAGAAGAATCACTGGGAGAGCTAGAATTTGAATACAGACTAACAGAGATAAATGATCTTTACCTCCAAGACCTCTGTTGTATCTCCTCACTTTTTACTGAGTCTCTGGAAAAAAAATATCAAAGTCCATGAAATAATTAAGAGAACATAAAGCTTTGTTACTTTAAAGAGGTAAAGGAAAAAAAATTTGAAAATTATTTACCCTAAAAGTGCTATAAACTTTCAAAACTATCTGCTATCTAGAATGTAACTAGATACATTGCTTTTTTGAAGCTAATGTGTAAAATAAGGATCAGATAGGGTTAGGTTGAAAAGAAAAATTAAATGTAAATGTCCTAAGTACTCACAAGACATAGCCCCAGCAAGATGGGGGTGTCCGGAAGTCAGATCAGTGAGCAGAAGATAAAATTGAGAATATCTTGTAAGAATGCAAAAGAAAAAAAAAATGGATCAAAAATGAGAGTCTGTCTCAGAGTAAAAGAGGGCTGAGGTTCCAGATAAGTGGTAGGTGGCTTGCCTTACACATGTGAGGCTCTGGGGTTGATCTTCAGTACCTCATCACACCCTCAAAAGCTGATGTAGTTAGAGAAATTTTAAAATATTAACAATAAGGATGTCCTAAAGGAAGATCTCAACAGTCAGAGCTAAGGGAATATTTACAGTGACCAATCTCCCTCACATTCTCAGCAAAACTCTGTGATAAAGACCAATAATAAAACAAACCACTGAAATATTATAAGGGCTTGTTTAATAGGGCTGGGGAGATAGCTCAGTAGAATAAGCACTTGCCTGGCAAGCACAAGGGCCTCAGTTCAATCTCCGGTTCCGTAAATAAATAAATAAATATTCTACATACAAGAGAGGAAACAAAACAAAAGCACAGATGTGTGCCCCAGAAGAAAACTCACTAATTCTTGTGGAGAAGGAAAGCAGGTCCAAAGAAAACATTACAAAATCTAGAGACATCAGCCCCTGAATAGTGTCCAAGCCCTCGTCTTTTTCTCCTCCACTTAATCTGTTATGTTTGCAGGTAGACAACAGCATAACGTACTCCAACGTGGAAGAGTCCAGAGAACAAGCCTCTCAATACTCATTTTCATACTAAAAAAACAGAGCCTAGGGATACACCAGAGGTAGCCATAAAATATACTAAAATGAAAGTGGACAAAATATTGAGAGAGACCACGGAGTAAAGGGAGCAGCACACTGCTTGCAGGTCGCCAGCCGGCACAGCAAAGCGTGCGTTCCTGAGGGTGACCTTCGCCTTTGTGTATCGGAATTAGTTAAGTTTCTCACGCTCTTCCCTCCAGCTGCTAAAAATGTAAGGTCGTGGTGTCCTTCGCACAGTGCTGCCTAGAGAAAACCTAAAATGAAGTTAATTCTTTTTTAAACAGCTTCATTGAGTTATTTTATATATACACAACTAATTTGCATACTTAAAATGTATTAATTCGCAGTTTTTACTATTAAGCACGGATATGCACAATGATCACCACATTCGAATTTAGAGCATTTTCATTGTCATCTGTGCCCAGTATCTGCCAATCCTATCACTCCCCATCCCAACCCTCAACTGGAAGCAGCCAATGTCTTATATTCTGCAGGTGTGTAGCCTTTTGTGTCTGGATTCTTTGACTTAGTACAACGCTACTTGCATATTTGTGTGTCAGCACTTCATTCCTGCTCATGACAGGAATGCTATGGGCATATTGCATTTTGTTTTCCCATGTACATGTTGGTGGCCATTTGGAGTATTTCCATCTAGAAAGAAACAAATTCTTGAACAAGGACCATCACTTATGAGAAAAGTATTCCTACTAGAATTCATTAAGTGCCTTTTCTACATACAGTCACACATATGCAATCATACATGTGAGTAAGCCTATCCTTAAATGAGAGAAAAATACAGAAGTCCATATGGTTGCTTAATACATAGCTTACATCTTTTCTGTTTTTATGTATTTTCCACTTTTAGAAAAGATATTTTACATTAAAGTTTATTTTAAAGGTAAAAGACACATTCTCATACAAATATAAGCAATTCTATCATACTCATTTGGAAAACACAAGATTTTTCCAGTGATTGATCTACTAGGGAACCTTCTGAACACTAAACAATCACCAAATTTGGCATTTGTTTATGCGCAATGTGTTTGGCCAGATATGCCAATTGAACACATAAAACTGTACTCAGTGAATCTAAATCATGTAAGAATACAGAAACTGTATGCATTCACACACCAAAACATTGGCCAACCTCAGTTCACTTTGTATTTGAAGTTTCCATAACATTTCAGGTCACCCTTCTTGTATGAAATCACAAGAAGTTCTAGTTGCAATTCTTCCAACATTCATTTCCTCAGCAACATTTGGGTCTTTCTCAAGGTAAAGTGCCAAGTTTAACACAGTATTTATGTATCTCTTAGCCATTTAGTGTATGCAAAATTTTCCTGTTATTATTCTATTTCTATGGTGTTTCTCAGTCTTTCTTTCACATGCCCTTGGTGTATTTGTGTGTTGGACTCTTGTTCTTAGCCTTCCTATAATGTTGCTTGATTTTTACTGTGGGTCTTTGCTTGGTCCAGTGATCTTTAGAAACACATATATTAAGTCACAATAGGGCTGACTGTACTTAGAATGCCTTTGAAAAGCAACACATAGAAAACAAGGAAATAAAAATGCAATGGAAATCTGAAGTATGAAGGAACTTTTTCCAAATGGATTTTCTTTTATAATGTGTTTTCAAAAAGGAAAAAAAAAATTAAAAATAAAATGCCACTAGCAAAACCCTAAAACAAAAGAGCACAGATTTAAACTTTCTATTTTCATGCAAAGTGAACTCTGAGGAACTTCTGGAATAAAACTGAGCAGAGAATTGGGAGACAGACCAGATTCTACTGAGGCAAAAACTTGCCCGTATCTGTCAAGATTCACTGCAGCCAGATCCAATCAAAAGTACTTAGAAGGATACTAAACCTTTAGAAAATTCTTAAGCAAAGGTGAATGTTAAATGCATGAATGAAAAATGAAGTGTATGTATAGATGAATTCACAAATAACACTTTTTCTTGTACTTAAAGAAAGGGTCTACATGGTATTCGGGGTCTCACTACTAAATCAGATTCATAGTGATCCAGCTGTTTACAGCCTCCTAAGAGCTGGGATTACAGGTGCACCACCACACCCAGTCTCAATTGCCATCTCAGGGAGCCCTTAGGGTGGGGCCTGCACTGCAGGCCCAGGGATCGAACCCCTGGACACTGAACCTGCTTGCAGGCACTTTAATCTGCTGAGCTGTTTGGCCAGCCTGACAAATGACATTTAGAGAAACCATTGCTTTACAAAAAAATTTTGATGGTCTCAGTCAAATCTTAGCAAACACCAGCATTTTAGTCCTACACATGCAAAGGTACAGGTGAAGACTAGCCACAAGTCAACAGCAAAGCCTCAGGCTTTTTCCCTTTCATTACATACCAAAGCCTTCTAATTATTGTTGCTATCTCCTGCACTGTAAAATATTTTATCAGTTGTGCCACTTTGCAGCATTTTGTCTAAAGTGCTTAACTCTCATAAATGCACCCAACTGTCTGCCAATGTGGAATAATAAATAATTATTATGTAAGTGACTGATTTACTTTGAGAAAACATGAAAAGCCTCTAAACCTGGAGTTTCCTTCCCCACAGAATGTGCATGAAAGAAATGAGCGTCAGTAATCACTGTCAACAGCCTCTTGTAACTAAGAATTGAATCATTTATCTGTCCAGCATGTGTAAATTATCATCATCGCCTATTCTGCAGGAAGGCCTAACGGCAATTTATGTTATAAAATAATAAGATATGAGGGTTTAATAGAAATCACTTCTTGTTGCTCTATTTGAGAACACCGGGCTCTGGCATCAGCGAGAATCACCTTCCTTACAAATTCAGGCACATGGCCTAGCTGTTTATAGTTGACTCCTTATTTATATATTTTCCTTTTACCTCCACTAACCAAACTAAGAGCAAAGAGCTTACTTACTATATTTATGAGACGACCTTTCCCTACTCGCTTCAAGGATACTTGCTTTTATGACCAACAAAGATAATGCCAGGGAGTAAATGAGTTCTAAGCATGAATAATTGTGAACATTCTGACATCCTCTGAAAATATTATCACAGCTCCAAGTTGCTACATATCCATCATGTCTTTCCAAAAGAGTGTTTTCCCCTCTAAACTGGACTGACTTTTACTTTCAATATGCAATAGCTCTTGCAATATACCAATTTTCTTACTTTACTTAACCTTGAGGATATATAGACTTTTTGATGCCTCAAAAAAAAAGGACTTTGAGAAAGAGAGATATACATGTTTAAAAGTGCTTAGGCATGTGATGGGAATTATTCTTTTCTTCCCTTTTGAAGTGAGTCTTCATGTGTCAGAACATTCTCAGGATACAGTGTTCATTCTATGTAGAGGAAAAAAATAAATTTATCACCTAATAGAAGAGACAGTTCACTTTCAGTTCTAGATAGGTTCTGTAATTAACACAGTGTGTTCAGTGCAACCCAAGGAAGTCATTGTATATAGAAGCTGTAGAATAGTGGGCCGAAGAGCTGTGAGGTGGGGATGTTCCCTGCAAGACCGAAAGCCATGCTCAAATCATTCTGCTCCTCTTCCCCAATGCTATGTGTTCAAATAAAAAATAACTCCTGTCCTCAGGAAACTCAAAGACAACTCTCTTTGTCTCTGAGAAAGTCGGTCTGTTAGGTAACATGGACAGACACTCAGTTAATTCTTCTGTTACAACAAGATTTTCAAGAAAATTTTCCACTTCACTTAAATGATGCACATATACAGTAAGTGTTTACAAAGGTAAGCTCAGTGGCATTGATTAGAGGAGATAAAATTGAGACAGGCAAATATTTGCTTGCAGTTTATGCTATGCATCCAGAATACTATGCTATACTTAAAAGGCAACAGCCTATTTATACTTACTAAGTACATGTCTTCCTCCTCAGTTACCATTCAATTTATTTAGCTCCATCTCCCAACATTTTCTTTTTTAAAAAAGAAATTTAGTATAGAATTTATAGGGTCTCACTGCAGAGATCAGACATGTAGTTTTCCGCCTCCCAAGCACTGGGATTGCAGGCTCCTTTCACCATACCAAGTCTTAATCACACAGTACACTGGAGTTTGAATCCCAGTCACTGCCTAAGCAGGCTCTTTAATCAGCTGAGCTATCTGGCCGGCCAGTAAGCAATCTGGCCAGCCCACTTTACCATTTTAGAAAGTACAGTTAAAGCTATTTGATGGAGGCAGTTTGAGGAACTTTAACAGGGAGAACAGAGCAGAAAGACCCCACAGGAAGCACGATGAATGCGTCTTTTGAGCATTGAGTGTTGCCAAGGGTAGGAAACTTGTGGATATAATCATGTATGAGCCGCTAGAGAAAAGAAGCAGATCACATTCAAAGGAAAACCCATGAGAGTTACGGTCGACTTGTCTTCACAAACCATGAAGGCAAGAAGAGCATGAAGCAGAGTACTTCAGGTTCTCTATGAAAACAAATTACAACCCAGACTACTATACCCTGCAAAACTCTCTTTCAAGTTTGATGGAGAAGTGAAATACCTTCATGACAAAGAACAACTAAAGAATTTCATGATGACAAAGCAAAACCTACACAGGCTAATGAAAGATGTTCTAAAGAGGGACCAAAATGATCAGAACTCCACAAATGAGATCAGAAGCAACCAACTAAATAGGGCAAGCAATTAAACACAGGAGAAAAAGGAGTGAACAACAACAGGTAAATAACATGCCAATCATAA
>NW_004524749.1:3904348-3938637 GCF_000260255.1 Octodon degus
CTGTGAACTAAGCTACTGCACTGCAGATGGTAATTTGTAACAGTAGTTTCATGCTAGGAGTGCCTGTCATTCTGGTCTTCTGAATACGGGCTGCTTGTCATGACATGCCAGCTGCTGCTATGATGTCTCTTGGGTAGATGATTGTTCAAAAAGAAGGGGGTGGTGAATATTAGCAAGAGACAGGAAAAGGAATATTGTTGGACTGTCCTGCTTCAAGGTTGTATATGGTGAGACTTTTGGACTTATGTGTAAACATAAGAAGTATATAATTCTTTATGCCTATTTTTAAAATATATTCTAATTTTTGAATGTTTTTTATTATACTCTGTAGGGATTTAAAGTTCAACATATCAATACTTGATGAAAAATACCTGTTCCATGTTATGCCTAAGATGTTTGACATGCAGTCAGATAGTTAGGTTAAGCTTAACAGCCTAAGTTGCATGGTAATAGCAATAAGCTTATACTCTGGAGGGTTAACAACTTAAGTTTGCAGACCAAAATTAGGGAAAAAGGAGGGCTGCAACAAAGCCAACATTTTGGCCCTAGCCTTCTAAGGTCATTTAAGACTCAGTGCATATGAGAACTTGTACTGTAACGTCATGTAACTCAGTAGTGTCCCAAATTTTTTGATCAAGGAGATTATGGGGACAAAGAGGAAAGTGATCAATGATGTAGAGTGTGCCTAAGGAGAGTCACATGGAGAGAAAACATTTTCTCAAGCTTTCACAGAGAGCACACTGGCCAAGCAATGGCCGAGACTCATCCACATGGCTGACACTGACAAAGGTTCTACAATCTGAGGCACAGCATCTCAGGATAAATCCTGAGGGCATTTCACTGACCTTATCAGACCCAAAAGCTACAACTCTTGTTGCATAGGTCTTGCTTTACCTTGGTCTTAACCATCCAGCAGAAAAGTATAAAAACAAAATATAAGAAGCAAAGCCATGCTGTTATGTTGAGCTACAGGGGACTCAGGTCAACAGTTTCTGACATTGCCAGTCAAGTGGAAGACCCAAAACTATTATGGGCTACTGGACTCTTTTAGAATATTTTGCTGAGTTTACATACCTATAATAGGCAAATAATGGAACTTAACCAAAAAAGGAGTTACAGATGAATGTCCATTTTGTATCTGTGCATTCAAAGTGGTTGGGATAGATATATAGTTACATTCTCTTAATGAATAGAGTGATTTATTCTAATGGTGTCAGGATATCATGTCCACATCTTGTACAGCAATTAACCACTAGGAAGAATGTATGCAATGTGTTCATTACTGAAACTGTCCTACCAATTTGATTTGAAACTGTCTCATTGCTATTTTTTATCAATAAAATTATGGGAAAAAAAGAATTAATGCCATGCTGTTATGTTGAGCTCTAGGGGACTCAGGTCAACAGTTTCTGACATTGCCATTGAAGCAGAAGACCCAATACTCTTATGGACTATTGGATTCTTTTAGAATATTTTGCTGAGCTAACACACCTATAATATTCAAATAACGGATTTAAACCAAAAAAGGGGGATGCAGATGAATGTCCATTTCATATCTGTGTATTCAAAATGGTTGGATAGATATATAGTTACATTCTCTTAATGAATAGAGGGATTTTTTCTAATAAATTTTGTAAATAGGGTATCATGTATCTTGTACATCTGCATCTTGTACAGGAATTAACCACTAGGAAGAATGTATGCAATGTGTTGATTATTGAAACTGTCCTACCAATTTGGTTTGAAACTGTCTCATTGCTATTTGTTTCTCAATAAAATAATGGAAAAAGAAGAAACAGGCAGCTTAACTTAAAAAAGTATATTTAATATTTTATTGTTTCAATAATCTCTTGAAACTAGGCTCTTAAGGAAAAACTTTACCTAGTCTTACAGAAAATTAGAATAAAATTTGTCCATGTGAAAAGGAATTTAAAATATCCTCAAATAATTGTATTTGGTGATGCAATTGATGGCTAATATTCTAAGTAAAACTATTCAAAGAGAAAAATTTTTTTTAAAAAAGAAGTGGCACAAAGAATATATGTTTGGGGATTCCTTGCTATTAATTCATTTGCATTGTCCTTTCTTCTTTCCCAGAAGTTGTTGCCCTGGAATAAAATATGACATATGTATTTAGGCAATGCAATTAAAAGTAGAATAAACTAAATATGTGGGCATATTGTTCATACCTTTGAGCAGAGGGTTTGAAAGGGACTTTTATTGTATGACATTTGCCCAAATTACAAATCCTGAAAAGAATTCTGTGCTGGGTTTTTCCTTTGCAAACATTCTGGATTCCTCCCAGGTGAAATGAGGTTATGTATTGAATACATAAAAAGTGATGTCATGGATATTTGTTTATAGCACAGTTTCAAATTCACATGGTCACAGGGACAACTGGCATGAAACTGGACAGGGATAGGAGAAGTACCTGGAAATGTTGATCAGTCACTCAAAAGTACGTGCTTTCTTTCATTATTTCCTTTGTCTGTCTTTTACTTGTCAAATTTTGGAGATATTATAATAAAGACACCTTTTTTGCTTTAAAAAGGACACTGGTACACATTCCATAATGAAAAAATAATTACTCTGGTTTCTATTGAGATTTTTAGAAGGGAAATAATATCAGATAACCTCTATTCAACCAGATTATGACCAGGAAAGATTTCCGTCTCAGTGATAACAGATTTTCTGAATTTTTTTAGGAGAAACTACAACTCAAAGTAACATCGAACAGCTGCTACCTTGAAAAAAATATATTGACAACTCAATCAAGTTTATCACTGGAGAGAAGGCCTGGTCCAGTCTTCAAAAATCAGGCATGTAATTCATCATCTATGTGATCATATCAATCGACCCAGAAAAAACATTTGACCAAGTTCCACATTCGTTCATGGTAAAAACTCTCAGAAACTAGCAATAGAAGGGAACTTAATAAAAGGTATCTATGAAAAACCCTACAGCTTACAGGATATTGAATGCTTTCTCCTAAAGTCCAAGAACTAATGAAGGATGTCAACTTTCATCACTCTTACCCAATTTTGTACTGGATGCTTCAGCAAATCCGGAAAGTCTAGGAAAACATACATTCAAATTGAAAAGAAAAATAAAGCCATCCCTATTCATAGGCAGTACAACTCTTTACACAGAAAATCACAAGGAATCTATCAGAAAGCTAAGAACTAAAAAACTGAATTTAGCAAGGTTGCAGAATAAAAGACCAATATACAGAAACAAACTGTACTCTGTGTACTAGTAATGAGTAAATAATTGTAAACAAAATATTTTTTAAAACATTTACCATTCAAAACAGCTTTCCAAGGGCTGGTGAGATGGTTAAAGCACCTACTTAGAACAAGCTTAGCAAAGCATAGGGACCGTGGTTCAATCCCCCAGCACCACATGCCAGCCAGCCCCGCCCCCTGGTGGGCTGAGCTGCCCCCCCCATAAATAAATAAATAATAAACACCGCATTCCAAAATGAAGTCTTGGATAAAACATGTGCAGAATCTTTATGCTAAATCTGTAAAATGGTAATGAGGTCAAGGTCACCTAAATCAGCACACGTACTGTGTTTATGCAGTGTATCTCACATACTTAATATAGATGGAAGCTGGTCGTGGTGGTGCATGCCTATAACCCCAGCACTCAGGAGGCTGAGGCAAGAAGATCATTACAAGCTCGAGACCAGCCTGGGCCACAAAGTGAGCTCAAGGGCAACCTGCACTGCATAGTGAGACCCTATCTCAAAAAATATATATATATATTCAAATATATATATTTGAAATTTTAATTCTCCCTGAAATGTTTCATGGATTTTTAAAGCAATCTCAATAAAAAACCCAGTATAATTTCTTATGTGTACATACACTCTGATTTTAAAATGTTTATGGAAATATTAAAAAACTAAAATAATTCCTCTGGAAGGCTTGGGGCTAAAAGTGCTTCAGATTTGGTATTTTTCTAGATTTGGAAATATTTATAGGTACCATAAAATTTTTGCAGGATGACACAAATCTGAGTATGAAATTCATCTGTTTTGTTGGTGTGAGTGTGAGCTAACACAATCACTGTGGATAAGTGTACCTCCTCTAGGTATCTTCCAGTAAAAGTTAAAGACATCATGTTATAAAAATACTTGCATGCTAATATTTATAGCATTACAACTTAGAAGAGCTGAATATTGGAAGCAGTCACTGGCCCACCGAGGGGTGAATTGATGAAGAAAATACATCTGAGCAATAAAGGAGGACAAAGTTGAGTCACTGGTGGCTGCGTGGATGCACCCTAAGATCATACTGATAAGTGAAATAAGTCAGACACAAGGGTTAGACATTACATAGTTTATCTTCTATAAGAAACCCAGAAGATAAAAGCTGTAACTTTTATGTTTTTGTATTTTAGGGAAGGTTCTACACGGTGTTCAGAGTCTCACTACTAGACTGAACTCATAGTGATCCACCTGTTTACAGCCTGACTGCCCTGTCAGTGTGCCCCAGGGGGTGGGGCCAGCATGGCAGCTGACAGAACGAACCCCCGTCCCCTGTGCCTACTTGCAGGCACTTTAGTCCAAAATGCTGTAACTTAATGAGCAAAATAAAAGACAAATGACAGACAACATCAACTTTGTGGAGATGGGAAGAGGATCTGTGGATGAAGGGGAGACGGGAGAGTGGGACAGAGAAGGGGAAGCAGCAAGGAATATGACGCAATCTAGCTATTGCACTTGTATCTATATTGCAATATTTATATTTATACTGCAGTATATCTATTTGCATTATCATTTTGGCAATTCCCCAATGAATGTAATTTTTATGTGTCAAAAACATGTACTAGTAAAAATTGTAAAATCTATTTATGTTTACACACATAGTATGAAGACAATTTTTTGTTACTGTCTTTTCATTATGCCTTGTTCTGTCACAAGTCCAGTTCTGGGATTATACACTTGTGGTGTTTTGCCAATGTTCAGAGATTTGGAGTTCTGGAACACCTCAAACTTTTCTGGGCTCTTCAACTTGTATTATAAAACTCTTAGAAGGAAACTCAGAACTGAATCTTTACGATCACAGTTTAGATAAAGACTCCTTAGATACAGTATCAAATGCATAGTACATAAAAACTGTTAAAAGTAAGAAGGTATAAACTTAATGAAACTTAAACACCTCTGCTCTATGAAGTGCATAATGAGCAGAATAAAAGGACAAGCTATAAATTAGGGGAAAAATTATAAAACCCATGACTAGCCTGAATCTTTATCAATGAGCTTTTAGTTTGCAGCTTGTGTGTGTGTGTGTGTGTGTGTGTGTGTGTGTGTGTGTGTGTGTGCGTGCGCAGCTCAGCCTACCCTGGATGCAGGCCTGGCGTGGTATGTGGTACCAGGGATCAAACTGGTCCCCTGCATCTGCTAAGCTTGCCTAACCTTGCCTAAGACCTCTGAGCTATCTCACCGGCCCAAGTTTGCAGCTTTCAGTAAGGACAAATCATTGTTGAAAACAGACTATACTTAATACTTCATTTAACCTGTTTCTTAATACAATTTTCAGGGAGAGAAAGAAATTTGCTAAAACTACACAACTAATCTAGGTAGGGAAGTCAGGTTTGCTTCCTCCTACACCTCTACCATATAACCTTGATGAAAGTTGTCTGCGGGGTTCTGTTCTGGTATACCCAAAAAAGATCCTAAAGCCTAACTCACAGACACAAACTTTTTTTTTCCTTACCAGGGACTGAACTCAGGACCTTGTGCTTGCCAAGCAGACACTTAAGCCACTGAGCTATATCCCCAGCCCTGACACAGATTTTTGGAAAAGGAAAACAAATATAAAATATAAGCCTTGTGATAAAACAGACAAACTCCATTATGCTTTACCCTTACAAGAAGGATATCAAAAATTATGACCTCAGCAAATAATTCTAGAGAAAGTGCTGGGACAACAGACATAGAATGATTTAGCAGTTGAAATAATTCTGTCAAAAAAAATTAGCAGCATTACACAGAAGGCTCTGTGCCCTGACAGGCCCCCAGTAGACACCAGTCAGTGCAGAGCTGTTATTGATTTTGAAACAATCTTACCCATGATAAATGAGAATGTGCTTAGGAGAGGATTTGGTCATGAGAGCCCCCAGATCAATCAGCTTGTCAACAGGCGGACGAAATTCAATTTTTATTCTTAGTAAACTCTTATTTGGTGGCAGACCTTCGTTTCGGGGGAAATTGCTTCACAAAGGCCGAGGGGCAGGCACGAGAACATGGAAAAAAGATAATCTTTTCAGAGCACATTAAAAGTGAAGGTTTGGGTTTTACAACTGGGAGTGAAGAAAATGTGGTTTGAGGACAGTGCCATCTCCACCCACTTTGACCAGCAGGACTGGTGCAAACCAGTTCTCTACATCCCCCACGCTGAGTGGATTTTCCCCTCCAGCCCCTTTGGATAGAAACTCATCCAGGATGGGAACCTAGGGTTTGTAGAAGAAACTTATTGACCCCAGAACAGAGCTGAAAGCAATTTCCATTCAATTAACTAAACTGCATAAAATTGCCATATTAGTCAAGTTAAGGGGAAAAAATAAGGTTGAATATTAGCAATTTCTTGAGGCTGAATACAAAACTCTTCTTTTTTATCTCACTTTGTCATGTTATTAAGGCTTTGAGATATTTCTTCAAATAAAAGATGCTCCTTTATTTGACTGTAAGCCTTGATTTCACTCATAACATGGAATAGCTATGATTACATGACCACCATGCATGGACCACATAGCAATGAGTGAGGGCCTCATGTTGCACTTATGCTGAGTGGGCACACAGATGTGAAGCCGTTGGAAGCATGCATCAAATGATCTGAAAGGTACAATAGACACTGTGGGAGCAAAAGAAACTGTTGAAAGGCAAGAAACAACTGGGATGAGAAAAAAGGAGAGAGAGAGAGAGAGAGAGAGAGAGAGAGAGAGAGAGAGAGAGAGGAAGAAGAAAGAAATAAAAAGAAAAAATATGTATGTATGTATGTATGTATGTATGTATGTATATACACAAGATAGCTTGTATAACTATACTGCTGATTTCCGCTGGTGTGTTGAAAGAACAGTTAATGCTTAATTTTTTTTTCTAAAAATCTTTTTTAGCAGGGTCGGGGAGATGGTTCAGTAGAATAAGCACTTCCCTGGCAAGCACAAGGGCCTGAGTTTGATCCCCAGTAAAAATCTTTTTTAGCTTTTTTTAATGCCAACTTTACGTGCTTATGTCTGGGAATCTGAAAAGCTAATTTCAAGTCAATGGTATGCAATATAATAACCATTGTTGAATTCCTATCATTTTGTTTAGAGAAAGTCTATAATGTTTTTAATTTTTGTATTTTTTCATTCTCTTTAACAAATGGAAAGTAAAGGAAAAGAATAATCACAAGAGTCTAAAGTGTTACAGAGTTGATAGTGAAGAAGTTCATTGCGCAATTAGCAATTCACAGGGACCTGATGGTGACAAGGATGAGAGGCAAAGGGGTTTCCACACGAAGTTTATTTCCAGTTTAGCTCTGAGGGTTCGTGGGAGTCAGAACACAAAGGCGAAGTAAAAGGAAGTAGACCAGTAGTATCTAGATAAATCTTTCCCAAGATAACAGCCTCTGTGTGTGTGTGTGTGTGTGTGTGTGTGTGTGTGAATGCATGCGCATGTGAGCACATGTGTTTGTGTGTGCGTGCTCAAAGGTGCTAGATGGGAGTTACTACTGCTTGCAAAGAATATAAAGGAAGGCCTTATATGTCTAGGGTGAGACCAGAGAGGAGGCAGGCCTACACAGATGATGTAAAATCCTGTTGACCTGTTCTGTAATAGTTCCCTCTAGGTAGAATGGAAAGCTTCCTGAGCTTTCTAGCACACAGATGCAGAAAACCAGGGGTTGAGCATGGGGGATATCTTAGTTTTTGGTGGTGCTACGACAAAGCTCCAAAGATTGTGAAATTCATAAAAAAATACCAACTGATTTCTCATTGTTCTAGAGTTTGAGAAGTCAAAGAGCAAGGTACTGGTAGGATTGGGGTCTGGCAAGTGCGTGGTTTCTATTTCTAGGGGAGTCCCTTCCTCTGGAGAGACAATGTTTGTACCCACAGGATCGAGGCAAAGAACAAAAAAGGCCTGAGATATTTCCATCTCGCCCTTTCCTAAATACTGATCCAATCATGGGAACAGAGTCCTCCAGGCTTCATCGGGTCCCCAAAGGCCCCACCTATTAATATAGTCACAATGGGCATTAGATTTAAATGCTTGCTTTTTGGGAGACATTTAGATCTTGACAGGGATAATCTACTAGTGATAGCCTTCCTTAGGAGATAATTCAACATAAGCTTTCCATCTGGAATATTTCTGAGCCAGGAAAGATGGCTCATCCTGTAATCCCAGCACTCTGGGAGGCTGATACAAGAGAATCAGAGTTCAGTTCATGTCCATCTGGACAAATTAATGACTTAGAAAGACCATCTCAATAAAAAAGGGCGGGAATATAGGCCAAAGTAAAACTATAGATTCAATGCCCACTAACCACACACACACACACACACACACACACACACACACAGAGTGCACAATGTTTCTGATGCATTCCTACTTCAGTAAGTAAGGCCAAACCACCCAAACCATTGGGATTACTCCCATGTCTCTGTCTCCACATTAGACTTGCTGTGTTCAGTGTTCCCTCCTGAGTGTTCATGACTCTCCAGTGGCCCCAGCAAGTACTCCCAAACTCCCACCAGGCTGCCGTCAGCCACCCAGTCTAATAGGGGTTCTGGGCCCACTGTACCTGGTTGCTCAGGATATAGTGGATAGGGCATTGGAGAAGTGTGTCAACTATCTCATTCAGTCATTCCATATGAAGGTAGATATGGTGAGAAAAAAGTGTGGCTACAGAACCAATAAATCTTTTGTAGGAGATCAAAATATTATCAAGGGCTGAGTATATAGCTTTCTCTCGTACTCATCACACAGGGAGAAATAAAGAAAACTCTACCATTATTTAACTTGCAAAAATTGTCTGTTGGCAAAACAATCTTCACTTGTGTGCCTTTCTTAATCCTCATGAGCCAGTATGGCAGAGCAATTCCATCCAAGAGCATGTGACCATTTTCATAAGACAGAGGCTATAAGTAGACACACAGCAAGAGTAATTCTGCGACGAAAGTTAAAACTTAGTCTGGATTCTCTAAAGCCTTTTAATATTTTCCTTTAGCCAGAAATATGCCGCATACATTTCAAAGCCTTCTTTTCTCCTTCCAAATGTTGCACCAAAGTAACTCCTTTTTAATATGCCCCATGCTATGCTGTTCTTTCCAGTATAATCAAGTCTCATACCCTCTTCTCTGAGAATGAATGAACAGCAACTGTATGGGTTAGGTCCAGGTAAAGGGCGAGCATTGAAGAAACAGCTTGTTAACTGGATAAGTTGGCAAATGCACAAGCTAAACTCTAGTATTCAATATTGACTATATAAGGGGAAGTCATTAATGTCTTGAGATTTAGATAACGGGCTTAACCATGGCAAAATACTTGTGTCATCATTCAGTGTCCTACCTCAGGGTGTCTGTGCTCTGACAGCCTCTGGCCAAAATACCACTGGGCTTACTGAGAGTCCTGCTGTCCCCTTGGACCACACCCACATACCCTGGGGCCTGCTTCCTGAATTCTTCTTTTCCCCAGCGTCTGCTTTTCTGAGAATAAATAGGGCAACGCGTAGCATCCAGCCTGAGGAGGAGACAGAGCACAGGGTGGTTAATTGGTGAAGGAGTAGCAGAGATGAGTGGTAAGAGCCATGCTGTCCTCTACATTCATAAGTCAGACACTCTGTGTGGTGTGGGCAGAACACAAGGTAGCTGGAGTTCAGAGGCAGGAAGTTCACTCTGAGGAAACAGCCACAGTCCACTGTGCAGCCCAGAACCTGAGGTGTGGATTTGTCAGAGACAGAACATCTGTAATCCTTGGCCAACTTCATTTGTCAAATATAATGAAAGTTACAGCATCTGGGCCTCTTTGTCCTCCTTTCCAGAGTGCCACAAGATGTTACAAGTGAGCCTATGGTGCTCTTGTCACCTAGTCATATACTTCTTAATCACCCTCACATGGTAGCGAAGCTGTCTCCAAGCACCTATAATTCCCCAGAAAAGTGATTCATGAGCTACTCTGGGTGGCTTCAGAATTTTGTGCTTACACTGCCACATATCACTAACTTTAAATAAAATATTCAATTATATAAAATGCATAATGTTGTGTATATTTATATGTACATTTAAATAGAGTATTTGAGTATGTACTATACATTATATAGTACACATTTGTATATAAATAAGTGAGTGTGTGTATGTATAGAAAGAATCAATTTTCCAAATTTCTCTCTTCCACATCTGCAGATTTAACTAATCATGGAACAAAAATATTAGGAAAAAAGTATCAACTCTACTCAATAGGTAGATTATTTTCTTGTCATTCAATATAGTATAACAACTATTTGTGTAGGATTTACATTGCTTTATGTATTTTAAAAATAATCCAGGATGATTTAAAGTATGTAGGAGTATGTGTATAAGGTTACATGAAAATTCTACTCCATTTTGTACAAGGGACTCTAGTAGCTGTGAATTTTCCTGTCTATAAGGTGGCATCCTAGAACCAATCTGTCATGGATACTGAGGGCCAGTTGTACATAACTCAATGTCCCCTGATAACTTATCCATCCACATCCCAGATCATGGATGCCTCCAGAAAGAGATCATTAACTGTTGAGCTCTTAAAGTATTTCAGTTGGGATCATTAGAGATCAGAAGTAGATACTACATGTCACCATCAAAATTCTGTAAGTGGAGGTAATGAGAGATGGCTCTATGAGTTATGTTTATTTTGATCTTGTAAACCACCATGTAGAGTGAAAGGGTTTATGTAGAGTGTCATCAAATGCATTTAGAACCACCTTCAGATAAATGAGAACATCCAACTCTAAAGGATCTGAAAGAAAGATAACTGGTCTTTGAACTGTTCCACTCAAAATCCTCTAAAGTCCTCCCCAGCTTGTGCTGTCCCTTCACATAATAGCCGAGGAGTGCAAAAAGGACAGCAAAAGATAGAAAACCACAGAAATCTCCACCAGTCCGGGAGCTTTGAGGAAGCCTGTATTCTGCTGTTCTGGCTCTGGGGAAAATGAGCAAAGTATCTCATTTCAGGGCTGTGTTTTAACATGAAAAATGACCCATATTCTTTCTCCATTAAACTATTAGTACATCCTAACATCATGGGTTTTAATAACCTTCCCTTAAATAACTGTGAAAGCCTATTAGTTTTACTTCTTTCAGAAAAAAATAAAAAAGGGACATCATAACATATTGGATTCAGGGATCAAGCTAATTAAAATTGTAAATGCCAATAATGATATCTGACATTTCATTTCAACAATGGCCAATTATTGTAAGCATTCTCCCAATAGCTATTAAATTTATCCCTGCCAACCTCATTTTTTCACATTTGGAATATCTACCACAGATCATTTATTCTAGCCCCTTCCATTAGTCTACATATAAATATATATTTGGGGATAGTATGGTTTATGTTTGGTCTAATTAGAGTATCGTGTTCCATGTTGAAAGCAATATTAAATTACATTTAGGAAAAAGGAATATTATATGTTAAAATACCACAGTAAAGCTACGCATCTGGTATATTTTAGTTGTGGGACATGTAATATCTCTAACTTTCCCAAATTGTGTCTACTGGAGACCAAAAAGAACAACTTTAGGAAGTGTTTCATTTCTGTTGAAACTCGAGGTGTAAACTGAGTGCATGGATTGAAAATGGATGTGAAAAATCAATAGCTTATTGGAACAAAGAGATTAGAGTACTGGAGAGAAATGATTCCAGTTCTGAAGAGTGGGCTGCTTATCTTGGAATATGTGGCAACCTGAGGGAGTTTATCCTGAAAACAGCCCCTAAGAGCCCCTTGGGATGATTCCAAGAGACCGAAAGAGGAAGCAACTGGAAACGATAGCAACAATGTGGTGCAATGGAATAGTTCTGCATCAGCAGGGAGGAATGGGCATCTTTCTGCTACCCCACTACTTATTCTAGATTCTCACCATCTTATTAAAGAGAACATACAGTCAACAAATGCAGGAAGCTTTTCCTTGCTTGAAAGAAATACACAGTTATCTACTGGATTGTGTGAAAACCCTAAAATGATAGCTGAGGGCAATTCAACTGAGCAGGGATATTTTAGTATGAGGTGTGATCAAAAGTAAGTGTCTGTTTAAAAATAAAACTATTATAATAAAGGACATATTGCCATTAATCCCCTCAAAATACCTCCTGTGGCTTCAATTGCACTTCATCTATCATTCCTGCCACATTCTGAAGCAGTTCTGGAAGTTCTTGCATAAGTCTCTATTCCTAGTTTCCTCAATGTCCTGAGCTGATTAAAAACCTGTACAGAATTTTCTGTCAAATAAAAGTATTACAGTGTGTCCTTTTCTACCATATTCATGGGTTCCTCTTCAAAGTGAAATGGCCATGAAAGGTAATCAATTACTTTAAATTGATACAGGCCATCAATGCAGCCATGACATACAACTAAAACACACCTGAAGTGGGTTTCCAGAACTTTCCCAGAAAGTGACAAGAATGATTGGGTAAATATTTTTAAAATGAGAGGAATTAATAGCAATAGGTCCTTTACTGTAATAAATTTTTCAAATGTAAACATTCACTATTATTATTTTGTACTTGCCACCAAATGGTATGGAGAGTGGAAAGACACATGAGAGCAGCATTTTATGATTTTAAATTTGTATCCAATGTAGAGATAACATGTTTATTTACTATGATCAATCTTGTGACAAGCCACCATTATTATCCCCATCTTGTTAATGAGGAAATTTAGGCTTAAAAAGTAGCATAGCTACTAAATGGTAGCAACAGGTCTTCATTCAAGTCTCTGCCTATGCTAAGGCTCCTTTGCTGCTGAACTTCTACTTATGATTATTCTGCACTTGGCATTCCTTTCTGCACCTCATATATGCCCAGGTGCTGCCTACTGTCGAGGCTCCTCACTGGTGATTGCTTTGCATACAAAGGGCCCTCCTCTTCCTGGCTGTAGTTTCACATGTGAGACCTTTCCTGTCCATCCTTTTGAAAGTTATCTCCCCGGCCCTCTACCACAGTGCAGCTGCTCTATAACACATTACTTGACTGACTTCTTTCTCAGCAATTCTCTCTGATTTTTTTTTCTTTATTCATTCTATAATTTGGATCTCAACCCATCCCTGGAGGCCCATGAGTTCAAATTTTATCTGCACCCTGTAACACTTTTGGAAAGTGGTAGAAATTTTTAAGAGCAGGAGTCAAATGGAAAGTCTTATAGTATGGGAGTGTGTCCTGCGAGGGGTCCTTGGGGCCACTGTCTCCTCCTCTTTCCATCTTTCACTTCTAGCCATGCAGTCCATGGGCATTCTTTGCCACTCACTCCTGGTACAATGTGCAATGACAAGCCCAAAACAATAGTCATGGGTTGAAGCCTCTAAAACTGTGGACCAGAATAAATCTCTGCTCTTTTCAGGTTGATTATATCAGTTACGTTGTTGTAATCACCCACTCAACTAACACGATGTACCGCAATATTACAGTTGTTGAAATAATTCATTCCAAAGTTGTATTTGAACACTGAAAAGCTCAAGAACTGAACATATATTTCCCATAATGAGTAATGGAAAAGCAAATAATTGATTCTGAGATCCAAACATTACACTTCGAAATTCATTTTTCTAGGATTTTAACACAAAGTCAACAGGTTGTGGGGAAATAGCCTCTAAAATATTTAAGCACAATACATGAAGTACATTAAATATCAAAACATAATAGTAAATAATTTTGAAAATCTTTATCCAAGTACTTGACTTGAAGGCTTGCTCCCATACTGAAAGCTGGAGAGAAAGTGGAAGAAGAAGAGGGAGGTGTTATTTTTTGGAAGGAGAGTTCCCTCCTGTAATGACTGCTGGCAGTACAATTGTATGGGATTTTTACTGTTGGTCTTTTTTATATTTTCTCACTCAAAATTGTCTGGGCAAGAGCAGCACTTAGACCAAAACACCACTGCCAGTACAGGTTTTTTTCAAGTTGAATTTTTGGTCTGAATACTGAGCAAAGTTACAAAGACCAAGTAGATTGTTTTCCAATTTTGTTTTTTCAGTTGTGGACAATTTGAGCTTGGATTCATTTGACTATCAGGTATCACTGCACATTCTTAGTAGTGAATTGTCAGTAAGCTGGAGCAGAATGTCAGCTCCCAGAATCCATGGGATTTGCCTTCTTGGTTCTTGTCAGTGTCCTTACACCTGGTACAGTGCCAGGTACACAGAGCTATTCGTTTCTCTAAGTCTAAAACCTAAGCTGATTCTCCGAACCCCAGCTGCCTCCCTTAACAAATGCACAGAAGCTTTGAAGGAAGTGTTTCAGAAGTGGTGCTTTGAAGGTGGATAGGAGATTGCTCTCCTCTCCCAGGATTATTGTGATTGTCAAATAAACAAGAGAGTCCACTCTGAAATACTCAATAAGGGCCTGAGAGATGGCTCAGTGGAATAAGCACTTCCCTGGCAAGTACAAGGGCCTGATTTAATTCCCGGTTCCACCAAAAAAAAGAAAGAAAAACACCTCAATAAATTAGTATTATTTAAAATAGGCACTTACAGCAAAATATCATCCAGGAAATAAGAAAAGAGCTACTTCAAACAGCAATATGAACAATGGATAGCCTAAGCTTGTTTCCACTTAGATCATCTGAATAATGGTTTATATTATTTGTTTTAGTAATCAAGAAATTGCCATGTACCAGACAGAATCCTGGTTTTGTGTGTTACATCACAAACAACAACTTACCACAGTGTGCTAAAACTGTTACTATTTTATGCTTGTGCCCAAGGCAAATGTGTCCAAGGCAAATGAAGCTTAACATAAGTAACTTGCCCAAGGGCACATGTTTCTGCATGGTTTGCCTGCTGATTCTAGTACCCTTTCACAATCTAAAGCACAAAAATACTTCAGATACATTGTGTTCAAAAAGGGGAGGAGGAAGAGCAGGAGGAAGAATTCTCCAGGTAAAAGCCCACTGGGGATGACTTCCCGTACTTTACCACAGCCTAACAGCATAACTACTCTGCATCAGCCTGTGCCTCTTAGATGTGCCCAGAGGCTGCAGTACCGGAGTTGTAGACAAAGAGAGAGAGAGGGCCGGGGAAATGGCTCAGTGGAATAAGTGCTTCCCTGGCAAGTGCAAGGGCCTGCGTTCAATCCCCAGTTCTGCCAAAAAAGAAAAAAGAAAAAAAGAAACCCTGTCTCAAAAAAGACAAAAAAGAAAAGAAAAGAAAAAGAAAAAGAAAAAATAAATATAAAACAAGAAGGATGTAGCTCTTTGTGGGGAGAGAGAGAGAGAGAGAGAGAGAGAGAGAGAGAGAGAGAGAGAACAAGAACAGAGGCAACTGTTATATACTGCAGGCCATCTCACTAATTTTTTGTTTCGCTTCATCAGAGAAGGGAGCGGGGTTTAGCTCAGTCCCTTAACACCTGTCTGGCAAGTGTAAGTTTGATTCCCAATTCGTAAAATTTTGATCACCACGTAATAATTTTAACTTGGCCACTAGAAAGAATTCTTCAGTGACTCCTAAAAAATGAAGAAGCAGTCTCTGAATCACTTTAGTAAGTGTCAGGATATCTGAACAAGAACACGATTGTATTTATGCTTATTGTCTCCCTTGGCTTAGCAGACTGGATGGACCTGTGGGAATGGTCTTCCCTGAAGCGCAAGGTGCGGAGGCTAAGAAAGTCCTCGTGCCATTGCAGGTCTCCTAGCAGTTTTCCCCCAAAGTGTATATTTATCTCATTCATTCTCCTCTTTATACCCCTGTGGCCCTCCCTACCAGGTGCAGTAACATAACTCATAAGAAATATTAACATTAGCTGTTTATCATGGAGCTTGCAAAACAGAAAAGCAATAAAAGTGTAGGCATGCTCACTCCATTATCATTGAAATAGATATCACAAAAATTATTCAGTGTCAGCCATCTAATTTTGTATGATATTTCTATATATTTCTACTGCTAATTTTTCTTCCCTCTAGTGTTAGTGAATTAATATGCTTCAAATGCCCCTTAAGCTACCCTGGAAAAAATACTACTTATTTAGTTGAGCTACCCAAATCCATTAGACAAATTTCCTTTACAGCAAAGCATTGATGAATGAAATGTCTCATGCTAATGTAAGAATAATCAATTTAGAATGCTTATGACAATTAACAAAGCTGAAGATACGCCTTGAAGGCTCTATGCTTTGTCAGCCCTGATTTGGATTAAACTTGTGCTAATGGGATCATTTTTCTTCCAAAAGGTATTCTTTTTAGGCAGACCTATCAATTAATATGAATTATGCATGTATAAAAGTACTAATGTCATTAATTAGACAAATTAATTTTTATGATGCAGTGGATAGACTAACACTAGATTATATGTGATAACTTCCCCCACGGCATCCGCCAATGGGAAATAAATGAATAGTTTATATTTGTGTGCTTTCCACAGACTCAGGGGGGATTTAACTGGATCACTCTGTAGGAAGGAGAGAGTTGAGATGCTGTATATCTGTGATGTTCCTCTCAGCTAGAGCGGTCACTCTGGCTACCATAAAGCCAAGATTGTAATAGTGAGAAGCTTCAGATTAACGCTAATCTAGGTCACAGTGGAAGTTAGTGAACTGTCACCATTCATTCTGGCAAGTATTTATTGGTTTACTTCCTCAAATTTTCCTGTGAGGAATAATGTTCTTGTTATTATATATTACCTAGTCTGTGCTTTCTTAAAATCATGGCCCAAATGGCCTAAGCATTGAACCATCATTTTCCTCATCCATCCTGTGTAAGATTAACAATTAAAAGGTAATTGTTGGGGCCAGGGAGATGGCTCAGTAGAATAAGCACTTCCCTGGCAAGCTCAAGGGCCTGAGTTCAATCCCCAGTTCCAAAAAAAAAAAAAAGTAATTGTTGCATTCCATGATGGTATGGTATAGCCATATAAAGAGTCCCTTTGAAGATGAGGGTCCTGGATCATGAATCTGCCACCATCTAGCTAAGTGACATAGGTGTTTAATGCTGTTTTTCTTATTAGGAAGCTGTGACTTCTTGGAAGTTGTGTGTGACTGACAACAAGAAGGTGCCTGCATCTTTATGAGTTAGAACAAGGAACTAAAGGTAATAGAGACTCTTAGATGAAGTGCTCATGTTGTTCAAGCATAAAAAGGACAAAGAATGAATGAGAAGTCAAATGAACTCAAGCTTCACCAAGAAAATGAGACTCTGTATATCTGTGGTTCATATTTTTATGGTCAGAGGCAGATGGAGGTAAAGGTTACAAGTGTTAAGGTAATAGAGCCAGATTACCTGGGTTCAAATCTTGCTTCTACCAATTCAGAAAACTTAGAGAAGAAAAAGAAGTAAAAGACTTCATGGAAGAAAGGAGAGAGAGAGAGAGAGAGAGAGAGAGAGAGAGAGAGAGAGAGAGAGAGAGAGAGAGAGAAACTTTTTGTTGATGACATCATTTCTTAACTCAATGTAGCAGAGGGAAATGAAACTACTAACAATAGATACCTCTGTCACAATTCACTAAATCTATAAGAGAAATGGTTAGTTAATATAAGTACTATTCACTTGTGTATTTGTGTCTTCCTCTCTTGGAATACACGTTTGGTAATCAGTCAAATGTACAATGGTTTCTGTTCTGTAATTAATCTGAATATGAAAGGTTTCCAATGATTCCAAAGAGTGAGTAAATAAAAATGATTTATTGATTACAGGAAAGTGTCATCCATAAAGTCAACAATACCACCCTGTGTGAAGAAGTGGGTAAGGAGTGGTACCCCTGCTCCCTTCCTGCCTCTTTCCAACAACATGGGAACATCACCACCTGGCTTGGGCCAAGGGATCAGTACTAAATTTATGGCAGATCTCAGTCCAAGGCCATTTGAATGTAATATTGTATCAAGGCCTTCCATTATCAGATCACTTTTTTTTCCTCTAAAACTTCAAAGTAGGATAATGGTTAGTATTTGGTCCTTAGAGGCTGTTGCCTATTGTTGTTTCTCACTGAGGATAAGTTACTTAAAACCCCTTCCCCACCTATGTATGCAATGGGGATAGTTACAAAAGAAAATATGTTCATTTGATAAACTCACCAAGAATTGACTTTTTTATGTATTTGGTACAGAGTCTCACTATGCAGCTCAGAGTTGTAGCAATCCTCCTGTTTTCAGCCTCTCCAGCTCTGGGATTACAGGCATGGGCTACCACACCAGGACCTGGTGACTTGGTCTGTGTGCCCAGTGCCAGGATCGAACTCCAGTCCCTGTGCTTGCCTAAGCAGGTGCTTAGTCTGCTGCAATATCTCACCAGCCCTTAAGAATCAGCTCTCTTCTAACAAACCTGGCATACTTCCAGGTGCCTTTAAACACAATGGGCAAATCGCTCAGGAGCCACTACTTGATTCTGTCTTAGTAGTGTCATAGAAAGATGAAATAATGTCCATAAAATGCTGAGAGTACCTACTCTAGAAACACTAGCTTTTGTTAATGCTATAATTGGTCACATCATTACACTTATGAGGACATAATTCTTCCTTCTGGCACTGTCCACAGCTCAGCATCCAGATTCCCTAACTTAAGCGCGTGCTTTTTACAAAAAAGTCTCCAAACTAAATGTTACTCATTTTACCCAGGGCCCTGTACTTCCTGAAGATGTGATGTGTGATAATGTCTTACTTTCAATCTGAGCTCACCGTAGTGAAAGGTTTTTTTTTTTACCCCAAGGCATCCTATGTGGAATAAACAATACAGCACAGAACCAACAGACAAGGATGGAAAAGATATTAACTCAGTAGAGCACCTTCTCTGTTGGCTACAGGGAATCACAGGCTTTGAGGATGCTGCATGAGAGGTCTCCCTGCAATACCTGGCAGAGATGGGGGTCAAGAGCCTTGCACATGCTACACAAGAACTAGCTTAAATCCCTAGCCCCTCTTTTCCTTTTTCTTTAAGCATGTGGCTATCAGTTTATCCTGGTTCTTCAAAATGCAGGGACTTCACTCTGTGCAACCTAGGAAAATGGTGCCTCAACCAGGCTTCTTTCATTTCAAATATCAGAAGGTCATTCCAACCAGCAGAAAGAAAAGAGGAAAGTAATTGATAAAAGATGGGGTAGTTCCCATAAACCATGGAAAAGCAGACAGCTGGGGTAAATGCTACAATGATCCCAGCTGGGGTCTGAGTCACAAGAGTTAGTGAGTCATCTCTGGCAGACTGTCGCTCAGATGGAGGTGGTTTTCCTCTTTGCAGTAAGTTCATTCTCTGCCCATCATGGCCAGTCTGCCCTTCACACCTTTCCTAAGTGCAATGTGCAGTCCACTACTGCATGTTCAGGAGAGTCTTCAAATGATCTTGATTTGGGTGTCGGCCTGATAGCTCAGCGACTAAAGCGCCTACTTGGGCAGATGCAGGGACCAGGGTTTGATCCCCAGCATGCTGTGTTGGCTCCGCCCCTGGAGCGTGCTGAGATTGGGCATGGTGGCACACACCTGTAATCCCAGCACTTGGGAGGCTGAGCACAGGAGGATCACTATGAGTCCAATCTGTGTAGTGAGACCCTTTAGACCCTGCAGACCCGTACTAAATGCAGAAAAAAAAATGATCATGATTTGGATCTCAATGACTGGAAAAAAATCATGAACATATGCATCCCTGACTTAGTTTATTCTCATCATAAGGGAAAATACTGGCATCATTTTAAGAAACTGCAGCCTGCATCACTGGGGTCAAAAACATTCAGACATGAATGAACCCTTCTTACTTCTGTCTGATCTTCAGAGGGCAACTGCTTCTCAGTGTTCTACATAGAAAATAACTGCTAGTTTTCCTTCAAGTACTATGAAAACTGGAATTGGCAGGAAATTAAATAGCTAACTTTTACCCAGACCTAAAGTTTCTTTTTTCTTTTTAATCAAGTTTTTATTAAAGTATTTCATAAAGTAAATAAATCAAACATGTATAGCTCAAGACATTTCACAAATGAACCAATCTGTGTAACCACTACCCAGATCAAGAAATAAAACATGACCCATACACTAAAAGTTCTGCTTTTATCTTGTCTAAGTCAAACCCCTGCTTTTTTCCAAAGGCAATAATTTTCTTGATTTCTTACAACACACCTTAACTTCGTCTGTTTTCAATCTGTATATTAGAGAGTTACATAATGGGTACATTTTTGTGCCTGGCTTTTTTAAAATTTAAAATTGTGTTTTCCTATGCAAGACTCATCCAGGTTTTTGCTAGTAACAATGATTTGTTCACTTTTCATTACTGTAAAATCGCAAATGGGCTTACTGGTGGTGAACATTAAAGTTTTCCAATTTTTAACTACCGCAGATATTGCTAACGTTACCCACATTTTATGTGCCTTTTTGGATATTTCTGCTAGGTATGTAGTTAGCAGTGAAATTTAATGTGAAAAAATTAGAATTATAACTCTCTAGAGGATGATATAGGAGAACATTTTCAGATATTTAGAAAAGGTCTCATAAAGATGCACAAAAATCACCAACTTGAAAGGGGAAAAGATTAATAAGTTGGGTTTATACTGTATTCAGTGTGTAAGTGATCACTGGAGTTTTCAAAAGTAGCAGTACTAGTCATTCTAAACTAAACTAAATTGATCAGTGCAACTGCTTCCTATTTACTGGCATACTCCAGAACCACAGATTAGTAAAGGTTAGAGCACCAGGGAGATCAAATCATATGACACTAGATACTAAGTAGACAATGTTATGCTATCCTTCATGGACAGCATTCTTTGCAGGTAGGAGAGGAACAAGAATGTCTTCCTCATCCAGCAGGACTTTGCAAAGCATCCAGTGTTACCTGGAGGGATACATTAGCTGGCCTCTGCTTATTTCAAAAGTTCTTAGAGAATACTTTTATATTTTGGATAAATTTCTTCCATTAGAAAAATAAATTCACTTTGTAGATTCTAAAAAAAAAGTAGCTGTACTAATGTGCAATCCTGTCCAGTATAGAATAGCATCCAGATACTCTACATCTTCATCAATAATGATTTCCGCATTTTAAAGATTTTAGACATTCTAGTGAATGTAGATATACTTTATTGTAGTTTTAATTTCTCTAATAACTCATAAGGTGGTTATGCCATGTGTGTATGTGTATGTGTATGTGTATGTGTATGTGTATGTGTATGTGTGGTTGTTTGGATTTATTCTGGTGTAAGGATGCCTGTTCAAACATCCTTGTATGCTATGCTTGTGGGTTATGCATGTGGTTATCAGTTGGTAGATTTTGATCATATATTCTGCATAATTGCTCTGTGTCAGATAAATGGGTTACAGTATTGTTTCCCATCTTTTTCTTATTATTATTTTGGTGGTACTGGGAATTGCTCTTAGGACCTTGCATTTGCTAGGCAAGCACTTATTCCGCTGTGCTATAATTTTCAGTCCCAGTCTTCTAAGTTTAAAAGTCCACTTTATCAATTTCTTTTTCCTTTAGAATAGGTATACAATCTAAAACCTAGGTGTATCTTATCCATGGTTTTGGTGTGAAATAGAAACCAAGATTCACCTTTGCCATAAAGACATAAAACTGACCTCCCACTACATATTGGAAAATCCACCCTTTCCCACCACACTACACTATCACAATTGCCTGTGAATTTTAATCTATTTTTGCAGATTATTCTGTTTAACTGTATAACTGGCAGTAAACAAATATCAAACCCTCTCAATTATTTTGATTCTGTAATGAATGTTGATATCTGGAAGAATGAATTCTGTGATTTTATTTTTCATTAAGTTGATTTTACTTTAATTGACTATGTGAAATACTGCTGAACTTTGTTCGGGCTTGCCAATTTCCCCCAAAGAAAACTTGTTGGGAGTTTAAAATTTTAAATGGTATTGATTTGTAAATCAATTAGGGGGCATTTACATTCTTGCATAGTAAATTTTCTAATTTGTAAGTATATCCTTCCTTTAAATTTCTTTAACTTACTGTAGTAAGGTATTGTAACATTTTTGTAAGACTTGAAAATCTTTTGTTAGATTTATTCTTAAATATTTAACATTTTAAGAGTTTCAAATGACAACTTCTAATTTCTGAACTGGTGTTAAATTTGCTTATGAATTTTTATAATTTAACGTATGTGTGATAACCCTACCCGGTACAAAGAATTTCATTTCTACATTCTCAATGCTTATGGTTTTTCCCCTTTCCTCCTTTTTTTTTTTTTTTTTTATTTGCGGAACCAGGGACTGAACTCAGGCCCTTGCGCTTGCCAGGGAAGCGCTTATTCCACTGAGCCATCTCCCCAGCCCCATTCCCTTTCTTCCTTCATTTTCTTGGTTAAGTCTTTTAGAATATTGTTGCAGCTGATGATGCCAATAAGTTCTCTTGACTCATTTTCAATCTCAGTGAAAAATATTTCAACATTTTTCCTCTAAGGGGCATTTTCTATAGATCTTCTGAAATGTCTAAGATTAAAGAAGTCATTTTTTAGTTTGATGCTTTTATTAGTTAAAAGCATTTAATTTTATCAAATGTTTTTCTCTGTTTCTATTGAGATGGCATGGTTTTCCTTTTATTCTTTCACAGCTATAAATTATATTACAGTTATTTTTGATGGTAAGCACAGTCTGCATTCCTGAAAAAGTTTATGGGACTGAGATGTACCATATGTCAATATGTTTATATTTCATTGATTTGGGCTTATTAACATTTTTATGATTTTGTCATGTGTGTGTATAAGAGAAATTCATCTATAATTTTCTCAAATATATTTTTATACTTTAGTATTATGACTCCAAGATGTTTCCTAATTTCCTGTTTGGGGAATAATTTATTTATTGTTGAAATTCAGCTATAAAAGGATATGGACCTGGAAGTCATGTTTGTGAATAGGGTGGTTGCTTTTCTTTATAGGTATGTTTTTAATTATAGAAACCACTTTTGTTGATACATGGTTATTCATATAATCTACCTTGCCAGTTTAATTTAGTTGCGTTTTCTATTAATATGCTGATTCTGCTTAACTTTTTCAACATATCAGCCTCAATTTGTAAGTAATCTGTTGAATTCACAACACCATGCTCAGAGTCACTGACTCGCTAGGAGAACTCACAGGTTTCAGAAAAGCTAGGTATTCTTGCCTGTGACTTTACAGCAGAAAAAAAAAATGCAGTTAAAATATACACAGGGAGAACATGCATGGTAGAGTGCAAGAAAAACTCAGTACACGCTTTTAAGTGTAATTTGTGATAAGAAGCCCCTGGCTTTGTCCGAAGCCCTTCTCTCTGATAGGTCTAACCCCAATTTCATCTCCCCAGCATCATGCAGATGTCAGAAGTTCTGCCCAGCATTTCGGCTTCTGGACTGATACTGACAGGTTGTGAAGTCCCTCAGCAGAGTAAGTTGTGTGGATCCCTGAACTGATTTGTCTGAATTGCACGCTATAATACTTTTCATAGAACCTATACATTTCCTTAGATATACTTTAAATTGCCTCTAGATTGCTTATAATACTGTAAAGCTCATAGATATGGAGAGTCTACTTCAGTGAGTTTCATGACTTCTCACCACCTGCTATTTGTGAATCAATAAGCACCTCAAATAGCAAAGCAGTGCACATTGTCAGGTTTAATATACCTTTGCCTAGTTCTACAATCTGAGGTACAGGAACTCAGGATAAATCCTGAGGGGATTTCACTGACCTTATCAGACCCAAAAGCTACAACTCTTGTTGCATAGGTCCTGCTTTACCTTGGTCTTAACCATCCAGCAGAAAACGAAGTATAAGAAAGTAAAGCCATGGTGTTATGTTGAGCTTTAGGGGACTCAGGTCAACAATTTCTGACATTGCTAGTGAAGCAGAAGGCCCAATACTATTATGGACTACTGGACTCTTTTAGAATATTTTGCTGAGTTTGCACACCTATAATATTTAAATGATGGAACTTAACAAAGAAAGGAGCTACACATGAATGTCCATTTTGTATCTGTGTATTCAAAGTGGTTAGGATAGATATATAGTTACCTTCTCTTACTGAATAGAGGGATTTGTTCCAATGGTGTTTGTAAATAGGATATCAAGTCCACATCTTGTACAGCAATTAACCCCTAGGAAGAATGCATGCAATGTGTTAATTATTGAAACTGTCCTACCAATTTGGTTTGAAATTGTCTCATTGCTATTTGTTTCTCAATAAAATTATGGAAAAAAATATACCTTTGCCTAGGTCCATTGTTCTTAAAAAACAGGTTGCCTCTTTAGCTCCCTGTGCCTTTAGATGGATTTCTAAAATGTTAATATGGTTTTTCTAATTGCTGTCAGTGAAAGAAGGCTGGTGATAGAAGCTAAAGTGAAGGGGAGATGATTTTGATAAAATCATATTTTGCAAGTACTGTAACCCTATTGAAGATACGGTAAACTCAAATCTCTACAGAGGTTAGGGAGCTAGGACAAGTTAAAACACTATTGGAGGTAAGAATTACCAGGTGCAAATCCTATGCCCCTTCTAAGTAAGGAAGTATTGCTTATAGTTCACCTTCAGGCTTACCAGTAACAGGCAGAAACGGAAATTCATATATAATCTTTGGGTTACCCCAAGCCATAAAGTGACATTTGTCAATGTCTTCTTATTTTTATATTTTAAAAAATTGTTTACCAGATTAGACCACATTCAAATTTTTATGTAGTAAGGGTTTTTTTTGTTGTGGTTGCTGTCATTTCTTTTTCTTTGTTTTTGTTGCTTTTGTTCTTGTTTTTTGAACTAGTGATTGAACGCAGGACTTCTGCACTAGACTACTCTTCAACCCGTTTTAAAATTTTGAGGCAAGTTTTCACTAAATCAGTAATTTTCTCAGCCTCCATTTGAATTTGTAATCCTCTTGCTTCAACCACCTAACCACCTGGCCTTACAGGTCCTTTCTACACAATATTCATAGAAATTATAATAAGATTAACAAGAGACATACACGAGAGGACTTCCCGATTTTATTTCCTGGAATCTATCAATAAGTAATGACCTTCCAAAGTAAACAGAACTCAAGAAAAAAGAATACAGTGTACTCAGTATGATCACAGACAGAAGGTTCAGAGGGAGTTTGGAGAAAAGGGAGGATGATTCCTTGGAAACCTGGTTATCTGAGAAGAGAATAGAACTGAAGAGCATTCCAACAGGTTATGCAAAAGGAATTATCCAGGTGGGGTAGACTGTCAGGAGATGTCACATAACTTCGGAGAATGAGGAACAAGAGAAATGAAAGGACATTTCTCCACTCAGGAGTGTGACATGGGAGTCTGAGTTTGATCTGGCACTGGAGAGTAAGGCTGATCCTTCAAGTGGACCCCCAGTGCCTTTAACAGTCAAAGCAAGAGACCCAAGTCACGCTGCTGATGGGTCAGTTTCGGAGCCTCATAAACAAGCTCCAGTGTATGTAATTATAACTAATATATGGGAGGAACGGACCAGGATGAACAGATGTTGCAGCCAAATGAGGAAATACAGAATGCAACACTGTGGAATAAAAGCCTGAGTTTATATGGAGCAGCTGGTTACACTGCATGTTTTTTATTATTATTTATTTACAAGGTGTGGCATCTGGCCTGGTATTGTCAAGCCTCAATATTTTCTTGCAGCTAATTCCCTCCTGACGATCTCAGGCAAAACTGTTGAGAGACTTCAGTAAAAATTCTCTCAAAAAATAAGCTCAGGGATTAAAAGATAGGGGACTTAAATCTCTCATCAGAGGTATGCAGGCTGAGTTGCACATGTCTAAATTTCAAGTCTGAGCTGTTATTCTCCCAGAGCTACTGAGAAAGCTAAAGGCTGTTTTGCTTGTGGCTGGTCAAGGCAGTTAATGGACTGTCCCTGCGGAGATGACCACTGCAGTGCTGCAACATAAAGCTAAGCAGGAAGCTAGAAGATGTAAGGAAATGTATGCCATTAGCAAGAGTGAGATCTGACCTAAATATGTCCTGCAGGCATGCTAAGTGACCCTTTGGAATTGGCCTTCCTCAAAGGGTAGTTGTCAAGCTGCCATTGTGACTCCAGTGGCTGCTTGCAGAACCTAAGTTGTTAAAATCACAAAGGTTCTCCATGGACACGGCAGCTTTGCAGACACTCTCTGCAGATCACCAGCTTCCTACTGTGGAGTGTTAATTTCATTTTCATGTCACTTGCTTTTAAAAATTTCTGGTAGAGAAATCCACACAACTTACTTTCCCATAGGCTTTCCATAACAATTAGCCATCAGCTTGAGTGAGACATAACATTTACATTAAAGCAAAAAGGCTCTACATGGACATGGCTCTGGTTCAGGTTTTCTATCCACCTCCTAAGCTGTGGTGATTGGGAGAGTTGCTTAATTCTCACTCAGACTCAATCTTTTCAGAGCAAGAGGGCATAATACAGTTGACCTCACAGTTTTGTTTAGAATATTGATCGAATGAATCTATGGAAAGCAGTTGGCATGGTGCCTGGCACATAATAAAAGGTTGCAAATATTATTTAATATTTCTTTTTTTAATGTATTTAGTACAGTTTCTACAGGGTCTCACTACATAGATTGGACTCATAGTGATTCTCCTGTTTTCAGCCTCCCAAGTGCTGGGATTACAGGCTCATGCCACCATGCCCTGTCTAAATTGCCATCTCAGAGCGCCCTGGAGGCAGGGCTGGCACAGCACACCAGGGATTGAACCTTGGACGCTGCACTCTACCAAAGCAGGTGGTTTAGTCTACTGAGTCATCTGGCCAGCACTGATTTAATATTTCTAATCCTTGATGCTCCAATATCGCTGTAGGCATAAGCTTCATCCTTTCCCTTATGCTGAAGTTCACTGTTCCAGGAATACATTTCCTATCTTAACAAATCCCTGCTCCAACTTCCAAAGTTAGAGGCTCCCTTTCTCTCTCCTATTCTTCTGACTCCATCACTTCCTCTGGACCCCCTGGCGGGGTAAGCACAGTAGGTAACTCATAGCTTCCTCCCAGGACTCTGCCAAGAGATCTCCTCATGCTCCTGCAATTCAGAGAGCTGTGCACATGTCCCTGCAGGCAGCACAATGACCCACCCTGCCTTTGAAAATGCTGTTTCCTCTGATGCTTCCAGGACCAAGTCAAAATGTATATTCTGAAATGAAATCATGGACAGAAATGGTAAGCCTTTCTAACCTGTTGTTCCAGGATCTCATACATTTTCTTCTCACAGCCCGTTCCCATCTGTCCTCTTGTGATGCCCCTATACTGTCTTCAGAGACAAGGGCATTGACTGGAACAAGCTGAGTTGGCATTGCGTGGCATTTTGATGCCTCTGTAGCTGCCCAAAGGATTAAGAAGTCTGGCCTTCTGACTAGGAATACTACCTCTCCATAAAGAAAATATTTTTCAAATCAATGAGAAACTTCTGTGACCTACAGCAATTTGGGACATTCACAAAGTTTCCTTGTTCTTCCAGCAGACCATATTTTATTATTGGATTAATGTGCAAAAAGCCCCGATTTTGTAGCACCAAATATTTACTTTGGAGAGATTCTCTGGTTTTATCATGGATTTGCCTTGTACCGTCAACAAATTACTGTGCAGTGCAGAAGATCTGTGTAAGTAAAGTAAATATCCATAGGGTAAACACACATGGAAACATATATTTTGCATTTAAGGAGGAGATAAGTGAAGAGTTCACATCCGGTCACCCATTGACTGGGTCTATGGCCTATCTGATAAATCATACAGATATTTGTACTTTTATTTTTAAGCATATGGGCTGCTTTAAGAACGGGGGCCAGATGTCTATACCCAGAGTTCAATCTGGGGGCTTAGTTCTATATCATGAAGAGCGATTACAACTCCTCCAGAAAGCCAGGTAAAACATAGTAAAATGACAACTGTGGTGGGGCCATGAAGTAGCTGTAAGAAGAGCCAAGAGATTCCTGCGTTCCTACTCAGAAAGTGCCTTGCAAGAGTTACATAAATTCTTCACTCAAAGAGAAATATTTAGAGGGTTGAAGTGCAGCATTTACTTAGCTCTTTTATTGATACATCTGGATGTGTTCAGCAAAGAGGAAAAACAAACCTCTCCTAATACCAGGGTCTTTATATACATACACTTGATTCCGTCTCTGATATCAGAGGCACTATGGTATCACTCGTCTACCCCACATGGCACACTTTTCCCTGGTAGAAATACATTCTCCACATTATGTTCTTATCACTCATGTTGCATGTAAAGCATTCTTTTGAGAAATCTGTTGAATAACTCTCGGAGTGCTACCTATTCCCCTTCCCTCTCCCAATGCTAGCCAGCTCTGCCACCTCATCCTACTCTGAATTCAGATCTTGCTTGAGCATTGCACTCATTTCTGATTGTACCCCATGAGCACTCTGGGGGCTTTTTCTTCTCTACACTGCCTTCAGAGCTCTCATTTTAAAATACAAAGCTAGTTTTTTCGTTCTTTATGAAAGACATTAACCCTTAATAAAGTCCTTGGGATTTTGTAGTAAATCATGCTTTTCTTGTTTATGTAGCCAAGGAGGTCTTCTTCCAGACTTTAGAATACCCTCTTTATTGTACTACTGTTAAACATTTGCCCATGTTATGCCCTCTGCCTAGAATGCCCTTGGCTCCCACATCTTTGGGCCTAATTGCATCTGTCTTCCATCAGACCACAGCACATGACTGCAGCTGAAATTTTGCATTCATGTGGACAGCATTTCTTTAGTGAGTGTCTCTCCTAAAAGAGTGACACTCACTACAAGGACAGGGATTTATCTTTTCTTCTGCTTCTTGTCATTGCATTACCATTGCAGAACACATTCCCTGGAAAACATAGAACTTTATATGTATGTGATGGAATGAATGATTATTCCCAAAAATGTGGACTTGTAAAATAAAAGTAGGGCACCTTAATTTAAAAGGAAGAAAAACAAAGAAAGAAATCCAAACAAGGAAGAAAGGAAAGAAAAAAGTAAACAAGGAAGAAAGGAAGGTAAGAAGAAAGAAAGAAAGAAAGAAAGAAAGAAAGAAAGAAAGAAAGAAAGAAAAAAAGAAAGAAAGGAAAGAAAGAAAAAAAGAAAGAAAATAAAATTATATATGAGTGAAAATCAAATAACTTTGTACTTTGACTTCAAAATTCTTCCAAGGTAATTTTGTCCCAAGGAAAAATAGACACTAGTTAGGACACTGACCATTCCCTTGACCAAATCTTATTTGAAGGCTTAATAAAAATAATGAGCAGACAAAGCTCTCTATGAGTTACCCTTCCATTGCTTGGACAAAGTATCTGATACGAAAAACTTAAAAAAAATAAGGGCTTATTTGGGGTCATTGTTTCAGAGATACCAGTCTGTGGTTGACAGTCTCAGAGGCAGAAACATCATGGCAGAGGGCGTGATCAACCAAAACATCTCAGCTCTGGATAGCCAGGAAACAGAGCAAGGGGAAGAGCCAGAGCAGAAGGAGCCAGGGACCACATACATTTCATCAGATCCTAAACCTGTGATCCTGGACACCTGCAACCAGCAGCAGTCTTAGTAATATACGAGGTGTCTCTGAATTCAATCACGTTAACCATGAATATTTATTGCTAAAGGTTCTGTTCCCTAGTGTCCCCCAGTGAGACAATCGAATGTTCAAGAGTTTCAAAACAGACTTTCAGAAGCAGAACTCATGGGAGATACCCTAACTGCCTGTATGTGGAGAAAGCCTAGCTGAATGTGGGAAGAACTCTGAACTCTGAACAGTGTGTATCATTCTAATTACCCAGTGGGGTGTCTGTATTAGTCCATTTTCTATTGCGATGAGAGAATACTGGAGATTGTGTAGTTAGTAAAGAAGAGAAATTTATTTGTGCTCAAGATTCTTCAGACTGGAAATTCCAAGGTTAGAGAGTTCTTCTGGTCAGGGCCTTCTCATTGGTGGGCATTCTGCACACTCCTGATGCAGTTTAGGACATCATATGGCAAGGAAACATATTTAAGAAACAAGCAAAGAACATTTTGAAACAAACTCACTTTCAATCCCATTAATCCACGAATGAATTAAGTTACTTATGAGACCAGAGTCCTCTGACCTAAGGACTCCTTAATGGCATGACCTTTTGATATCTAAAAATAGAGATTAAATTTTAACATGAATTTTTCTGGAGACTTTTAAACTATAGTAATGTCATTAAGATTTTTCAGAAATGTTCTAATTCAGTCTTGGTCACATGAAATTAGATGTGATCATGTAATCTTTTTGCTTGATGACATGTACACTGATGATTCATCTGTCATGTCTGGAGGAAATCCGAAGAGCCCAAACATGATTGCTGTCTGACTATCATGGGAGCATATGTCAGCATGGAACCTATGTCAACATTTGTCTCGTAATTACTTGGCAGAGAAGAGCCCTGCCAATTTATGGTAGGCTTGTACTGATTTAAATATATGCTCAAGGAATTAATGAAAATAAATAATTAGACTGTTGTGTTAAACCACTGAGACTTGGAATCCTAGACCATCCTAAGTGACAAACACCACTCATCTTTCCATCATGACTAATTAAGTCAGAAGGGATGTGTGTTGATAAAGGAAGAAGAATAAGACTCGGCATATCAGGATGGAAATCCACTGAAAGGAGATGTGCATACGCAATGTAGGACAGAGTGCACGCCCCATGTGGAAGACCATGAGTTGGTACCAAAATTTCATCTTAGTGTGGAAACTAGCGAGTGGTGCAGGGGCTGAGATGGCCAGAGATTTACTAATGAACAGAAAAAGAAAGGACAGAAGAACCACCACCACACCTAAACACACATACACATATCCATGCATGTCTGGTTGTGTTCCTCTACTTCCCATACATCACAGCAAGCCATTGGCCTCAGTAACACTCACACTCAACCCATTCCCTGTTCCTTACATTGTGGGGAACTCATTCTTTACACTCTTCTTTACACTTTTCCTTCTTGTTCTGGCTCTTTCACCCTTGACATTATTCATACAGACTTGGAGGGGAGGAAACCAAGTTATTAAGTTGTCCAAGAAAATTTCTCATTCAAAATTCCTGTGATTTCCAAATTTTCTGTAATGAGCATTTTCATAATCACAAATCAGAAACAAGCAAATATCACACATTACAAAATATATAAACTAATTTGTCCATGTTCAGGTACTGACTCCTGCATTAGGACTGGACAAGAACAAAAGAACAAAAATATACATTGAGGAATAACCAAATGTTTGGCTACAATACTCCTCATTGGCCAGAAGATTATATCACTGACAGGAAACCAGAAGCCAAGTTTACAATGTGTTTTTAACAGTGCTCAGCTACTGTCAACATTCTGTTCATTTTCCTCCATTCTTGGCAGTAGGTCCACTGAGTAGAGGATGTTACCATGGGGAAGACCAAAGCTGGAAAAATTAAGCCAATATGACTCCAAGTATAGAACAAATTCTTTTTCCTTATATTTTTAGGTGACAGAACTCAATGTAACAATAGCTATCTGTGGGTCTGTCACATTCTTTGGTCCCTTAGTTTGAAGCTTGAACAGCTAGCATTTCTATTTGGGGGCCATTGGTAAGAAATAAGGATCCATGTTTGTAAAACCTTGTGATGGTCTGTTGCTTCCCCACCCCCAACTGCTTTTGTAATCATTCCTTGCCTTTACATTGCTTCATAGGTGGGGCAAAAGGAACGTTATTTAGTACTGAGGGCACTCTGGAACACAGGGTTGAAGACCAAACGGGAAGCACAAGGCAACAACAATGTAGGCCCAGGAACTCAGGTTACGTTTCCCCATCACTTTTAATCTCAGCCACTCTTATGAGTATCCCATTATCAGCTAGACACTTGCCTATTAATTCCTTTAATTCTCACAACAATCATAGGAGGGAGATTTTACTGTCCTCATTCCATGCACGAGATAACTGAAGCTGAATTGAATTGAAAAAAAAAAAAAGAAAAGAAATAGAATCAACGTCACTAGGCAAGGAATCCCAAATCCCGAATGTGGAAAGAACGTGGTTTGATTCCAAAGCCTATAGTGTCTCTACTACATTGTCTTCTGCAGTAAAACACACTTATTGATTTTAGAATTTGGGCTGATAAAGATGAGCAATAGATATTTTCTCTGTCTACATTGGCCCTATGAATTAAACCACAAGGACCAAAGAATAAATATGATTCAATTTTACCTATCAAGGTGAAATAATAAAGAAGATATGAAACTACTACTTATCCAGCAAATATTTCACTTAGGGTGCTTTGATTTCTCTGAAGGCAGTCTAGTGTGAAATTTCTGTAATCACAGGATTATATTTCTGTAAAGAGGAGTAGGGTGATGTGTAAGTGGAAGGAAAGGGCTGTCATGTGATGTGGTCCTTGGGGTGGCCCATGGATACACACACCTGTGGCTTAGGATGAGTTATGGAGGCACTGCATGTGATGGACGTGTTGCAGTTTCATCCCATCTGTCCACATGCATAGAGGTAGAACTGCAATGGGACAAGGATCTGTTCTTCAGGACCACATTTTGCAGACCTTGTCCAGGTGGCTGGCCAGCTGACAAAGTTCTCACCTCTGCAATGTGGCAGAAAGTCATAGGTCTGCTTCTGGAAGCACTGCATGTGATTCTTTCACACCTTCCCTTCCTGATCCCTGGAAGTTGAACACTGTGGCAATCCAGCTTCATCTGTGGAATGGTAACAGCTCCCAGGATGGAAAGGAACAGTCATTCGGCAAGAACTCAGTCTGTGTATGAATGTGCAGTGTGCCCAGAATGCCGAACAGGACTGCTCACAGGGGCCTGAGAATGACAGAGAAACACTCTTTCATTATTTATGCCTCCTCTCAGCTTGTTGCAGCAGCAAAATCTTACCTCGACAAATCCATTCATTTTAAATGAGGAAGACACTCTGAACAAATAGATGAGAACTTCATAAACAATATTATAAACCGTAGACTGTACACAAAAGGAATGTAACTCTCATAGATCCAAATTACCCACACCCATTTTTATTTTGAGACAGGGTATCACTCAATTGCTAAATTACCCTTGTTAGGCTTGAGTTTGCAAACCTGCCTGAGTCTCCAAGATTGTTGGGATTGTGGGTGCACTCTACCACTCCTGGCTTCACAGTCACTTTACGGTTCTGAAAAGAGGACTAAAGACTCGTGTAAAGTTTCTGGAACACAAAGTGATTGAAACAGTAAGAATCTGAAATTCATGATTGCAAGGTGAACATCTGGAAGGCCTTCAAGAAAAGGGAAAATTATGAAATGAGAACATTGTTAATAGCTAACATCTTGAACAAAATGAATCAACAGACAACCTCCTTCTGGAGATAGTAAATGTGATTCCTTCAAATCTTATTACCACTATTTTTTGGAGAAAAATATATTCGGGAGGAAAATGTGAAGACAACACTGTATGGAAGGAAATATGATTCATAGTGTTACCACTGAGAGACAAAAATTTTCATCTGTTTGAAATGCTGATGATGTCTGTGCCGCGTTCTTTTCTCTTACTTTAATGTGGCTGAGGGAATATCTTTGTAGTTAACAAGGAGTTTTTTTCTGCACCAACAAAGTGGGATTTTCACACTTGTGCTTTGCAGTAGCAGATCTCAGCCCTGCAGTTTATTTTTGTAATAATTAATAAAATATCACACTTCCTGGCTTCCTCGCTCCTGCCTGGAGACTGGCTGGCTTGCTGCCTCCTTTCCGGGTTTGCTTGTAGCAAATGAAATGATGTTACATGAGGATTGAGCTTTGGGGGGAAAAAAAGTCTAACAAGGTGCTTATGTTCCAATTGAGTGCTTTTTCAATGACAGCTTCATTGAGGGTGATTCCCATGGACTGCCAAACATGAAGCGCTGGGGAGATGGCGACATATTTATAAGGCCTGGTGTTGAAATGCTTAAACAAACTGTCTGTTTTATTAAGAGAACAGTCCTCTATTACTCTTGTTTTAGGTGAAAGGAAAAGGAACTCAAAATCAATCTGGTAAATGTGTCCAAAGTAAGCAGCAAAAGCAAGACTGACTTTTGGTAGTAGAAGAGTTATTCATACATTTAGCAAATATTTATTGAGTCCATGGACCTGTAGGGACTGTTACCAGCATGGGCAATTTGGCTGTGAACCCAGAAAAACAAGCCCTACCCTAAAAACAAGGAAGCAAAGAAGGAAGGAA
>NW_004524749.1:3938737-3943873 GCF_000260255.1 Octodon degus
GGAAGGAAGGAAGGAAGGAAGGAAGGAAGGAAGGAAGGAAGGAAGGAAGGAAAGAAAGAAGGAACAGAAGGAGAAAGGAAGGGAGGAAGGAGACAGATCTTAGCTTATCTCTCAGGCTTGCATCACCCTGAGACTCCACCTCATGATTATCACCCAAGGAAATCTCTGTATTCAAACACTTCACACACTGGCTTGTGAGAGGCCCAGCCCATGCCCTGATGTCATCTCCATCAATGTCACCAGCATCACCGTTCTCGGCACTGTATAGCAAGGCTTTTTCAAAAGGCGTCCTGAATGCTGACTAAGGGTCATACATTATCATCTGTAACCAGGGTGTATGTTTGCTCCTTTACTCTTCCCAACAGTTCCAGAAGTTGGGTGTGATTACTAACCCTATTTTAGGAAGAAACTGAAGCAGAGCCATGTCAGCAATGAGTAAGAATATTAGCAAAATGTCCAGGAGAACAGGAAGAGCTGAGCTTCGGTGCCATGGTTAGCATTTCTCCCATTTTTACCTCTACAAGGCTCTAGATCATTGTACAACAGAGGCAACTTCTTCCCCAGCTATGCATTTTCATTTCCTGGTGTGATGGCCCAACTTGTTTTCTCTTCCCACCTGTGGAAGAAACACCTTATAAGACAGTGGAGAGCACCTCTAACTGCAGTAGAGATCAAAAGAAGTCGCCAAGGATGTGTGCTTCCTCTGGTTCAGCTGCTTACTGACAACAGGAGCCTCAGAAGAGAAGCACATGTCCTCAGGTAGGGACTACAAGTGTATGCATCTGAGGGGCCATTTTAAGTGAAAGAAGGGTCTGTCCCAAACAGGAAATGAGGAAACCCAAATATACAAACCTAAAAGCATAAAAAGCATCTCACCAGGGACTGAAGCTCTGAAACTGTGAGCCAAAATGAGTCTTCATGCCTTTAAATTAGTTTTCTCATATATCTGGTGACAGCAATCAAAGCTGACAAATACAACATACTAGCATTTAGAATCCTGAATTTTATTTCTTCGGGGCACTTGCTGGGTGAAGAAATCTCCTAAGAGGAATACACTCAAGATGTGCATGGACCACACATTGACATCGCCAGCCCCTTGCCTTGGTTCCCTTTGCATAATCCTCATACCACTTTAAAGCTTAGAATGAGGAAGACTCAACAGCAGTGACTCTGAGACATCCAAAGCCCTGTGCAGCCCAAGACATTGCACAAGTCTTGGCAGCTCGGCCGCTAGACTTTTCTCATTTGTTCACATTAATGTACTTGGCAATCACGCAGAAGGGCTTTTAGTTCTAATGACTCAGACAAAAACAAAGCAGATTTACATGAGCATTTTCAAAATGATAGGGCTTGATCCTTTTAGGTATGTCATGCTGCCTGTTGCCTGGGATATATTAGAATTGCAGCACCATATGTAGACTCTGAGTCTAGTCTGTTCCTTTTCCCCAAGTATAGAAGTAGGGGTCAATAAATAAATGGTGTATGCGCACAACATGAGACCTCTCAAGAATGTAAATCTGTACCATCTCATGTGTACCTATGTGTGTGTTTGCATGCACACACTTGTACCGTGCATCTGTGTTCATGTGACTCTCATGTGAAAGTGTTCTCTTCCCAAAATGAGAGGGAAAAAAAAGAAAAGAATACTCGAGACATAGATACTTAAGTTAAACAGGACTCACTCTCAGGCTGTGAGTCATTCTAGTGGAGGCTTCTGGAGGCTTTCTTTATGTTCTCTTCTCTTCTTAAAGGTTCAAAAGCCTCCATCATTCTCCACTGGTACCTATCAAGATGTTTTCCCCAGATATATATATATCATTTTCATGAATTCTGAGGGTTAAAAAACCTTAAAATGAAAGTGCAAAATGACTATCCCATATAGGATTAGTGCAGTGCATTCAGGGTTGTCCATATTTATTGAAGCTTTTTTCCCTTTAATTATTTGCACACTCTGTTTCCAGGTGATACCATCTTCAGCCCTCTTATCAGTGTCAATAATCCCATTTGGCAGGCAGCAGCTAATTCTTTTCATGTGCTAATGATTAATCAGACAAGCCTATTTACTAATGTATCAGAATGCATTAGAAACATAAGGTAATGGCGGACAGAACATCAATTCAAATATAAATGAACTACATTTACATTGGATACCTATTGACTTATGTCACAGAATGAAGTAGAAAATGCAATTTACTTGTAAACCATTAAAATGAATGAAAATAGAATTTCAAACTCCATCTTCAAACATAACTTTATTGACTTGGCTCTGAGCCTTAAGGGGGGTTCTAACTAAATTTAAAATATATAAATAACACACTAATTCATTTTGCTATAGAAGAGTTAGTGTCTCACCAACTAAATATCATGGAATGTACTTAATTTGGAACTTATACAAAATAGAGGTCACAGAGTATAGGGAGAGGACATGTCAGCTTTTTCATGTTAGATTTTGGGATTTTTAGTAGTCCTCTAGCCTCTTTCTGTTCCAAATCTTACATCTGTTCAGGTCCCCAGGGCACTGGACCATACCTTACAAACTGAAGTAAAAAATTAAAACATAGTGAGGCAGAGGTGGGGTGCTGGGAGTTAGACTATAGGTTATGCTAGTAATTTATATATAAACTACAGCCCTGGAAATCGTCTTCTCTGGGCGTCTAGTTTGGAATTCCATTGGCTGCGAGGGGCTATCATAAGATACCTGAGAAAGATTACAAGCAGTTAGATGACCACTAGAAAGTGGAGGACTTGGAAGCATTAGGTTTGGAAAATACCTGTGACATCATCTTTTTCACTTTTTGTTAAGAAATTGAGCAAGAAATAGGCATGACTTCTGGAATCATATTTTCTCAAATACATAGAAATAGACCATTCATGGATACTTGGAGATGTTCAAAACACACAGGTGTTTCTCCATATCCATAGGTTCATCCTTAGATTCAACCAACAGTGAGTTGAAAGTATTCAGAAAAAATTTCATCTCTTCTGCAACTACAGAGTAGCTTTTCTTGTCATTATTTCATATACAACACTGTGCAAAGCTATTTGCATAGCATTTACAATGCTTTACATACAATAGACAATCTAGAGGTAATTTAAACCATACAGGAAAATATGAATGGGCTATATCCACATAAGCCTTGTATCATTTTATATAAGTCTCTTGAGTGCCTAAGAAGTTTGGTATCCTCAGGCGATCTCAGAACCAGTCTCCCTCAAGCTCTGGTTACCTATGACAACTTAGATGCAACCAAATCTATGACATCTATGACAACTTAGATGCAACCAAATGATCAACAACTGCCTTTGAATTAGAGACTTCCACAATTGTTACAGTTTAAAAGAAAAAAGGAAACAAGTTGTAAAGAGCCCCAAAGAGATGTATAAGAATATTGTAAGGATACCTGAAGCACTAGGGTTTTCTTTCCTTCAATTCTCTTCTTCTCAAACTAAATAAAGTGCAAAGGTGCAGGCCTTCTGAGAGAGAGAGAGAGAGAGAGAGAGAGAGAGAGAGAGAGAGAGAGAGAAAGAGAGACAGAGACAGAGAGACAGAGACAGACAGAGAAACAGAGACAGAGACATACAAAGAGAGACCGAGAGACAGAGACAGGCAGAGAGAGAGATAGAGACAGAGACAGACAGACAGACAGACAGACAGACAGACAGACAGACAGAGACACACACACACACACACAGAGAGAGAGACAGACACAGAGAGATAGAGAATATCTCATGATAAAATATGCTTAGGAAACTCACCATTAGCTGTTCTCCCTAAATAACTCCTTGGAAATACATAAAGCCCTTTATATATTAAGGGCACTGAAAAGTCCTGCAGCAAAGAAATCTTCAAAATTTTAGTTTTACTAGGTTAATATCCCAGGGAATGTATCTCTGGAAACATTGCTGATAATCAGCATACTAGGAAAAGTAGACAAAACACAAAACCTGTATAGAAAAATGGAAACATCCTTCAATGTTATTAGATTTTAACAGAAAGGGCTTTGAATGCCACCAAAGGAGCTCATGTCAGGCTCAGCAGAGAGAAGCTTTTTGCACCTTGCCCTACTCAAAGCCAGAATGATTTGACATCCTCATTTCTCAATATTGACAGTCAATTTATGTTGGAATCTAGCGCTCCCTTCTCTGGTGTTTGAATTCTGCTTATAACAAATAACAGTTGTTCTTTGTGTTGCCGAGCACATGCAAGAGTTTGTACAGGTCTAGATACTCCCAAGAAAACACATTCTACAACACTAATTAACCTACTCAGAAGGAGCCTGTGCAGGTATTAAGGTAGCCACCAAGGGAAGAATTACTAGCAGCTTTGTCTCTGCCCAAGGAAGAACATGAAAGCCCCTCCAGTTTACTCCCAATATCTAATCCATCAGGAAACCGTCGGAAAGATAAATTGGAGCAAAGCTGACTTTTGTTAATAATGTAACAATTTTTAAAGCACAGCTTTCATCAAGGGAAGCAATTTCCAGAATTTGACAACTTTTCTATTCCCTCTGGTGAAGATTTCATCTTTTTTTTTTCTTTTTCTGAGACTACCTAATGCTGTTGCTTAGGTGCTGTTCAATAGAAACCAGTCTATAATGCAATGCACTCTCTTTATGCGATGTTTAGATATGAGATTGATCTCTGTGGACACCCCAGAGTTCTGAAAGTAGGATTATTGGATTTTGTGGCTTTCTCAGATGTCGAAGATCTTTAAACAGTGTCTTGCGAAGTTGCTACATCCCGCCTGTCTGTGAAACACTTATGAACCCATCAAAGAAGGCGGTCTCAATGTTAATGAGCTACGGTGGGCTGAGGGGGCTGGGAACCTGTTTTCTCCCACCCCGGTGTTAAGTGCCAGGACCAAGTCCACTTTCATACCTTGAAAGAAAAAATGAGTACATTGTCTCCAGATCAATAGGGCCTTAACAGGAAGATTGCTGACACGGGGTGGGATTCAGAATGCTGAGCAGCATGAAGACAATGTGTAGAGTTCTTAAGGCAGAAATTCAGCAAACACATTGTCTGGAGTCTCTTAAGGAGAGTACAATAGCACTGGGTTTCAGGTGAATCAGATGGGAACAATAAAATGATAGGTTGCTCCCTTGCACGATGGCTGGCATTTAAGAAAAACTGCAC
>NW_004524749.1:3944398-3978922 GCF_000260255.1 Octodon degus
ACAGACTGAACTGGCCCTACTTACCTGCTGATGCTAATAGGACTTAATTTAACCCTCACCACGTTCTCTGATGTCCGGGTTCTGTGTTTCCTGCCTGACATGTGAAAGTGATCCATGGTATCTCAATAGAGATTAGCCACCTACGATGGGATGCATGAGGACAGAGATCAGTCCTGGGGCACGGATGAGGATGGCCACTGCCGGCCAGCCAGCCAGCAGCACACTGGGTTGGTCAAGGGCTCATGCAATGAGCAGGCTGCCACTGTAGATCTCTAAGAATGGCTGTGCATCCTTCCACACTGAGTGGTGGCCAAACTCTGCAGCTGCAAAAGAAATCCCGATTATCTTTTAGTGCCAACAGCAAACAAGTCTTTCTTCTGAAGAGGCTTTGCATAGGCTGAGGAGGCTCTAAAGCCCCGGTTTCATGCTATATCTGTTGCTCCACTTCCGCATCCCCTCCTATGTCCATCAACCTCTCTTCCTCTTTACTTCGCACCTTCTTTCTCTCCCTAGACGTTTACTTTATTCTTCAGCACAAGAAAATTTACCTTACTTCTTCTACTCTGCCTAGATATCTGCTCCAATCTGTACTCATGATATTTCCTCCTTCCTTTGTAGTGTGGGCTTTGGAAACCCAAACGCCAGCATGATGCTATTTTCTGTATGTGCTGTATCTTCTTTCCATTTGCCATATTATGTACAGATGACCAAATAGAGGCAGGACCAATGGGAAAAAGAAATGTGCTGAGTGTTCTCAGGCACAGAATTGCTTCAGGTTTTCAGATGCCATAGCACTCCACAAGACTGCCCAGGACTTGTAGGACTATGGCCTTTGAGCATGCCTAAAATGTCAGGAATTGTCTCAAGAGAGTGTTTCTTTGGCTGAAAAATGGAAAACTAACAGGACTTTAGGGGATGGGTGCAGGGGATAGGACTGCGAGACCCTGTGGGTAGAGAAGCAAATGGATCAGGATCCGTGGCAGGTGGCTCTGAACCTCAATACACATGCAGACACAAAAGCAAGGGGACCTCATTCTAAAATACAATAGTTATCCATCCACCACTGCACCATGTATGACTTGTGATGCAGCAGTTAGTTTCTAAGCAAGGGCAAAGGTCTGGGCATATTCTAATGTGAAAAATAATAAATTTAGGATTAAAGACTCCTTAGACTTTAGGCACTGCATGACCTCGGGGCAAATCCTCTTTTATATCTGAGCCTCAGGCTTTTCATCTTTTGTGTGGAGACAATAATCTCTTTTCTGTTGGTTTCACAGAATGGAGACATTTGCATTAGCTCATAAACAGATGAAAGTCTTATAAACTGTAACATATTATCCTATTTCCAAAGTTCTGGGTTGGAAGGAACTACTGAAATAATCACTACATGTAGGGAAAAAGAGGGGGAGAGGAAGGGAGCTGATCCATCCCTGCATAGGTAGAAAGGAGTCGTCGCAACTCATCTCCCCATTCTTGTGTCTAGTTGAGGACTGATCCCCCAGATACACGCGGTGGAATGAGGAAAGCAGCTCCAGGGTAGCTCGGTGAGGGTGATAGTGCCACTAGCAAAGCCCACCCAGGATCTCCTCCCTAGGAGGAAGTCTAAAATAACTCTGTGCTCCAGATGATTTAGCACCATTCTTGATCCTAGCAGGTACGATAAAGTTTAGACTAAGCCAGATAGTGCTTAAGTATCTCAGTTTCCTGTGTATGTCAAACAGCAGCCTTTTCCAAATAAGCCTCACAGGCTACATGCTGAAGTATGAATGCAGCTCTTAAAATTGCAGCATCTGGGCTGGCAAGATAGCTCGGTGGACTAAAGTGCCCGCTTAGGCAAGCTCAGAGACTGCAGTTCAATCCTTGGCACCACTTGCCATGCCAGCCCTGCCCCCAGGGTGGACTGAGCTAGCCAGAGTCTGGGCATAGTGGCACACACTTGTAATCCCAGCGCTGGGGAGGCTGAAAGCAAGAGGATCATCATGAGTCTGAGTTGCGTAGTGAGACCCTGCAACCACAAATACATTTAAAATAAAATGCAGCATCCTAGGGTCCACCTCAAGCTGTGAAGTTAACTGTGAATCTGCTCCCCAGAATTCCAACTGTCATCTGGTCATGCACACTATACTGGTAGGTAACAGCTTTGAGGCTGGGTGGATGATGACATCATCATTCAAATTCATGAAACTTCTTTCTTTACATCAGCACCTCACCCAACAGCCTGGTGTGTATTAAGGTATTCAGGCCTCCCACTGTGCTCTGAAGTAAGGATTGCTGTTATTTCCAATTCACAGGCTGACAGAGAACTTGCGAAGCAAGTGACTATCCAAATATTTTACAATATCTAGTACCAAAGCAGAAGCTTGATGCAGACCCTGGGCTTTCCAGTGTGTGTACAACCAGTCATTCCTACAGATGACATGCAAGAAGAAGTGCACGGAAATGAAGGGTGTCCCTATCCTAGGATAGAACACCCTCCCCAGTTTACCCTGGGACAAACACTGCAACTTCCAAAGTGAGAGGAAGCTTGCTTTCAGTGGCCAAATGGTCCCTGGATCCAGGAAACACTTCTCTTCTTTGTTCCATTATGTTTTGCCGCTTGAGATGCATTTGTGATGTTTAATTTATACCCCCCGATCATAAAATGATTGCATCACTAAAAACACTGTGAGGTTGATTTATATGATAGTTGTCTGTGTCTGTTAATTAGAGAAATATCATTTGGCTTCCTATAGAAGAAAAACAATAAATTATACAGGAGGAAGGAGGGGCAGGCATCGCCTCCAACCTACGCTGGTTACTCCTCTTGAATCTTATTTACGATCCTAACTGATTTTATTCCATTTATACAAACAACCTTTGGAGGAAAAAGAACTCTTAATTTAGACCGAGGAGCAAAGAATGGCAGGAAAAGGAAGGTGGGAAAATAGACATAGATATGTTCTCTGTGTTTGGATGTACCTCAAACTTTTGCAGAAGTATGGGTCAGGTCTCTCCAAATGCTTTCCCACAGACCCTCTACACTCCATCCCTGCTGTGAATGTCCTCCAAATCAGGACAGTCTCACAAAACTTCCACTAAGCTACTTGTGAAAGGAAGAGAATTGCCTCTTACAAACAGTGTGACATGCTATTTATTGTCCCGTAGAAATACCCAGGTAAGGTCTGACTTTTCCTCCAACAGCTCTTACTGATCTCATTTATGCTTGAAATGAGTACAAGAAAGATTTTTATTCATTCATTGTTCTGTCTTTCAACTGTTCACTCAAACAACATGTACTCTATGACAGGACATAGAGCAAGACTGGGCATATAGTGACAAGCAGAAATGACCACAATTCCAGACTTTGCAGAGTTCACCATCAGGAGAGATGACAAGAATCAGATGTCGAAAAGATGAATGTGAGACTGCAGACATGACACATGCTATGAGAAGTGCAAGAGATCATGAAGAGCTGCCATGAAAAAAAAGTAGCTGGGTTAATCCTTACAATGGATTTAACTTGGTAAAAAGAGCATGAAAAGCATTTCAGAAGTAAGGAACAGGATATACACAAGTATGTGAAGCAAAACAGCATGGTGGATTCAAGGAACTGAAAGGTGCCTGGATGACTACAATGGATAGCAAGAGGCAGGGTGAGGGCATGAGGAAAAAGGGGTTGGAGAAGTTATTCCCAGGCTGTACACGGTCTACTGGCCACTGCACCACAAGAGCAGAGTGAAGTTGCTGTAATATTTTAAGCCAGGATGATCAAACGTACATTTTGAAAAGGTCCCACTTTCTACCTTAAAAAGATTTGAGGGTCTTTTTTTTCAAGTGTTATAAAATTAGACACAGAAAAGCAGATCCCACACAGAAGTGGAACATGTGGAATGTCATGACACACGGCCAAACAAGGGCTCTAGCACTGGTAATGAGTGTGACTTCATCTTCTCTCTCCATCTCCCCCATCATTCATTTATTCTCATAAATATCCATTTTTTGCAGCTATGCGGTTGTATTGGTAGAAAAGAGAAAAACAAAAGCTCAGGGAGAGGGCAGCAGAATATCTGCCTCTGCCTGGCTCCTGGGCCTGGGTTGGAGCCCAAGCTATGGTGAAGATGAGACTCTATATGACAGAGTGAGAACTACTCCTACTTCTCTCTTCCCCAAAGCCCGCACTGACTTCTCAGGTTAAGCTTGCTCTCAAAACTCTACATTCTTTGTTTCCTTTGTGAAATGATATAGTGCATGTATTTGCTTTTTGATGTCTTCTACTAGAATGAGAACAGATGTCTTTCTTGTTAGCTTCTATTTATCTCAGTGACATAGCACAGTCCCTGGATGTAGTAGGTGCTCAGAAAGCATGTGCTCCTTGAGGTATCATGAGCAACTGAGTTATGGCTTTAATAGGATTAAGAGATATTAACTATACCAGGAATGCATCAAGACATGTTATAAGGAAAACACGGGGAAGTTCGAGCAAGGAATGTGGACAGGAAGGGGTGCCCTACTGTAGGTTGCTCAGGTACCTCCACTCCAAGCACACATGAAAGAACTGAGAAGATAAGTACCATAAACAAACCTGGAGTATTCTGAGAAAGGAAGGGACAAAGGTAGAAATGACAAAGAATTGCTGAAATTATGAGTGTGTCACAGTTCACTCCCATTTGGTCTGTCTTGGGAATGGGGAATGATGATATTTTCCTTCATTGACACTGAGATCCTGCAGCCCCCGTGCAATAGCACTGCCCTGGGCCTGATCAACAGGAACCACCAAGGACACAAACGGCCTCACACATGAGCTTTCTTCACGGGAACACAATGGCAAGCAGGATCACACTAAGTGCTATGAGAGGCTGTGAGAGGTAGCCCCTACAGAATATGTAGGTGGGAGTTTGGGGTGGAGCTCCAGTTGCAAAGGAAAAAAAAATATTTTGTTAGAATCTAATGGGGAGTTCCAGTGTCATAGGCTACTTCTATTGTCCCTTTCCACAAAGTGGAAAAGATTTGGCTCTTCGTGAACGTTATGACATGGCCGTGCCATTCTCTCAACCACAGTCTTCAAAAGTTCTCAAAAGCTGTTAAAAACAAGTGTCAGTGCTAAGAGACCTCCAAGTGGGACACAGACATTTCCACTTCTTACTTCACTCCAAACAGTACCCTGAACCACATGGCACTTGGAGTCAAATCTTTGGCTGCAGGATTCAGAATACTCTGGTTTGTAGCCCAATGTCATCCTGATTTCTCAAGAAGAGGACTCTCTGAAGCCTCAGGTTATATTTTATTTAATGAAATCCTGGCCTTGACTTAAATAAGGGAAAATTGAAGTGCCCCCAAAGAAGTCTTCCAGGGCCATGTGAAATCACAGCTACAAGTATCTATCTATACATGAAGTGAAAGAGAACTGGTACTCTGAGGTTTCCTTTGAGATTGACAACTATGACTTTTAGTCTCATTTCTTTATAAAGCAATCACCATAGAAAGCAAGAAACAGGCAACTCTATAGTGCATTTGCAATATTAAACTTATTTCTATTTCTCAAAAAATAAAGTGATGCTTTTCACCACAGACACCATCCTGTTGGAGAAAAGGACCCATTCCTGAAAGCATTTGAAATGATATAAATTACATTTTTAAAACATAGATATGTTGAACCTCTAGCACCCAGTATCTGAGAATATGACTTTGTATTTTGAGACACAGTCATTAAAAAGATGATTCAAACTGCAGCCAATAGTGTAAGCTCTGATCCAGTAAGGGTTATATCTTTATAAAAAAAATTAAGATGCAGAGTCATATTGAAGAAAGACCACATGAGGACCAACACAGAGGTGGGGAGCAGCATTTGCAAACCAAGGGGTTTACCACCGAAGAGATCAGTTCTGTGGACACCAGACTAATCACAAGTTTTAGTATACTCTGAAATTCTCTCAAGGACTCAAACCCACTCAACTTTGAAGTACCCCTTCCGGAAAAACTCTCCATACTCACTACTCTCTTCCTTTCCCAGAAATGATCATGAAACATGTCATTTTATAATTCTAGACCAGAAATGTGCTTACAAATTATCTGGTTAAATTGCACTCATCTAACATTCCTTTGCTGATCTGGAGTCTTGGGAGCCCTGGATGGGGAAAAACACATTTGAGAAAAAGATAGGACATAATTGGAGAGATCACAGATAAGAAAGTAGTTCACATAATCCTAATTTGCCACACACTGAAAAGTCACAGTATGACCCAGTTTCATATCTTTCTCTCCAGAAAATCATTGTGAACTTCTCCCATGAAAGCTCTTTGCATGGGTTTGGTGCCTATTCCTGTTGCTGTACGTATAGTAAGTGCTTAAAGTGTCTTGCACAATCGCGACTGGCATCTGTAAAGCATTGTATCTATTATGTACTGAAGCTGTATGTTTGTGCGCTAACTTTTATATATGGTTATTTTGGAAAATTCCATTAGTTTACATTTTAATTAAACAAAATGGAATGGAGGGCATACTGGATTATTACACTGACCCCCAGTGAGCGCTCTGTCCTAGTAGTCACACTGTTTCAGCTTCTACGTACATGTGCTCCTAGAAGGCTCATGTGCTCACGGGTGAGGCTTTTCAGAGGTGGCTGGATGGAGGGTGTGTGATGCAGGGATTAATGGTGTGTGATAATTAAATTGGCTTAGCATAGTTCAGGGGTGGGTAATGGAAAGCCCATCCTGGCTGTGGGTTTGCACAAACCAACAGATTCAAATGAAAGATTCGGGTAGAATGCTGCTCTCAGCTGTGTCCTGCCTACTCTGCCATGGACTGCTTTTCTTCTCTAATGTGTCTCTACCATGTTGCCCCACGTTGGAGTGAGTCAATTATGAACTGAGCCAACACAAACCTTTCTTCCTTTAACTTCCAGGTGTTTGGTATTTTGTCCCAGAATAAGAAAGTAACTAAGGCACATGTCTATGTAGTCCCTTCCCGAAATGACACCAGCTTGATCATGTGATAGTTTTGGTTAATGGTACAATAATAAGTCTGACACAAGCAGGACCTGGTAAGCAAAGGAAAATATAAAGAAAGTCTCAAATACAATTTTCAGTTTTTCTAGTAGCTATATTTAAACAGGAGCACATGAAGTTCACTTCATTTGTATATTTTCATAATGCCAAAATATAATCAATATTTTAGGAATCACTAGTACTATTTTACCTTTTATTTTTCAGATTGTGCTTTTAAAACCTGGTGTGTATTTCAAATTTAAAGCATATTTCAGTTCAGATCAGCCACTGTACAAAGGCTCTACAGTCACACATGAGTGGCCGAGACTGTCAGGCAGGGCCTTACAGATGTACCAGGCAGGTTTGGCTGCTCGGACCTGTTACTGGGAACTCTTTCTCTTAGAAACTTATCCACCATGCTGTGAAAAGCCGAACTCAGCCATACAGAGAAGAAACAAGACCAACCAATAAGTAGCCGAAGCAGAGTTCCGAGCTGGCAGCCAGTACCAGGACAAGTCACCATGGAACCACCTCAGCCGGCACCACACGGGCCAGAGAGGAGCAAGGCTGGGGTTCAGATGCTTGAGCAAGTGCACAGCTTTGGCTATTTGAAACCATACAACTAGGTGGGGGTTGTGTAGAGGTGATACATAACTGGAACATGCGTTATCAATTATCAGCTGGTAGAATATCAGTGATTTTATCCTCTCCCTCACACATTCACTCATTTTCATACACATTCACTCATTTTCATTTTGTTTATCCTGCATGCTCAAATGTAGTCATTAAAAAACCAAAAGATGAAATGTCCTGGTGATCATCTGCAGGGAGCGTGCAGGCTACGTTGGAAGACACTGTGCTGTAGTGACACACACTTGGCTCAGGAGAGTGCTGAGGGGCTGGGCTCCCATCCTGGCTCTGCCTCAACCTGCAAAATAATTTTCACAAGTTCAGCAATTTTATTAATGTCTTTTATTGTAAGCATGATGTGAAGGAGATTATAGATTTGGGACAAGAGGATCAAAGTAATTAAAGGCATTTAAATAACATATCTTTGCACTGTGTATTCTGGGATTCAATAAATGAGTGAATAAGCAAATAAATAATAAATGGGTGGACATAAATTATCATAGTCCATAGGAGAAAAGCGGTCAGTATTTTTTTAAGCAGTTAATCGCAAGGAAGCAGCAAGACACAGTCTATTCACATCCATATTATAGCTGAAGCAGCACAGCAACGCGTCAACAGGCAAACTTAGATGTCTTGGTCAAGGGACTGAGAACCAAGTCAAGTGGAAGAGAAAAGTAGGAAAGTGGGGAGGCCGTATTTAATGAAGTTTCCACAAAACATTTGAATGAAAAATAAACAGAGGCAATAAAGATGGAGACAGGAGAGAGGAAAAGAAACTCCTGCATATGTCTTGTGGAGGAAGAAGAAGGTAAAGGGGGAAAGAAGGTGAAAAGGACCCATAAGAAAAGTGGTACTGATGAGCTTCGTGCCAGCAACACCAGCAGAATAAGCCTAATGAATGCATGGCCACAACAAACGCATGAGCCGCCTTGCTTAGAAAGCCCCCTAACCAGTATATAGTGGCCTTCTTTATTTCACTTGATCATTGTTGGTTTGAAGTTGAGACTGTCTGAGAATAGAATTGCTACCCCTGCTTTTTTCTGAGGTGCTGGGGCATGTAGTATTGTGTTCCAACATGAGAAGTATAGAATTCTTTATCCTATTTTTAAAATATAATGTAATTTTTTTAATGTTTTTATCATATTATGCAGGGACTTAAAGTTCAACATATCAATACTTGATGAAAAATACCTGTTCCTTATTATGCCTAAGATGTTTGAAATGCAGTGAGATAGTGAGGTTAAGCTTAATAGCCTAAATCATTTGATAATAACAACAAGCTTGTCTTCTGGATGGTTAACAACCTAAGTTTGCAGACCAAAATCAGAGAAAAAGGAGGGCTACAAGGAAAGCCAACATTTTGGCCCTAACCTTCTAAGGTCAATTAAGACTCAGGACATATGAGAACTTGTACTGTAACGTCATGTACCTCAGTAGAGTCCCAAATTTTCTGAACAAGAAGATTATGGGGACAAAGAGGAAAGTGATCGATGATGTAGAGTGTGCCTAAGGAGAGTCACATGGGGAGAAGACACTCTCTCAGGCTTTCACAGAGAGCACATTGGCCAAGCAATGGCCGTGACTCATCCACATGGCTGCACTGACAAAGGTTCTACAATCTGAGGTACAGGATCTCAAGATAAATCCTGAGGGCATTTCACTGATCTTCTCAGACCAAAAAGCTACAACTCTTGTTGCATAGGTCCTGCTTTACCTTGGTCTTAACCACCCAGTAGAAAAGTATGAAGACGAAATAGAGGAAATAAAGCCATGCTATTATGTTGAGCTGTGGGGGACTCAGGTCAATAATTTCTGACATTGCCAGTTAAACAGAAGACCCAATGCTATTATGGTCTACTGGACTCTTTTAAAATATTTTGCTGAGTTTACACACCTATAATATTCAATAACGGAACTTAGAAAAAATGGGGTATACCGATGAATGTCCATTTTGTATCTGTGTATTCAAAATGGTTAGGATAGATATATTGTTGCATTCTCTTAATGAATAGAATGATTTGTTCTAATGGTGTTTGTAAAGAGGATCACAAGTCCACATCTTGTACAGCAATTAACCACTAAGAAGAATATATGCAGTGTATTATTTGTTGAAACTGTACTTCCGATTTGATTTGAAACTGTCTCATTGCTATCTGTTTATCAATAAAACTTTGAAAAAAAGCCCCCATGCTTAGAAGGCCCTGGGCTTGGTTTAATGCTCTGCTGTCACCATAGTGAAATTCTTTATTGTTTCTCGAGTGTCAGAGTCCCATCCAGGACCTTGCATATGCTGGGAAAGCAGGCAAATGCTCTGCTGTGGAGTTACACTTAAAACTCTGAAACTGTTAATTTTGGATCATGGAATCCCACACCATCATTTTGCACGGTGCTCCATACATGCTCACGGATGATCCTAGCACCACAGTATTTTCCCACCTTGCCTTGGATGTTTACTCTGAAGCCCACAGAGATCGTTGTGTGCACTTGACCTTATTTTCGTGAGACTGTGATTAAATCTGCTTGCTGTGAGCACAGACAGGAAAGATCAAGGAGGCAATAGGGAGAGAGAGGCAGTAGAATTCAGTGATCCAGAGGCTGTAAGGACAAAAAGAAAGAATAACAAGAAGCCCTGTTAACCCCTGTTAACACAGCCTTCACGTATCTCTCCTTCTCCAGGGAGCTGCCAAATGGCCACAGAGAGAAAAGCATGCTTGTCCTTAGCAGCAAGATTGGTGTCCAATGACTATATCATGGGCTATCAGAATTCTTGCCCCCAGATATTATACCCACCTCATTAATCCTGTTGTTTAACACACACACACACACACACACACACACACACACACGCACACATGCACACATGCACGCACATACACTTAAGATATGCAATGTTTATTTGTTCATTCATCCAACATGTTATGAATATTCAGGGAATACTAGAAACCATAATGGGTTCAAAGCAGCAGCGAGCTTAAATAAGTTCTTGTCTTTTTTTCAGGAAGTTCTCAACTGGTGATATAAACATGTAAGCTCCATCAAAACTACAATGCAAGGGCTGGCCAAATAGCTCAGTGGATTAAAGTGCCTGCAAGCAAGTGCAGGGGCCAGGAGTTTGATCCCCGAGACTGCTGTGCCAGCTCTGCTCCAGGAGTGTGCTGAGATGACAACTGAGACTGTATGTGGTGGCGCATGTCTATAATCCCAGCTCTTGAGAGGTTGTAAACAGGTGGATCACTCTGAGTCTGATCTAGTAGAGAGACCCTGAACACCCTGTAGACCCTTCCCTAACAAATACTAAAAAAAAAAAAAAAAAGTGCAATGCAAGAAGGAAGACCTGGAGGTGTCTGTCTTGGCCCTGTGTGGTAAATAAATGGTGGAAACTTGAAGCTCCTGTTCTAATCTTGTCTCTCTGTGTGCTCTGCAGGCATCTCTACTTCTAGAGTATCTCAAACACATCCTTCTGTCATGACCACTGGAGATCATCTTGCTCCCTGCTACCCACTGGTTAGCATCCTCTAGTGCTACCCACTGGTTAGCATCCTCTATAGGGATAGAGAGGAACCCTGCAGCCACCCAGATGTGTCCACACAGATCCTCCTTGATGGAGGTGGGGAGAGGCCAGGGGGTGACAGAAAATAAAAACCCTGTAAATCCCTAGCCCCAGCTAGAAGGAAACCATCCTGTAAAGCCAAGCACAACCAAATCCGTGCACTGATGCACTATGCTAGCAGCAACTGACCTGAGAATCAGTTAAGCCCCTTGTTGAAAAATAAAATAAAATAAAATAAAAACAAAACAAGACAGAACATCTTATCCATCAAGCAGCATTCCTGGAAGTTGTGGTAAGAGACTTCAAGAAAGGGCCGGCCACTATGAATTCTATTTCCCACTCCCTAAGCTTTCATAAACACTTACCATTTCATAAAAGTTACAGTTTGGCACATTGATTTCTAAGCTGCCAAAAATGTACAGTGTGTACTGCCCCGCCTGTTCCAACATGTTTTATAAATATAACAAGCTGTAGCAGCCACCCCAGATGTTTTCACAACTTATTTTTTTTCATAATTTAAAATCTGTTCAACCTGATGTTTTTTACTCTGTGTGCATTTCAACTGTAAAAAAAAAAAAAAAGGAAGCTGAAATATTATTCATGTGGTGCTATGCTGTTACACCTAATTTCTTCTCAAGTTCACACTAAACTGAAATGTCTCTAGGAACCTTAAAAAAGGCAACAGCCGAGAAAGTGAGGAAATATGTCAAGGACTTGTAAATAAACAGCTGGCTCCCAACATATGGATTTTCTTCTATATTTTTCAGGTGCCACAATCTCCCATCCGTATCTGCCAGCCCTGCAGCGTGCAGCATAATTCAACTGTAATTGATAATGTAAAGGCAGATGGAGAGGACTGTCAGCTCCTCCCTTGAGTCTCTAGGGAAGCTACAGAAATCAAAGCAGATGGCCCAATTGCATCTTCTTTATGTGTTGCTGCAAGCTCCTCTGTCTGCAGGATAATGGATCATTACGGCCTGCTGTGTACAAACACCAATATGCTTTTAAATCTGGTTCTCAAGCTTATGAAAAAGCACTATATTTCATATTAATTTGTAAAGCTGCACTTAACAAGGTCCACTGTTGTTAATTTATGATTTGGAAGGGTTGGGGAAGATGTTCCCATGGAGCTCACTCCCCTGTCCCCTCCTCTTCCCCTGTCCCCTCCTCTGGGAGCCCTCCTCCAACTCTGCCTTCCTTCCAGCAAGCAGTGGTCAGCTGAAGGGAACTATGCCAGAGCTTCCACTCTGATACCTAACTGATGAATTGGATCCTCACATCAGAGGTGGGCTGTTCATGCTGCTGTGGAGAAGCCTGGCTTTTCTTCACTCATCAGTGGCATAGATAATGTGAAGGAGAAGGCTCAGAGCCACTCCTTTCTAAACTCTCTCTCTCTCTCTCTCTCTCTCTCTCTCTCTCTCTCTCTCTCTCTCTCTCTCTCTCTCTCTCTCTCTCTCTCTCCCCCCCCCCTCTGTCCTCCAATGTCTCCAAGGAGAAAAAAGGAAGGCAAAGTAAATGGAGGGTTTCATGAACAATCTGCTCTAACATAATTTCCTATTCGAAAGGGTGTCTGGCATAATTGCAAAATTGGACAGGTTTTCAATGGAACATACACATTCATTTTGAAAAGACCATCTCGTTTCTTATTTTTCAATGGTTTTGGAATCCCTATTATGTGCCAGAAATCATTCTGGATACTCAGGAGCCAAGGGGAATGAGAGACCACGCTCTGCACAGCTCATGGCCGTGGGTGTCTCAGTGAAAACCTCATGAAGAATGGATGAGCAGTGCTTGAGCTAGTCCCAGGCTGTCATAGCCATGTGGAGGCAGATGAAATAAAGTATCCAGCACCTACAAGTTGTAGCCTAAGCTATGGGAGAGATTTGACCAGGTGACAAAATATGCAAGGCATGTTGGGACTTTGTAGATGTTTATAATTGTGGTATGGAGAAACTCATGGAATCTTGAATTAGGAGAGCAAAATAATTAGTTGCCTCTTTCCTTGGCTGGGGACCTAACTTGCTTTCATTGTTTCCATTTGAAAGAGGTCTTCAAGCCATCTGAACATGCATTGTCTTTCCTAAGATGTTGAAACCAAGAGCTAAAAGAGGAGAATGCACCTCAATAGATTAGAAGCTCGCAGCAGGTAACCACAGGGCAGCTGGCTGCCTACAGGATAAGAGATGACTGTGTGTGTGTGTGTGTGTGTGTGTGTGTGTGTGTGTGTTGGGGGATGGAGATGAAAAAGAACATTATGTGGGCCTTGGGAGAGTGAGAGAGTGGAGGCCACTAGTCTGGAATTCTTGCGTTGGTATTAAAATTAGTTAATTTACCTACACTAGGGGCTGGCGAGATGGCTCAGTGGTCTAAAGCACCTACTTAGAACAAGCTTAGCAAAGCACAGGGACCGCGGTTCAATCCCCCAGCACCACATGCCAGCCAGCCCCGCCCCCTGGTGGGCTGAGCTGGCCACACACACACACACACACAAAATAAATAAATAAATAAATAAATGTTTTTAAAAAAATTTACCTACACTACCCCTTTGTTCTCATGCAACACCCAAAAGTTCCCCAAACAAAAGATTGAATTTCTAAAGAAGATCTGGGGCTTGACTTGCATGTTTCCTTGTTGAAGTACCAGGACAGCAACACAAGAGACGGTGCCCCTGACGCAAGACTGTGCCCATCTCATCCTCAGAACATTCCAGAAACTCAATCAGCTTTCATGTTTTGTTTGGTTGTCACAATTTAAAATCATAATACGCAATCTAGGAGTGAGACCCTGAACACCCTGTAGACCCTTCCCTAAAATACAAGATAATGGTAGTAGTAGTAGTAATAATAATAATAATAATAATAATAATTTGAGTAAAACAACTGACAAAATGTAAAACTTGGGAAACATAAGCCCTGGGGGGAGGGTTGCAAAGAGAATGCTTCATAAGCATGAGACCTGGGTTAAATCTCTAGCAACACCAATAAATATATATAAAATTCTGGAAGGCATTACCTGTAACACTAGTTTCACCTAAACTTCCAGAAGCTATGACAAGCTGTCAATGTATGACCATGTGGCAAATATCACTGATAGCTATGTACTATCATGATCCTCCCTTTTGGCTTCAGCTGTCACAGTGAACACTGTTCTCACTCATCCCCTCAGTTCCAGAGACACCATCACGTTTGTGCCTGGCTCACTCTACGCAGTGCTCTGAGTGAGGGTGCTGAGCTGAAAGGCTACTTTCCCCACTTAACCCACCATTTGGACTGACCTGATTTCAGCCAGAATTTAAGATGTCAGTGCTGGCCTTTATATTCCCTTAGTTCCTCTAATGTCCTGCCCCCAATGCTAAAATCAGGGCCTGTTTTTCCTGCTGAAATGCAAGGCTTTTCAAACTAGAAAATCCACACAAAAGCACCAGAGATGAAGACCCATGGTTGTAGTTTGTGGTGGATGGAAAACTGGCAGTCAACTTGTAATGCTCAGCTGAACTGAACCAGTGTGGTGCTGGGCAGGGAGGGGCCCGGAGAGTTGGTATAAGCAGCGTAAAAGACTGGAGTGGAAGAGGGAGTGCTGTTAGTTCTCCTGGAGGAACTTGTCAGGATGACTCTCCTGATACAAACTTGGCTGTTCTCATTGTTGGAAGAGTTCAGGACCTTGCCACTGAGAATGGCTGTGAATGACTTTGGGGGAGCTCTGGTCCTTTCTTTGAGCATTGCTTTCCAGCTCTGGAAGGGAAGATGGTGCACTGTTCAGTATCCTGGAGAGGCTTGTAGTGCTGGCTTTCATGTATTAATTCAGCTAATCGCATTGTCAGATGAACTTAGGATCTCATTGTCACTGAGGATGACTGTGATACTTTCTGGGGAGCTCTGATCCTTACTTTGAGTGTCACTTCCTGGCTCCAGTGCTAGTCCCTCATTCTACTGGTACAGATCCTTCATCTCGCTGGCACAGACTTTCTAGCTTCCACCACTGATCTTTGGTCCTTCCCAGAGCAGATACTTGATATAGGCATGTGTAAGACATTATCATGGGCTCTAGGCCTTCAGCTGGACTCACGTAAGACATTGCCATGGGATCCAGGCCTTTAGCTGGATTCTTTGGGTCTTTAGTGTGTGGACAGATTCCCTGCACTCTTTAGTATTTGACTTTTGTGTGACTGCTATAAAATAATCCTGTAAACTATGTGTCTTTTTGTTACATTTTTTTCTCTTGCAAACCCTGACTACAGCATAGTTTCAGTTTAGCCTTTCAGAAGAAAATAACTAAATTATATCGTCATTGTACAAATGTGGGCTGATTTCAAGTCACTGTAGTCACAGAATTCCCAGGACTGAGAGTGAAGATAGAGCCTTGCAATGAGTCTTTGAATCCCATCTTTCAAAGCATTCTTGGTGAGAAGTAATATTGAAGTCTCATGCCAATGCTGAGCACATAACTCAAAATCCCCTATGAAGGGTAGAATGGATCTACTAAGATGTGTGAGAGCCTTGAAATTCCAAAGGAAACTAGCTACAAAGAATAGGTGTACAGTTGAGAGGGAGATCATGTGCTGAATCCTTGGTCCTCGATATAACATTCTTCAGAGGTAGGGAGGTTCTAACCTCATCAATAGATTAATTCACAGATGAGGTCTTAGCTTCCTTAGTTAAAAAATGGGGCCTCCTTGGAGAAAGTGGGTGAGTGGGAGAATGGCTTTAAAGGATTTATCTTGTCCCAGCTTCTCTGTCTGTTTCTTGGCTGCTAGGAGGTGAGCAGATTTCTCTTTCCATGCCCTTAATCATGTTGCTTCTTCCTTGCTATAGGTATAAAAACAAATGAATCCATGGGCTGAAGCCTCTGGAACCTTGAGCCAAAAGAGCCCTTCCTCCTTCAAATTGTTTTGCCCAAGTATTTTTATCACACCAGTGAAAAGTCAACTAACCTAGTATCTCACTTGCAAACTTCTCCCTCATTTTCTCCTCCTACCATATGGAAGGTCATGTTCTCAATTGGCCTAGAATGTTCTGAAGTTCAATGTGGACCTATAAGTGACAAAACTCTGAACAGCATATGCACAGTACTTCCAATACTATAAGGGAAGCTACGAAGTAGTATATGGGTTCTAGGGTTGAACAAAATTAGGTTTGAAGCCATTTGTGTACATAACAGATACTTTGTAGGGGAAATATTGGCAAAGAGTTTAGTATCATGCTCAACAAATACTATATACAAGGTAACCAGTAATAATAACACAATAATAGAGTATTAATAATGAACATATTGATCACTTTTCATGTTCCAGGTATAGTATTAAACATTTATGCTTGACCCCCTTCATTTCCAATCATAACCCTGAAAAGGGAGCTATCTTTATTCCTACTTTACTGATTAGGAAATTGAAGCATAGAAAGCTGAAATTATTTGCCTAGATTCAAACTGATAGGCTGACCAGAGCCCTGAGCTCAGAGGCAAAATGCTCTAGTGAGAGCCATTGTTCATCATCATCATTGTTAGATCCACAATGGTGCTTCCAATAGTCAAGTCCAACCCCTGGGGCCCTGCACATACTTCCTCTGGAACATCTGTTAAGGAGTCAAATCATAAAATATATTTGCTACAATGATTCTGATGTTAAAAACCCAGCTACTTAAAAATGCCTGTGCTGTAACACAACTCTGTAATTCTAGTATTCTTTCAATGACTCTATAGAGTTTGTGTCCTGAGAGATATCCAGGAATAAAGAAAGACTAAGGAAAAATCACAGATTAAAAGAAAGTTATGGAAAATAATGAAATTAAATGTAGGGCCCTAAAAGAGAAAAAGAAAATGGGGAAAAACTGCCTAGATTCCAATAAGGCATGCCTTTAGTAATATCATACTGATGCTAATTTCCTGGGTTTTTATCATTTTACTATGGTTATAAGTTGAGAACATTACAGCGACCTAGGTGAGAGGTCTACAGAAACTGTTTTTACAACTTTTCCATAAGTCTAAAATTAGTTCAAACTAGAATTTTTTACAAAGGTTTAGCAAACACAAGAAATTTGGATGTAGCTGAGAAAAGAGAAATTTTTCTCTTGAAGAAGAACAGACACATAACAGAGAGCACCTGAGGTGCGGTCTCTGCCGAGCTCGATGAGGAAAGAGAGGATGGCGGGAGCAAGCCGGCTGCAGCCTCCCAGCAGAGACATGCGACTGTCCACAAAACTGACAAGATCTTCTCTGTGTGCCCAGCACTCTCCTGATCCACACTAGGCACAGCCCCACTTTTCTCTTTGTGGGCTTTGCAAACCTGAGAAATATGCAAAACTTAGAACTTAGTTAACAAGCCCTCCTAGTGGTTAGGATAGATACATAGTTACATGCTCTTAATGAACAGAGGGATTTGTTCTAATGGTATTTGTAAATAGGATATCAAGTCCGCATCTTGTACAGCAATTAACCACTAGGAAGAATGTATGCAATGTGTTAATTATTGAAACTGTCCTACCAATTTGGTTTTGAAACTGTCTCACTGCTATTTGTTTCTCAATAAAATTATGGAAAAAAATAAATAAATAAAAAGCCCTCCTCATCCCAGAAACTTCCTAACTCCATTCTCCAGCTTCTAGAGCCCTCTCAGAGCTGATAGCTACTTAGCATGAGGGTGGGGATCAATCCTGGTGTGCAACATGATAGTTGGCGATGTTCCATGGAAGTCCACAAATGGATACATAGTAGGCAGGTGAAGGAATGATTGTTAAACTACCATTATTCAGTCCTCTGGGCTTAATTGTGAATTAATATTTGAAATTATCTTCATAGTTAAATTATTTAGATTATAAGCCTAAGAATTTTTTTTATGTATTTAGGACAGAGTCTGCATGGTGTACAGGGTTTCACTACATACGTCAGGCTCCCAGTGATTCTTTTTTTTTCAGCCTCCCAAGCGCTGGGATTACAGGCGTGCGCCACCCCGCCCAGTCTCAATTGCTGTCTCAGTGTCCCCCGGGGGTGGGGCTGGCATGGCGTGCTGGGGCTTGAATCCGGGCAGCTGCGCTCTGCCAAAGCAGGTGCTTTAGTCCACTGAGCTATTTGGCTGGCCCTACAAGAAATATTTTTAAATGAATATGAAATTGTATCTGAAATTTGCTATGAAATTGACATTAGTGTGGAATTTGAGGTATGAAACACTTCTGCTACACGCTGTGCCTATGATGTGCCAATAGAGGTGGACTGCTCCTAGCAGACACTGAAAGGTCCTCTTCAAAGAAAATAGGAAGTTCTGTTCATGCTTCAGTTTTCTGTTTTGCAAGCTCTGATGAGCTTCGGTCACTTTTGTGCTCCAGTTCTCCTTTCAACATGCTACCATTTATGTGCTTATCTTCTGACTTGAGAAGCTACATGCAAACCCCATGAGAATAGGAAAAGGTGGCTTGTGGGGTGACGTACCCAGACGGTGATAATAGCCTCTCATTGGATAGGTGCTTAGAAAACACCAATCAAGTGTAAGACTGACAAGTGTACCCCTACATGACTATCCTACAGGTGTGAGGCACTGCAACATATTTTCTTTGTGTCTCCAAAGAGTTCAGTGAGACACTAGGAAACTGAGGCACGGAAAAAAGAGATGAGAAAGAATTCAAGCTCCAGCTCAGACTTTCCGGACCCTTGTGCTGGCATTGCTCCCATCCTACTGTCACGGTAAGCCACCAGAACTCAGACTCACTCACCTTCCAGCCCCCAGTTTCCCACAGGCACCAGCAAGGCAGTGTTAATCACAAGCAAATCCAGGGAACCTGTTCTCCATTTCTCTGTGTGCTTTGGAGGCATGACTAAGCTAGGCTGGCTTCTTTTTCTTCTCCCACATGGAAAGCATTGGGCCTTCTTCTACAAGCTTTCCAGCATCAGCAGTCTTTCCGTAAGTACACCATAACACTCTCACGTGGGATGATCTGCATACGGAATTATTGCTTCTCTGTGAAAAAGAATGTCTTCTATTGTAAAGTCCATCCTTTCTTTCATTTATAGCAAAGTAAATTATTAAGGCAATTTCTTGCACGTGATAAAGTATCTATGTTATGACTCTTATGGACATGAACAGATAAGAGTGACCAATTTTCTTAATGGGTACTGATTTCACTTTTCCTGAATGGAAAAGTAAGACACTACTTGAAAACTTCTTAGATTAAAAGACAACTCAGAAACACCCCCTGAATATTAAAGGACTCTGAATTAAAGGGAATATCCATCCTATACTAGGACTTTCATGGCTTCCAAGCTCTGATACTGGAACTTAGAGAAGCCAAGAAGTCCTTGCCAGCATAGGTATGGGCTGGGCTCCTGGGTCAGCTGTTACTTGGGGAAGCAGAAGAAGGATACACTCTTTAGAGTTAACCACACATGAGATATTGCATCAACATGGACCCAAAATCTTGCATTGTCCGAAAGCTGCACAACAGTTCTGCATGCATTACTACAGACATAACTCCATATTCCCACATGGACATCATTGAGTTTAATTCAGAGGTGAAAAAACATACAAGTGCACAAATAAAATGCCTTTCCTAATGGTAAAGGGGATGTACCAGCAGAAAAGCTGAGGCTTTGTGTGAACTGAGTGAGTGGGCTCAGGAATCAACTGCTGGCATTTGTCCCTTGGTCACTGGCTCTGCAACCTTAAGCCAGTTATCAGTACTTCACAAATTTCCTCCTGAATAAAAGGGGACTACCATGAGATACTTATCTCAGATACAACTGCCTGTATAAAGGACTGAGCTCAGTCCAGTATCTAGAATCCTAGAAAGGGATAGAATGTTGAAACGTCACTGCTATTGTCATCAGTACTATTTTCTCAGGTATTGAGCTCTAGGTAAATGTTACTGAAGGCCTACGGACTTTCATCAGTCTTCATGAGATGGTCACTCTGAAGGTCCATTGCCTGATACCCACAATTTAAAAGAACAAGTTTAGTTGAGCTCATGGTTTCAGAGTATTCAGTCCATGGTGGGATGGATCCAAAGCAGAAACTGAATGGCAGAAAGGCAGGGCAGAGCAAAGATGTTTAATTCATTGATCTGGAAAGTAGCACAAGGGAACATTCTAGAGAGTAAGAGGCTAGGAACCAGGTATAGACCCCAAGGCTGCTCTTCCATGGACTACTCAGACATGTTCAGAGTGTGATTCACTAAGCCCTTAGACAGCACCCAAGCTGATCAAGTTGACAGTAACACTAAAAGGTCACAATTGTGGTGGGTCACTTAAGTGTGTGCTTCTTATTTTCCTATGCATAATGAATTTCACTCTGCACTGGCATCACTGTTGGGACTTCAGGACAACCTAATAGAAGAGCTCCCCTTTTAATAAGACTTACATATTCATTTAAAACTTAACTCTTTGAAACTTAATACAGAATTTCTTCCCAGAGAACTCCTTTCACAGAAAACCAAAGCAATTCCAATCTGTTAAAGAGGAGTAAAAACATGCACACACTTAACATTCAAATCCAACTGCATCTGTTTTCTCTTTATAATTCCAAAACAACAGAAGATACCATTCTTCATGTTACTCTTGGTATCTTGGTTTCTGTCATTCATAAATATAGGAATGTTGGCATACACATAGTATTACAGAGTTCTATGCATAGCACCTTGATTTCTGTGCTTTCTTTTTGGACAGTTTACAGTAATTCCATGGGCAACTTGGATCATTCACAATTTTTATTAGTCATTAGCACTAACCCCTAGGTAAGGTATAAAGTTGTTATATCCTATGATGTTTTATATGTCTTTTTTCTTCAAGAACTCATAGTTCATTGCCTCTGAATTTCTGCCAAAGTCAAAATGACATAAGGATGGTTGAGGATTAGTTGTCATATTCCACAGGTGGAATAAATAAGGCCCCAAAAGAAGGCCCACCCTCTGCATTCATAAATGCAAGGAACTAGTGAATCCAAGAGAATGCCTAGGTGAGCTAACATCAGGAGAGAGCCAGCAGCTACAGTCCTAACAAATGAGATACACTGGCTGCTCATTTTCTAATGTAAATTCTAGACTGTAGCCTGGGAAGGAGAGAAGGGAGAGAGCAAATTGGATGTAATCAGAATCAGATGCAAGATAAACTGTTAATGGTTAATAGGGTCAGCCACCCAAGCAGCAGCCAGAACTGGAATTTTCCACTCTCACTCTTTGCACATTCACTGGAGACCACATACACTTTAATCCACAGTTCAAGTAGCCAGCGGTACCCAAGAAGGGAGGAGGAAAGGATTCGCCTTCCACTGTACCAGTTGTATGCCTTCCAATGAAATCCCACAGAGCTGAGGCAGCACTCTCCTCTTCAAGAAAAATAATAATAATAGCAATAAACAATGACCGTGTCTCCCTATCAGTGTTGCTAACAATTATGGGGCCACTGAGTAGCTATGGATATCCGTGTTCACACAATGACCTCATCAGACATTCACAGTGGACTTCACCGTAAACGTGATAGCTCTTCTCACTTCAGAAACGAGGAAGCTGAGAATCCAGGAGGTGAAGACACTGACATGAAATCAGCTAAGAGGGAGCACAGCTGGTCTTGGAGCTGAGGTGCCCCAAAATGTTATGATGTGCTACATCGATGCACTTTAAGAATGCTTATTAAAACAACTCTAATTTTAACTCGATTTTTATTAATTGTGCTTGAGCTACAGATTACAATTACTTTCAGGTATGAGAATTCCTACATCAAAAAATAGACCAAAGAAGACAATCCTGAACACTGCCAAAGGAGTAAGCAGAAGAGTAGATGGGCACGCTGCTCCCCTCTGCTAAACACACCCAGCCACACCTCCCCAGAAAGGCAGGAAGGAAAGCCCTAGCAGGCGAAGGCACCTGGGTGCAGTTTTCTTCAAGCTCATGTCCACCAGGTATGGGGTGGTTTCACCCATGGGTTGTAGCAAAGATAGAGGAAGAAGAAGGAGAGAAATATACACATGGGTTGTAGTGGGCTCCTGGACCCAGATTTCCTGCCCTTTCAGGGCTATCACCTGCCAAGCACACCCAAACCACAGAGACCCAAACATTGCCACACTCCACTTTCATCCATGTCCTTCATTCCCCAAGTTAATATAAAACCATAATGCACTTCTCCATAGAAATGAAGGGATTCTTGAAATACAATCATGGCTGAAAAAAACAACACCTCTTTTTTTTTAAAGCTTCTTGACTATTGGAATATTCAAGCTTTCAAGTTGCACTGGAATCCTTGTGAGAATAACACAATTAAACTGGCAATAGAAGGCACAGCAAGACCAAAGGAGAAGCATACTAGAACGGGAAAAATAATAGAACTCCAGAATTAAAATTAGACTATTTAATAGCCATCCTAATCTCTGGAAAGCCAGACAGGGGGGAACTAGATGCATAATATATTGAGAAGAATTTATTTTCTCAGACTGCGAGGGTGTGACATGTCTTTCGGCACTTCATGTATCCTAGGTGGGTATTTCAGCTGAGTGGAGGCAGCTGCTATAGAAAACTTTTCATAGAAAAAATCCAAATACTCCCATTTCAAGTCAGAGGTTAAGTTATTCTCTGGCCAAAAGAAGCAATTCATCATGCTTCGTTATGAGGCAGATCTCATGATGAATAGCATTTGACAGAGACGGATAACTTCATATGCCACCATTCGGCAGTGCTGCAAATGGACCTGTCATCTCCAAGACCGGCTAAGGTGGCCAGACGCCACTTGAAGTCTTGAGTGAAACTCTGGCAGAGAAGGAGTGTGTCTGCTGAACTCACACCTGAGCAATAAGCACAGCACAAATTACTCCAGTACATTTCGGTAAGCATCCGCTACGTGCTACACTACAAAGCTACAAAGTAGAAGGTTCAGCTCCACCACTTGCTGAATCTTGTAATCATGGGTTCTTTATTTTGTTCTATCAAAAGCAGGACAATAATAAATTGTATTCCACAATACTACTATGCAAAGGTTTGAGATGGAAAGGGGTGTACAATATATGCTATGTAAATGTCAATGATTTTTATTTTAACCGTTTCAGCCAGGATAAAGATGGCAGAACAAGGCAAGGTAAACATTTCAGGCTGCTGTCGCTGTCAATGTCATGCACAAGGGCCTCAGAAGACACTGAACCTCATACTCCTCAGTGTTCTCATATCAGTCTTAACCCTCAGACTTACAGATGCAGAAAAAGAAGCTCTTGGAAATGAGGTCCCTTGCCAGAATCCAACCAGGACAATAAAGGCACAGATTGGATTCGCACCTGTCCACCTCCCCACCAGCCATTGTTCCACCATATCGCATAGCCCAAAAGGTGAGGTTTCCAGAAATTAGCTGTCAGCTTCCCAACCATGGTCCGCAGTGAGAGGATCACGAGTCAAAAATCTGAATCTGATCAGATGAATCCGAATCAACGGTTCTTCCTCTGGGACCACGTGATCGGAAGCGGCAGCCTGACATGTAGAAGCCTCTACCCAGTCCGGGAAGGCTCAACTTAGCTGCTAAATAATGCAGAGCTGCTCACCCTTGAAAAGTGGTTGGAGTAAAGAGAACTGCGTTTCACTGGTCATAGGAAAAAAAAAGGAGAAAAAGAAATACATGCTTCTCTTGCAAAACCTTCCTTATCAGCTCTGTCAGGGGAAGGAGAAAAACAAGGCAAATAAATGACAAAAACAGAGGAACCATCAATCACGCAGTTGTCGGGCTGCCAGCGGGGCTGCAGGCAGCAACTCACAGGCCATCTTTGGCTCCGAGGTTTGGCCGAGCCCAGCTCCAGGAGGAAGACGCGTGCGCACAGCAGGGCCCAGGGCTCCCGCTTGTCCCTGAGCTCTGCAGCCTAGCTTCTCCGGGACTTTAGTGAAGTGGCTGAACGCCTGAGTTTCATAGTCTCTAAAACAAGGTACTGTACAGCTAGGATAAGGGCTTCCTTTCCAACTCCACATTCTCTTGTCCCCACACATGCTGAATTACCTGAACAAACCTGGACTCTGAAGTCCAGACTCCTGGCACTTTCTCTCCCTTACCACCTAGACCCTGGATACCTGATGGGTCCTCGTTGTTATATTCAGGGTTGATCATTAAAGATAAATGGACACTTTTTTTTTGCTTTTATTATTATTTTTTAATTGAGAAATAAATATGAATGAGACAGTTTCACAGCTGATTAATAGGACAGTTTTGATAATAAATACACTGTACATTGTTATCATCTTAGCGGTTATCCATAGTACAAGAAGCAGGCAGGATATTCTGTCCAAACACTGTTAGTACACCTCTTTCTTCTCATTGAGTTAAGCGAAAGTAGTTGTAAATTTATCCTATTTTGCATATATAAATACAAAATGATCTTTCCTTTGTATTTTTTTTAATTTAATTTTTTTGCCCTGTCAGAGGTAAATATTTATTGGCATCTAAATACTATAAGTGCTTAAATTCAACTAAACAATCTAACACTGTCTAGCAGTCTGTAATATTAGTGGGTTATCCTCAGAATTTATTGACTTGAGCCTTTTACAGCTCATCGTATTAATATGGACTTACTTTATATACCTCGTTTTTATACTTTTCTGCTGGATGGTTAAGACCAAGATATAGCAAGAACTATATAACAAGAAATGTAACCTTTGTATCTGATAAGGTCAGCCAAGTACTCTCAGGATTTATCCTGTAGTCCTGTACCGCCTTTTGTGCATCCTTTTGTCAGTGTCTGACATGAAGATGAGTCACGGCCATTGCTTGACCAATTTGCTCTTTGTGAAAGCCTGAGAAAATGTTTTTTCTCTCCATGTGACTCTCCACAGGCTCACTTTAGATCATTGAACCCATTTCTCTTTGGTTCATAATCTTCTTGATCAGAAAATTTGGAGCACAAGTGAGTTACATGTTGTTACAGTAATTGGACACATTTTAAATAGCTATAATGAGATATTTTATCTTGTCAATAAAATTTTCTGAATATTTTGATTAGTGTCAGCAAGACTCACTTATATAGTATGTTCTCATTGTTCCAAGCTGTGCAGTGGGCAACATCATTTTTATCCTTGCAATCCCTGTCTGGCAAGCAAACTATTGAGATTAAAATACTGTAGTGGATTCATTCGTCCATTCATTTACTTTGCCAACATTCTCAGTTCTCAAGGCATCAAAGTTCATATAAAGAGCTGGAATGTCAGAAACAAATTAAACTTTATCTATATACAAAGCCCTCTAATCCCAGCACTCTGAGAAGCCAAGGCTGAAAGACTGCAAGGCTGAGCATAGCCTAGGCAATCTAGTGACTTAGCGAGGCCCTGACTAAAAATTAAAAATTCAAAAAGTGCTGGGGATGTAGCTCAATACAAAGGCTTTGAGTTCAATCCCAAGTGACACAAAAAATAAACTACAGTGCAATAAAATATAATAAAATAAATAAGCTTTATGTATACCATGACTGAAACAATGTAGAAAAACCTTTGAGCACAAAAACTTTGGGATCCAGCAAAACTGGATCCATATACAAAACTGGACCACCACACACCTGTTGAAGCTGTTGACAAACTCCTTGTCCTTAGAGTTTAGTCTAAGAGATTAGTTTAATCTCTTTCTGAATCTCATGTTACTTTTCTACAAAATAAGAATAATACCTCATTGGAGGTATTGGTAGTTGGAAAAACAACTAATGATTAAATGAGCTAATAACATGAAGCAATTGTCACAGAATCTGGAACTTGAGAAACAAGCAACAGATAGCCTTTTTCAAATAAGCTTTAAGAACATTTTGAGTTGATGTTTGGAACAAGTATGGCAAATGACTATTTTTGTTTGATTATCTTTTGTTTCCTTTTGCAGAGTGCAGATCTCCTACTCGACAATTACACCTGTGGCAGCCAAGAGATAGAGAGTAGACCGCCTGCCTGATTCTCCATGGAGAGTGAGTCCAGAGTTGTATAGACCAGCCAGGCTCCAGATCCAGCCTGGGCAATGTACCTGAGGATACTCATTGTTCATGAGAAAAGGTTAACAGGTTCTTTTCCTTCCTGAATCAAATGAAATGCTATGTTCTTGGGCAATGTGGCCCAAACCGTTTTTAGTGACTTCTGCAATGGCTCTGATGCCCACCAACAGTTTGGTGCCTTTCTGTCCTTTCTATTGTTCAGCTCCAGGTTTTGCCCAAGGTAGCACAGAATCCCAGGACAGACTGTGCAAAGCTGTTCAACAGTGATGAGCCAGGCCTTAAGCCAGATCAGAGAAAGCTGGAAAAGTCATCGCCAAGGAAATCCCAGACACAAGGCAACCTGTCACTGTAGTGAGGGGGACACTCACCAGAAAGAACTGCATTGGTCCTTCTGCCACAGCCTGAGCACTGACAGCAAGCAGTGCAGCACAGAAGGTTTTGTCATTTGGGCTGCAATAAACCCCACTTCCTGATCCCTGCACCCCTCCTGGTTCTGCATGGATCACGCAGTCCCTCCACACACCCTGCCCTGTGTGGATCCAGTGCACCTGCAGGCAGGAGCCATTCAGACAGCGGCTGGGGGCGTCAGAGTACTCCCCTGTGCTAATGAAAAGTGCCCTCACCACCTCCGAGGGCAGGGGAACTGCGCTCCTGCTCAGCTCTCAAGGCGGGCAGGGATCCCCTGGGCACCTTCATAATCTGGATGACCAGGCTGCAACCAGACCAATTAAACTTGAATCTCTGGGGATGGGATCCAGGCATCAGGGTTTATTTTTTTATTGTATCCAAATGATTCCAGTGTGTGGCCAAATTTAAGAATTAGTTCCCAGGGAAGGAACACTGGGCTGAAACTTCAGAGGGTCCTGCTTCCTCTATTTCTAACCCCATTCCTCTCTCGTCTTTCTCTCTTCTCCACCATTTTGCTCTTCCAGTCTTCCTCCCTTTCCCTCCCTCCCTCCATCCCTCCCTCCCTCTTTCCCTTATCCATCCTTTCTTTCTCCCTTCCTTTCTTTGTTTCTTTCCCCTCTCATTCCTCCCTTCTTTTTTCACTATTTACTGAAGCAATATGTTCTGTAATTAAGGCGGTATATTTTACAGTCACATCTTTCTTGATCTGGTTTTGTTGTTACTAATTACGGAACTCAAAGCAAGTTACTTCACCTCTCTGAAGCTCATCTTTCTCCTTCTATAAAATGAGAAAAATAAAATGACTTACCCGGGAGAATCTTTACTAAGATTAAATATCAGATAAATTGCTTAACATAGTGCTTAACAATTGTGCATGATCAATAAACGTGAACTGTTCTTCTTTTAGTTATTGTAATATTTTGCCCAAAGCTATGTCTAGTGCTGGGAATACAAAAGGCACACCTCGGGCATGATAAATGCTCTCATACTGCTAATGCTCTTCCCCTGCAATCCCTCAGTGGAGAATGGCCCTCCACTGTTGATCAGAGCAATGGTGATTTCTCTTAATACTAATGGCTTTTGTGCATGGGGCAGGCACAGTTCACCCACATTACAAATGCACAGGGGACACCTGATCCAGAAAACAACTGAAGGCGCTTCTCTCATGGGCTTCCCACCACAAGAGGAGATGATGGCATTGATACTGGCATTCTGCAGATGAGGAATCTGAGGCCCAGGGTAGTTAAGTATCGCATCCACAGTTGCACAAGTGGATACAAATTCAAGCTCTAGCACCGTACTGCTCCACTCTATGGAGGGATGTGGACTATGCCTCAGAGGGGATTATGGCCAGAGCAAAGCAGAGCTACTCCCCAGGCTTCAGACTATAGGAGAAGGACACAACTCTGCGAGGGTGTGAGGTGAGAATTTAGGAAGCCCATGAAGAGGCCATCAGGAACACTGAGCTAAGGCAAAGGAAAGAGAAGTCGGAGTAAACCCAGAAGTGGGGAACAGCTAGTGGCCACCCAGTAATGTGCAGGCAGTCACTCCAATGGAGAAAGGAGTGGTCAGAGAGATCTTGACCAATCTCAATGTTGTTCATGTGCCTCAGTTTCCCTATGTGTACTATAAAGAAGTATCACTGGTATAGCTGTAAAACTGAATAGCAAATTATAGGTAGCAAGCAAACATGTTAAAATGCATCGAAGGTGCATGTCAAATGATTTATGTTTTGATTTTACAACAAGACTCTATTACCATTTTCAAAGCTACAAATCACGGAGGGGAGGAAGCACTTAGCAAGCATCTCAAAGAAGCCAGGCTCTACTGCATCAGGAATATTGAATAAACGTTTCAAGCCTACAGACTATAGATTTTGTTCAAGTCCTAGTTTATACCAAGGCTGTGCATCATTTGTAAGGGTGTCATCTCTCTGCGTCTCAGCTTCTTCATCTGTAAGGTGGCGCTAACAACGCCGCATGCATCATGTGAATGAAATGCTGCCACGCCTGGGCAACTGTGAGTGTGGTACTTCCCATATACAAACTGCACAAAATCATGTTGACTCTCCTGGCCAGAGAAACAGAGACTTGGGAGCCGCTCCCCTCGGCGTGGCCTGGCTGCTTTCAGATGCTGTGCTCTTGCCAGCTTCTTTCCCTCTCCTGCTGGAGCTGCTCCCACATTATTTGTTTTGTAAGGTATTTGTTTTCCAATATTTTTACTAAGTAGGACAGCTCTATCAATGAGGTCTGCTGCTTTATTGGTTGCTAATTGCTGGGGCATAATTGCTGCAACGTTGCTTGGTGTTCCTATAATTCTTTGCAGCCAATCAAGGTGGCCAGTTCTCTAATTACAGCACAGCAGAGTCCCTGTCCCTAACATGAACATGCTCAGAGGGCTCAGGACTCTTTGCAGCATTTTTTTTTTTTCTAAAAGGGCTTTAAGCAGTGAAAGAAAGAAACTCAGTCTGGGGATATAGTTCAATGGCATAATGCCTGCCTGGCAAGTGCAAGGTCCTGAGTTCAATTCCTGGTACCAAAACAAGGAAGGAAAGAAAGAAAGAAAGAGAGAGAGAGAGAGAGAGAGAGAGAGAGAGAGAGAGAGAGAGAGAGAAAGGGAAAAAGAACAAAGGAAAGAAAGAAAGAGACAGAGACACATTGATATTAAAAAATAATTTGCAAAATAATTTCTTAAGTATGTAGGAATATATAAAATAAACATCTTATAGTTAAAGCCATGTGTATACTTTCTGAAATTGGATTCTAGGATCTGTGGCACATTCACCTCAGTCTCAAACCATGGGCTAGGGTCTGTAATGATCACATTCTGGGATTCACACAGATGCAGGGGACTTGCAGGACGTCAGATGTGGAACTCTGTCTCATTCTTTTAGCATGTGAAGTATTTTGGTGTATTCCCATGTTTTCTAGGGCTCGTGAGCCAATCCAAGCTTTTAACTTGATTTCCGAAGCCCTCTGTATCTGGTTCTCCTGACCTCCAGCCTCACCTCATCGCCCTTGCCTACGCTCTTCCTGGGCCGCGTCTCCAGCTGTCTTGTGTCCCTCAAGCAGATATGGTGTTCCCAGCTCAGGGCCTCTTCCTTGATGTTCCTCCTGCAGCCCTGCTGGTGGCTGCTGCTCTCCACTGTAGAGCTCAGCTGCAGTCCTCACTCCATACTGAAGCTGCACACTGTGTCTAAATGCCATTCGCAACCTCATAACTATGATCACAACACCATACTATCTTGTTCATTGTCATTGTCTGTCTTCCCACACTATGAAGCTCTAGGAAGAAAATGATCTTGTTTACCATTCAGTGCCCAATACCAGTATCACATATGGTCCATACCGGTACTCAAGAAACAATTATTTAGCAAGTTACATGAATGAATGAATGAATTTTATGCTTCTTCATTTTGATCTTTTCTTTTTCAGGTGGCAAAACCAGGCTTTATTTTGGAAAAAAAACAATTGAAGTGGGTTTTGGTGAAGGGCACAGGCAAAAAGTAATGTCCCGCAAGAGTGGGTTGAAGCTAAGCTGAGCCTCAGGTGGGTCTCTTGCTTCCAATGCTCCCTTGTACAGCTCTCTCCCCACGGGCGCTGGGGCAGTCTCATGAGAGGTGCAGGCTGGGAGCAGCTGCTGTGCCTCATTCACTTGGGCAGGACATTAGAGGTCTCAGACATCAGCTTCCCATCATGGGTCTCAATCTTCTTCACAATCAAAACAGACTTGGTGCAGGTGAAGGTAGGGCTTGTGAGGCCCCCATAGGGTAAGCTCACTATTGCTGAATAGCCCCTGGTGGTCTTTGTGTGGATGCTCAAGTTCTGCATCCCAGCCTCCAGCCTGTTGTCCTTGCCCTCCAGTAGCTTGTGGTAGGTAGCAATTTTGATGTCCAGGGGCAGCTTGATGCTCATGAGCTCCTAGTACTCATGCAGCTGCTGGGCTATGTCCTGCTTGGCCTTCTGCAGGGCAGCCTCCAGCTTGGCCAGCTTGGCGTTGGCATCCTTAATGGCCATCTCCCTGTGCTGCTCAGCATCAGTGATGGAAGCCTCCAGGGATGCTCTCTGGCCTTTGAGGGCCTCAATCTCCACCTTCAGGTGGCTGATGCTGCAGTCCATCGCAGAAATCTCAGACTTTGTGCAGCGAAGGTCATCCCCGTGGTTCCCAGCCAAAGTCTGCAACTTGTTATACTTGATCTGGTACATGCTCTCAGCCTCAGCCCAGCTGTGGTTGGTGATCTCCTCATACTGGGCCTTGACCTTGGCAATGATGCCGTCCAGGTTCAGGGAGCGGCTGTTGTCCATGGACAGCACCATTGATGTGTCCGAGATCTGAGACTGCAGCTCATGTATCTCCTCTTCACACAGCTGCCTGAGGAAGTTGAACTTGTCAGTCAGCCCTTCCAGGTGTGACTCGAGCTCTACCTTTTTCATGTAAGCTTCATCCACATCCTTCTTGATGACGACACATTCATCCTCCATCTCTGCACCCTTGTTGATCTCATCTTCATATTTATTCTTGAAGTCCTCCACCAGTCCCTGAATGTTGCCAAGCTCTGCCTCCAGCTTCATTTCTCCTGACGCAGTGTGTCCAGCTGCTGCCAGAGGTTGTTGACGTAGTGTTCGCGCATGTTGTCCATGTTACTCCAGGATGTCTTCTGCTGCAGCAAGAGGCTCCACTTGGTCTCCAGCATGTTACTCTGCTGCTCCAGAAGCCGAACCTTGTCAATGAAGGGGGAAAACTTGTTGTTGAGGTTCTTGATCTGCTCCTTCTTCTGAGTATGCACAACCTGGATGTTGGGGTCCCTCTCCAGGTTCAGGGGGTTCAGCAGGCTGTGGTTCACCTGGACAGCCATGATGTTACCCATACCAACAGCCCTGCTATAGCCTCCCAGCCCCAGGACACCCTGGAAGCTGCTGCTGCTGCCCATTCAGGAGAAGCTGGAGAAGCTGATGCAGGAAGCAAGCCCGCTAGTGTAGGAGAGGGTGCTGAAGGCCTGGGGGCTGGAGGTAGACACCTTGTAGGACTTGTGGGTTGCCCTTATGGACATGGTGGAGGCTGGAGTGGAGGCAGGTGAATTGAAGATGGAGACTGGAGAAGGAGCCTGGCAGCCGCTTCTGAACAGTCCATTTTGATCTTTCTTGATTAGCTTTTGCTTCATATGTAATTAGGTTTATCCATGGCTGTCCTTTGTCCTTGCAATATTTTTTCTTATTATCACTGACTTTACTACTTAGTCAGATGCAGTCATTGTACATTCACAGCTATGTGGAGCAGTTTCCTAAATGTCATAGAGAACAAAAATCAAAAGCCATCACTACTGCTATCACAGAGCCCTCAGTCTGATTAGCCACAAGAATAAGAAGACTGTCTTAACATACTAACAGAGATATAGCAACTTGTGATAGACACCCTCAGTTGCTCCCTGATTCTCTGAGCTCAGGAGCTTGATACCAGTTCAGCCCTGCAAAGGGTGGAATTGTACCCTGTGACTACCACCAAACTCTTATTTATGTTCTGACTTCTAAAAGGTTAGAATGTCACTGTATTTGGAAATAGAACATTTAAAGAGGCAACTAAAGTTAAAATGAGTTCATCAGGATGGGACTTAATTGTATGACTTGTGCCTTTATAACAAAAGGAGATTAGGACATAGAAAAGCACAGAGAGGATGGGGAGATGGCTCAGTAGATAAGCTCTTCCCTGGCAGGCACAAGGGCCTGAGTTCAATCCCTGGTTCTGAAAAAAAAAAAAGAAAGAAAGAAAAGAAAAGCACAGAGCAAGACCTTGTGAAGACACAAGAAGAGAGACATCTATAAGCCCAGGAGAGAAGCCTTAGAAGAAATGAGCTCTACAGACCTCTTGGTCTTAGATTTTTAGCTTCAGCTTCCAGGACTGTTCAGATAATAACTTTATGTTTCTCTATTTTTCTTTTCTTTTTCACCTGCAGTAAGTTTAGTATACTAAGATACTCCCTGCACAGTACCTATGACCCTCCCCAGCCACAGCAGTAGAATACCAATGTGTGCTGGCACTTGGACACCTTTGCTAGCTTCCCTTGCAGACTGAGATAGCCACATGTCTAAGAAGCAAATACATCACATAATCTTTGCTCTATCCCAGCACCCTGACCCCTTGGGCCCCAATTCTAAGTCAAAGGAGGCCATTGGCTCAGAGTGCACAAAGGAAAGGAGAAATAAGGAGGCAGAAAGTCCACACTAAGCCCTGAAGACCAAGTTCTGCTCTTCCAATAATTCTACTTGTCATCTTATGCCAGCCTTTTGGCAACTAAATAATAATAATAGCATCGACAAAAATATCCTGCAAATATCTCGGGCATAGCCAAGAAGTATGAGAAACCTAAACCTTCATGTTTCTATGCTAAACTGGTTCTGTATACTGTAATTACACCTACATGGGAGGCTGATATGGAAAAATTGCTGTAGCCTGAGAATTCAAGACTAGCCTGAGAAACCTGATAAAATTTTGTCTCTAGAAAAGGAGTACAAACAGGAGAAATGAAAAGAAGTAAAACTAGAAGAAAATAGGGGAGAAAGAACAAAGAAAAGTAAAAGAGAAGGGTGGAGGAAAAGGAGGATGATAAAAGGAAGTTGAGGAGGAGGGGGATGGGGAGATGGAGAAGGAAGAAATAATAAACCTAGTAAATACTGGTATTGTTAAGTTCTGAACAAGACAGGTTCTCTGAGAACAGGAGAGATGTTACCAGGTGCCAGGTGGGTACAATCCAGTTCTCTAATGAGAAATTTCAACAATGAATAGATCCCCAGTCATGGGAAAAGGCTGTATTAGGGAAAATAGAAAGAAGTTTATAGAAAGCAATTCAAACTTATTTCAAAAGCTCCCTTCGGCACTGGTCTTGTGCAAGCATGGAGAGCAGAGGCTCCCCTCCTGCCTTGCTGATGCCTGGGGGCCTTCGCTCACACAATGGAAATGCATATGGACAGTGCTATCACTTTTGGCTGCACCATGGATTGAACTAGCTTCAAGGGACCGTTATGAAAGTGAATCCATTATTTTTAATGTGAACCACTGTGAATTTCCAAAAATCAACTAAGAAAGTAGCATTTGGCAAAACTTACCTAGCACAGCAGAGTACTTAGCAACTGTACCAACCAAATCGCAGAAAACAAGCCCAGGCCACAAAGGAATACAGAGCTCCAATTGTCAAATTTACCAAAAAACAAGTTATGCTTGTGTTATGGCTGTGGTTTTTAATAACTCAACAGTGTATTAGAATCTGGGATGAGAATCTAATGTTTTGTCCTGTTTTAATATTTTGATGCCATTTTTAGTTCAAGTGTTTTTATTGGGAAATGGAATGGACCCACTGAAAAGTAGACAAGAAAATATCTGGGCTCAATGCATTCTCATGGCAAGGACCTGTGTCTCCAGCACCACAGACACCCTTCCCCAGCTCCTGTCAGCCACCTCTGTTTTAGCTTTCTGTCCTTGTGACAAAATACCAGAAATAAACAAATTAAAGCCAGGAAACATTTATTTTAGTTCATGCTTTAAAATGGTTCAGTCCATTGCATCTTGGCCCTATTGCTTTGGGTCTACGGAAAACAGAAGATCATGGTGGGAATGTGTGGCAGAGGAGTTCCCTTTTCCTGAGGGTGGCTGGGAAGAAAAGGGAAAGGTAAGAGGGGGCAGGTTCCCCAGGCCCTTTCTGGGTCACACCCACGGTGTTCTAAGACCTCCCACAAGGCTTCGTCTCCCCAAGTTTCCATTGCTTCCCAATGAGCCGAGACCTCAATACACGGGATAAACAGAACACTCAAGCTCCAAACCGTAGCAACCACTTTCTCCCTCCTGCACCATTAACATGTTTTCCAACCCTCATAGTTTAACTTTATGTCTTGTACTCCTAAAGGTGCAGGGTTAAACAATGCAGTGTAACTTTGCTGTTTTGCTAAATAATTATGTAAGTACAATCACCTACTCATTTGTTCTTTTATGCTTGTTTTCTTTTTTTTATTTTTATTTATTTTTATTTTTTTTATTTTTCAACAAATAATACACTGCATATATTCTTCTTAGTGGTTAAT
>NW_004524749.1:3986187-3999421 GCF_000260255.1 Octodon degus
AAGAATTATATACTTCTCATGTTTGCACATAATTCCAAAAATCTCATCATATACAACCTTGAAGCAGGACAGTCCCACAATATTCCTTTTCCTGTCTCTTGCTTTCATTCACCAACCCCTTCTTCTTGAACAACCACCTACCCGAGAGACATCATAGCAGTAAATGGCATGTCATGACAAGCCGCCCATTGTTTTCTTTCTTGAATGTGATATTCTTGAGATCCATCGATGTTGTCATAGAGCTCTTATTTATTTTTAGTGCCATATAGCATCCAGTAGAATAAATTGATTCTAACTTGTTTTGCTGTGGATGGGCTTTAGGGCTTATCTTCTTTCTTATGGTTTTAAAAGTACCTCTAGGTTACACTGTAAAGGTAATGGGTGACTTCACCTGGAAGTTATTCTCTGTCAGTTATTCTACATCAACGAGGCTCGCCCCTTTCTGACCTATTCTGGTAATGGTTCCCCAGGCTGTCACATTTAATAAGTGTACAGAGCTGTACACTTATTAACTGAATACTGAAGCTCCCATCTTGCATCTTGCAATGTCCATCAGGTGTAGGTGGCTCCAGAGAAAGATCTTTCTTCAATCACACTTTTGAACATTTATCTGAACTATTTATTTGACAAATATTTTCTAGCCACTAACAATATATCAGCTTGTCTCAGGTATCTGGGATCAAGGTCTTGGTCACATAACCCTGGGAGTCTAGCAAAGAGTTTAACTCAACTTTTTGCAAAAGCAGAATGTATAAGAAGCAGAAAAGGGAAGATACAAACTTTCTAGAGATTTCTAGGTTAATATGTGCAAAGTGGTAACTTGGCCTCATTTGCCAGGTATTTTGGGCATGTTCTGGAGAGTTCCAGGCTTTGCAGTCTGAAAAATCACCTGTCAAAGACAACGTTGGTCATTTATTTGATGACTTTTTTGAAATATTTTATTTCACAGTAACTATCTTGAGATTTCTTCATGGATCATTATTCATAATCATAGCATACTGGAAATAATCCACATACTCATCTAGAGAGGAATGGACAAATAAACTGTGGTATACCCATAAATACAATGTTATTTAATAAGGAGAAGGAATCAGTCACAAACACACACAATAAACTTGAACCTCAAAATCATCACATTCGGTGAAATAAGCTAGACACAAGTGATTGTACCATCCTTTGCCTCTACCCATACAAAGTGTCCAGAAGAAGCAAACATAGAGAGAGCCTATCAGGGGTCTCTAGAGTTAGGACTGGAAGGGGAGAATGACTGTAAATAGACACCTCAGGCCCATGTGGGATGGTGGTGATGTTCTGAGGCTGGCTTGTAGTGACAGTGGCGCAGCTCTGTACACTTATTAAAAAATACTGATGTCTATAGTTATAATAGATGATGAGGCTTATGGTCTATAAAGTGTATCCCAAAAAGCTAATAATATATCTTTTAAATTTTTCATGGGCTATAGTTATTTATAAATTCAAATTATTTTTCAGAGGAGGACTTTGAAGTTATCACCCGTACCCTTTGACTACGAAGTGATAACAGATCAGTGAGGAAGATCTGCTAGGAATCGCTGCCCTAGGGAAAAGCTTTTTAGTTGTCTTTTTAAATTTTGTCTTTAACTCACACGTAACTGTAGATATTTATGGAGTATGCTGTGATGTTTTGGTGCATGCATATGTTAGGTAATAATCAAATCAGACTATTTAGGAGGTGTGTCACCTGATACACATGACGGTTCACACTGGCCTGTGACAAATCTGGTGCCTGCAACACCAGAGACATCTGAGCCATTATGCTGGTCAGTGCTAGAGTTCATTGCTAAAATTTGTCCCCTCCAATGAAGAGAAAACAAAGTCACCATCATGAAGTATAAGGCACATCTGAATGTACCCTGTTCTCGTGGTCTAAAGGCTGAGATTTTCTAAGCTGGATTTCTTTATTCAAACCGGTGCACCTGCCCCCAGTCACCTATCTGGGGCTCATAGGTTGCACTGAAGTTTGAGAAAAGCTTCAGGTGGAGATTTTGTCACAGATAAATGGCCTGCCCAGTGAGCAGCTCTGAGCTGAAGGAGACCCAGGATGTGGTGCCATGAATCAGCCGAGCTGCCCCAGGAGGAGGGCCAGGCTGCTTATTACACTCACCTTGTCATCGATCGAAACCATACAGACATCAGGCCTCGCTCTGCAGGCAGCCAAGCAGCAGTTTTCAATTTGTCTGCAGCAAGTGCAATCCTGGAAAGTCCAAAGTAGAAGCTGCTCTGAGTGGTAAGGGGACAAAAGGACTGTGGGTCATCCTTCCCTATAGCACTGTGGGTAGAGGGTGGACACTATGACATCCAGCCCAGAATAAAGTATCTCTTCTCCATTGAATTCACAGGTCCAGGAAAGTTTGTATAACTAATAAACAAATGAGTTGAGATAGCAGACCAAGTAAATATGCAGGGATTTAACTCACTTTGGAGACTATACAGTGGTGTGAGAAAATGGCTCACTCTATATTGTTCAGTGCAAAAAAGATCACACAATATCATGTAGCCAATGTGATTTCAGTTCTGTTATACTATGTGTGCATAAGTTCCATAATCCATAAACCAACATGTCAGCAGAAAGTTACTTCTATTTACTTTTTGCCCTTTGGGGCGATTTTTACTTTTTTCTCATGTACATTTTTACATTCTGGGTTTTCTGTGTTGTGCAGATGTGATTTACAATGTTCTGGATTGTGAGCACAATAATTATTACAATATTATTTTTAACAATTAACAAAATAAAAGTTGAAAAATGAAGCATGTGCTTTCTTTCTCTGCATCTCTGTGATGCTTATCTGGCCCCTAACAGAGTCCTCATAATTGTCCACAGAATCTTCATGGCCTACTATGTTCCCAAGGGTGAGGGACACTCCAAGAGAAGCCACCCCCTGAATGTGTAGGCACAGTCCCCCCAAACTGGAATTTGTGGGGATTTGTCCCAGACTCACAGGTATATTTAAGTCCTTTAGATAAAATGGTGCAATATTTGCACAGTGTGCTTACAATCCAGAACATTGTAAATCATGTCTGGATTGTTTACAATACCTATTACAATGTAAAGGCTATGAAAATAGTTGCTACAATTATTATTTAAGGAATCATGACAAGGAAAAAAAATGTCTGTGCATGGTTGGTACAGATGCATGTTTTCCAAAATATTTTCCACCCATGATTGGTTGAGTTCATACATGCAGAACCTGGAGACACAGAGGGCCAATTGCACATTGATGCTGCTATTCATTTGAAATTATTTTTGCCCCTAATAGGAGCAGTGTGATTTTATGTGGTCTGTTCTTCACTTCCTTGGATTTTGTCTCCACTTGCTATGTGAAGGTGGAAGTGACAGTTGCTGTAAGTATCACCACCCACTGTTTCTTAGAACCTGCCCTTTTCTCCATGTTAGCCCAGGTATCATTGCTGACTCCCTTTTAGGACCAGAGGTTGCTTTCTCTAACTAGAATTCCATATAAGGGGTCCTGGTCCATACACTGGGTCAGATGATAGTATTCTAAGCTGTAACAATGGACCCTTGCTTGCCTGGGGTGCTACCTAGAGGGGCTGGAAGGCTCTGAATGGTTTTCTGTCCTGCCTGTAAGTAAACCCATGCCAGCAGTGGTACACCCGCTGCTGCTCTGCAGGCTGGTGCGATGTGTGTCTGACTGGGGAGAACAGGTGCACAAAAGCACAGTTTTTGGTTGAAGGTCAGCAGCAGAACCAAAGCTGACCATGCACAGACCAGAAAAATCTTTCATCTGTAAAGCATGAAAACCTCAAGTACAAAGTAATAATCTGCCTATGATGCTGGCACCAATACTATTTTCTCCCATTGAGATAAATAGCCTTCTCCCTTTTGACCTACAAATATAATTTCATGTCCACTAAAATAGAAGAGATAAGCTAGGAAATGAGCCAGTCATGAACCCTCATCACTGTATATGAGCTAGGGGCACTCGGTGTAAGGATGCAAACACCCACCAATAAAGGACTTCAGCGTTTTGGAGGCAAGATCGCCAGGCCTTACTCAGCCTGAATAACATCTTTTTCTCTTTGGCCTAAAATCAGAAATGGTGAAGAAAATCCCATCCAGTACACCAGCACAGAAGATATGCATGTGGATTAGGAAAACCAAAGTTCCAACACTTCCAGGGTTTTAACGACTCGCAAATAGCAAATGAGCCACAAGAAGGTGACCACAGAGTGTCTGGACAGGTGGTTCTGAAACTGGAATATGCAGCAGAGTCATGGAGTGGGTGCTTTGACACTGATTCTAGGGTACAACTCCTAGAGGTCCCGATTCAAGAAAAGGATCTGAGGCCTTACCCTGGTTCTGCTCAGCTTTCTCAAGTGGAGCAAGGGATGGTGGGAGAAATTACTTCTTAAGGAATCAGGTGAACAGAGGCTGCTATACCCCAATAGTTATGGAACAGCAGGCTCTCCACAGCAGACCAACCGATCCTGAACTCTCCATACTGCAAGGAAGAGCTGCAAACAACCTGTCCTGCCAGGTGGCACCATGCCCCAAGCCGCATCGAGTAAGAAAGTTCAGATTAGATAACAATTTCCTCAAAGACTTGCAGTGGCTTGACACAGCAATGGTTATTTCTCCCCAAAGGTAAGTCACTGGATGGCTCAGCATTCTAGGCCCTTGGTTTTACAGCGTCATCTTAGCAGAACATGGTCTGCTGGTTCAGGGGAGGAGAAGCAAAGAAAATCAGAGGAGCACTGGGAGCTTCAGGAGGGAGAGGAAACGTGGCCTTCCGGAGCCAGAGGAGGGCTGGACTCCCTGGTTAGTACGCACAATGTCTACGCTGGTAAATCAACTGTGTTCTGGGTCACATTGCCCCAAATAAGGAAGCAAGGAGGAATCTAGAAGCCACAAATGCCACAGTATCAGAGTGCACCAATGGCATGATGGTTCTAGCAACAGGATGAAATATTTAATGCGTTTTGACTTCATTATTTCAATCTGGGAAGAAGAAAAAAAAACTTGAATAAAGCCAGTATTCTAGTTAATACTATTGTAGCAATGTCATTTTCCAGCATGGGAATTTTCTGTATTATTGTTGCAAACACATCTGTGTCTATATTGATCTCAAAATTGAAAGATTAAGAAAATGGGTATGGAAGATACTCCGTCTCGGCCCTTTGTCCCACATGTTCATTGTGAATGTCCCACACATGAGCTGTGGGAGAAGTTGTCTGAATGAAGTGATCTTTTGCTGGGAAAACAGGAAATCTGATTAATGTGCCTGAGAGGTGGCTGCGGAGACCCATCTGCCTGTCTCCACCTTTGGTCTCCGCAGAAACAGATGAAATGTCTTCTTCTAAAGTTAAATAAACGCCAGTCAATCCCTGCTCACACGCCCTTTACTGCAGGTAATAAGAAAGAGCCCAGGTGAATTGCTCTGTATTTTCCTTTACATTCTTGGGATTTCCGTGACAGACCAAAGCTCTCATCTGTCAGCAAACTGTTCCAGGCAGACCCATTACTTTTGCACCACAATAAAATGAAGGACACCAGGCTAATCCTTCAAACAAAGGCAGCTGGGAGCACCATCACGTCCCAGAGGCTAGATTCATTTGCCCAGAACATTTAAAAATCTACGCCCTAGCTCTCCTCCCCAAAGTCCTTATTTCACCCAATAAAATAAATTTAAAGTGCATAAATGTATATTAAAAAATATCTAAGCAAACCCGTGCTGCTAAATAATGTTCACCCAGATGCGCCTACAATTTTTTTACTGTTAGACATGTTTCCCATTCTCCCAAGTAAATATTTCACTAAAAATGCTCCCCAAACAGTTGTTATCTCAATATTTTCACAATAGAATATTCTGTGCTCTCCACATGTAAATGCTAGGAATAAGCAGACATTTTCCCAAGGAGACCACTGATTTCCTTGCATTTAGTAAATGACTCTCGACCTAATGCTCACTCTGAAAGCAGATACTCCGCTTAGCAGAGTGCGAACTGCACAAGTCCAGCCAGTAGCTCCCAGGAATCCTTATGTAGTCTTCAGAGGCTGAGACAGAGTGACTTCCTGCAAAATTTGTGTTTCGCCTGAGGACCCCAGGGAACCGGAAGACCTCAAGTACTGAGGCCACATACCCCATTCTTAAAGACTTATTTTCCTGCTTGTATGATTTAATGCAGTATCAATAATGGAAGAAACAATACTAATATCTGCCACGTAGGGGTGGCCAACCCTCTGACGGTACTGTGTCTTCTCTTGGTAAGGGACGTATTACCTCTGCAGTGGCCTGGGCGCCACATGTGTCAGTGACCAACCACTGTTTCAGGGGATGTTTACAGTCATGAAGCCTCAGTGTCTACTTGTATGAGAACTCAACATTCCTTCTCCATTATGTCCTGCTACTGAGCTACTGTGCAGAAATGATTCGACAACTGGAATGCGCAGAACCACACGGAAGGAAGGAGCTTCTGAAAGCCCCCATCCCAGGGTCCATGGCTAGGGTTTTCTTACTCAGTAGATCGAGATGAGGCCTGACAATTGGCATTTGCAACAAGATCCCAGGTGACACAAAGAAATGTTGCCGGTTTGGGGACCTCGCTTTGAGAATTTCTGTGGAAGAATAGAAGTCTTCACATGTTCTCTACAGTGATCAAACAGTCAGTGTGCTGGACTTCTTACGTCATACGGTTTCGTTGCAGCCATTCAGCTCCATCGCCACACAAAGCAGCCATAGACGTATATTACTGTGTTCCAATAAAACTTTATTGATGGCCGCTGAAGTTAGAGTTTTGTATAATTTTCTTATATCAAAAATTTTTCCAACTGCTTATACATTTAAGAATTATTCTTAGCCCATGGGCCCTAAAAGAAAAATAGGCAGTGGTTAGTTTGGGGAGCCTAACAGTAAGAAAGCCAGGGAAATGCAATGTTTCTGTCCTTCTTTGATAAAAAATGTCCTCCCTTTCCTTTCTCTGTCTCTGGGAGCAATGAACCAGCTCTCTGCAACGCGCTGCCCAGTGGTGCTCCCAGGTGGCGCCCTTGGCTGAATCAACACTGCGTTGGCCACCAAGGTCTCGAGAGTTTTCTCTCCTGCACCCAGCCCCCACCCCCCCATTTTCTCCTCTTCCCTTCACTTTTGCTCCTTTTATAGCTTTGCACAAATTTGTCTCAATGGCAAATTTACAGCACACACTGCTTGTCTGAACTATTTAAAGGCACAACATTCTCAACTGTGTCATAAAGCTTTCCCATTCCGTGTGTTTTATTTCCCTGTTTGAGGGCCTTTTATGAAATCAGCAGCTAGGCGGAAGGAAATCATTTGCATACTTGGCTTGATACACCTGGAATTCCTTAATTTTAGGGATTAGCAAAATGAGTCTAATAAAAAGTCAAGGCCCTTGTTAATCATCTCTGTAAATTCCCTTCATTACCTGTAACTGGTGCCAATCCAAGGACTCAGTTCAGGAAATTCACATTGTGCAGGTCAATTATTGCGATTTTTATGAACTAGTTTGTAATTTTACATGACAAGGTTTGTGTTTTTAGAGTTCTTGAAAGTGAAATGACTGTTTTCTTCCCACATCCTATTCAGAAGAGGACATCTTCCTGGGCTATCATAAAGAGGTCATCTGCAGGAGATGGGAGGAGAAACAGTGGCATTGCCCTGGCACCCTGAATGTGAGAGGTGAGTCCCAGAACTCACTGCATTGTTGCTCAAGAAGAGCTTTATACAGTCTCCGCTAACATTACTTCCCAAGCCAAGAACATGAATAGCCCCTTCATTCTGCTCTGTACTCACCTTCCAGTTTTATGGATGCTTCTCAAAATTGCCAAATCCTACTCACCCCCTCCCAACAACCTACAAGAAAAAATACTGCAGTTGCCCCATTTTTAAGAAAACTTGACTAAAGTCAAGTCATCAATGTAGCTGCCATAGATGGTTGTCTAGAAAAAGTAGGGGACACACACACACACACACACACACACACACACATTGCCATCCACTAACTGTCAGTATGTTTCCAGTTAATCCACATGCTACTCCCTACAGAACTGGCAAGACATAAATTGGTCCCACAAAAGTAGAGCATTCCCATAATTGGATATTAAAATAAAATAAACAAGAAAACAAAACAAAAATCCTCTGTGAAAATTCTCCTGATTTTTTTCCTAAACTAGAGCTAGCATGTCACCAGTCCGAAGCACGGAGAGCTCAGCACTGCCTGAAGTCAGCACTTGCAATCAGGATAATTCTGAAACTGAATGATGCATGCTGGAATGCTGTTTACAGGAAATGAGCAATTTATTTTATTATCCAAATTTTAAACTCTTTTAATATGCCTCCCAAGAAGATGTCTGATTTAGAAAATTGCAAAAGAGAACTAAGGAGGGGACAAGAGGTACTAAAAAATTTCAACACAGAAGGTCACATTTTAAAAAAACAATTTAAAGATGGCTTGATGGAAATTTAGTGTGTCTGCAACATTATATTGGTGACTGGAAGGGACCGATCTTATGCTGTTCGGGGCAACAGAAAAACTATAAAATGTAAAGTTAAAATATAAGATTGTGTTCAGGATAAGTAATAAATCTGTTAACTGTTTTTATATAATTATTGTGTGTATGAATATATATCAGAAAATACATAAAATGTTTCTGGAAGAATTTATAACAACTTCTAGCAGTGGTAAAGGAGCCTCATAGTTCTCCTTACCTTGTGCTTTTCTCACCAGTGTACATACTTTAACTGTGCCTACTACGGAGCCTTTACTTTTTGATCCCAGGGTGTACATACGTGGTAAAAACTGAAATACTTTTTTGTGTTTTTATTTATAATTATCTTTGTTTTTAGTGTACAGATCTTTCAAAGAAACATACTTTTGGAATCCTTAGTAAGCCCTTCATTTTAGCAGGAAGCCAGACATGTATCTGTGTAACTACAGCTAAATTTAATCCTTAGATGATCATGTTCTCATGCATGTACTGCGTACACCCACGTGATGGGAACACATTTAGAAAGAGGCATCATATTATTAACTTTTTAGAGGCATCTACATTTTTTAATCGAACACTGCCTTTGAGGACTGTCTTGGCAGTGCAGAGGGTTCCTGTCTTCATCCATCACACTGAAGCAGCTCCCCGTGAAGGCTGAGAAAATAGTCAAATAGAAAAGTAGGAAGGCAGCCAAGACCTGTTCCATCTCTAGGAAGATGTGCAGTCTCCATGGCATCCCTTGCCACTCACAGTAGTACTCAGAGAGCAGTGACTAGGGACTGGAAGGACTGGTGACATTGCCCTCATTGAGAGTCAGAGGTGTGGCCTGGCTTGTCTCGGATAATCCAGGTAGACAGAAAGGACTGGCCCTTAGGTTAGTCGGTCTCCACCACTAACTGTTTTAGGAATATTCTTTGTCCAGCTCACCTTGGCTCTATTGGATTCATCTAACAAATTCATCACATGTAGAATAGCAGACAGGATCCTGAGGGGAGGGGAGCAGGCACTTCGATCCAGGGGAAGTCCCCTCATTGCTCCAGTAGTTGGGGTTCTGAGGACAATCATGCTGAGAGTTTAGTATGGGAACAAATGGCAGCGGGGGGCATGCTAAGCAGATTTTTTTTTTCAATAAAGGGAGGGGAAGTACCATATGTGGGGTGCATTGCTAGGAACTTTGAGTTCACTCCCTCTAGTGAGAGACAGGTCATCATTCCACCTTCACAAGCAGTAGTTAATATCATGCTCAAGATTTCGCAGCCCTGGCTGTGCTGGGTCTGAGTCTGCACTGGGCCTGGAATCTGCACCCTCACCAGCGTTTCAGTGAATACAGTAAATCAGGCAAGCTTTGCTGCCTCAGACACATGCCAAACAGACACAGAGATTTCGAATGTTTGAAGCCCCTGAAACCTGTCAATGAGGAGGGAGTTACTTACTATTACACAGGGAGTTACTTACTATTACAGGGGGAAAATGGGGCATTAAATTTACTGAGAATTTTTTTTTTTTGCATTTTAACTGGTTTTATTAGACTTTATGCAAACTAACCAATTGACATTACCAGAAAGACCTCACAGTATTTTTTTCCTCAAGATTTTGAAGCTAACCATTTTAAATATGAATATAGTTCTTATTTTTAAAAATACAGAGTTTGTTTTATTCATTTTAAATATAATTTACTGAGAATTTAAAGTGCTTTACTAAGCATTATATGTATTCAGCATATGCTGTCTGCTTGGATTTAAATTAAATTGGGATTTGATATTGTTGTAAGTAATAACTACATAATGGCCAAAGATCCTTTTTTTCAGAAACACATAGATTTTCAGGGGCCAAGGACAGGGGAGAAATTTCCAAGATAACTTTATCCAGCCCAGAGAGTCTTTTGGCTTGTGAGCTTCCTGACTTGGGAGAAAGGATAATACCGTGTGTTTGAGCCACGGAAAGTGGGTGGCAAACTGATTCTCTGCTTCAGCGCCATCTAGAGGCTGCCTGTGGACTCGCCAAACTGGTGAGTCCTAAAACATCTACTGAATACAGGTGAGCATTACTATTTTACCACTTTATTTTTGTACCACTTTATGCTCTTCTCAGACCTACAAGATGATCTTTTGCATTGACCCCTTACCTATATAAAGCAATGGGGGCGGGGAATTTGCCCAAGGACACAGCAACACTGAAGGACAGAGCCAGGATTCACAGCCCAAGTCCAGGTTTCTAACCACAGCACCACATCCCCTCTGGAGCGACGAGGTCAGTGGATAGCTGTGACCAAATCAGCACTGGCGTCCCCATCTTACTCATAATTTTTTGATTCACTCTATGGTTTGAGGTTAGAAAATTTAATTTTTCCCCTGTCTTTCCCAACATCTTGCTCACCCTAAGTGAAACTGGAAACGGGATATCGATGTCCTCACCCTGTCACACTCCTTGACCCTCACTTTCTCTTCAACAGCTGAAGAAAATCTGCAGGGCTGGTTGTCTATCAGTGTTCACATCCTGCCACCCCAGCACCCCAATGTCAACAAGGACCAGCTCGGCTGTCAATCACCATGATGAAGACATGAAGATCAGCTCATCCTTTGGCACCCAAAAGCAACAGCCCATGATGAAGGATGCCCAGGTGCCAGCAGGGTTTGAAGCAAGGCCCCTCCTTCCCTCTGGGATGTACAGCTGGCCTGTATTGCCTGCCTTCCTCTGGAGCGTGGGGAAGCTGGGAGACCTGGCACATCTTCCAGGACTGGTGAAAACCATCACCCAGTGTCCCCATGCCTTACATTGCTTCCTTCTTTTCTTCCCTTTATTCGCAGAAATGCAAATAAAGGATGACTTTGAACACCATGAACTGAAAATGACAGAGCTATCAGATAGAAAGGAGACAGGACCCCTGAGTCATGGTTGGAAAAAGGGTTCTCTACTGATCAAGAGAATCAGTATGGGATTTTATCAGTGAGAAATCAACTTTTACTATATAATGGGTGGACATTTGGTGGTGGTTGTTTACAATAGCTATTCTTATCCTGATGAATGCAGTTATTGCTGAATATTATCAATTATCTCAGTTCAGAATGTGCAAATAACAAAACACTTTTCTACACAGCTAGGAGCATGTGACCAGCAGTCCCACACTGGGATTATGGCTTGAGATAATGTCTAATGTCCTTTTAGACACTGTTCAGTCTTTGGCACACAGGTATAAAGGATCGCCTGTGAGAATGGAAAGCAGTCTCACCAAGGGGGACCTGGTCCTGCCCTTGGCCCCGCCTTCACCTGGCTCGGATCCCCTTCGTGTCTCCTCATCACACGCCCTGGCTCCTGTGTGTGCCACTCCATAACACCTGGCAGCAGGCAGTCACCTGAATGCAGAGTGACCTCGTCCATCACTGGCGAGAACTCAGCATAGGCCTTGCAGATGGCAGTCTCTATGGAAGATTCATAGGGCAGTACGAGAGCGAAACACACCAAACTGGTTGGCATTTGGAGCATTTTGAGATGGAGCTATGAGGTTGGTTTTGGCAGGTTATTGGTTCTAATTATGCAGAACAGAAATAAACACCTGTGATTGAATTAGGAAGAAATATTCCTATCAATATTTACTAACCTAACCCAACTTTCCAGCTTCCATGGAGGCTCTGAAACTTTCACCACGAGACACTTTTGGACAAAACCACAGCATAAGCCACCTTACTGAAGACCTAAAATCTGCATCTGGCGACCTAAGGAGAATGGATAAAGATGTGGCATCTAATTTGTTAGGGACACCAATTGGGGTGATTTAAAAAGCCAAAGCAGGTGGTCTTGTGGAATGGCAAAGGCCAGTGTCTTGATACTTATTTCAGATGTTATAGCCAATGTCATTGTCAATAGTCCTGGGAACAAGAGATGCCTTGTTAAATTTGCATAGTCAGTGTTCTTCCTTATTGCTATTGTGAGCTCCAAACCATCACCATGTTGTATTTTAGCCGAAGGAAGCTTCATTCATTTCAACTTCAGTATGCAAATTAAGTCATGACTAGTATTGTTATATGGCTGGAGAAATTTTGTCTAGTCTTTTGGCACTTGCAGCATGAATCTGAAATACATATTTTCCTCTCTATACCCCTATTTTCCTTGTTCCTAAAATGAAAATCATACCTGACTTAATGAAACATAAGACAAATAAGGCAGTATAGAATATATACATTATAAGAGATGCGACAAGATATTTTTCTAATGAGAATACTTATTAACATCTCAAGCTTATGCACCCATCTTGGTGTCAATTGTTTTACACACAATTGCAATAAAGCCACACATAGTGGTCCCTTAGAATAAAAAGTGAGTTGTTCTTTTTGCAGGCAAGCAAGCAAGCCTTGGTGCTGAGCACGTGAGTGATCTGCCTAGTGGTCACAGGTAGTGGAGCTTGGACTGAAAGTTAAGTCTTTCTGACCACAGTGACTTGATCATTTTAAACCTGTATTATCAGAAAATGCCAGGGTTACCTTAAAGATTAACTTGCCCAAGATTTTCCCAAGGTTTAGGAATGAAGGAGAGTGCTGCTCTTTTGTTTGAAAAGTTTTGCCTATAAGTAAGGAAGTAAATTTTTTCATTCTATGAAGAATACAAAGGCAGGAAGCTGAGCTCAAAATATAGTTTAGAATTCAGACCCTTGGAAAGAAATCAGAAAGCACACCCCTGTCTTTGTAACTGTACTGTTACCCCTGCCTCTCTCTCTCTCTCTCTCTCTCTCTCTCTCTCTCT
>NW_004524749.1:3999521-4025734 GCF_000260255.1 Octodon degus
ACACAGACACACACAGACACACAGACACACACACAGACTCTCTCTCTCTCTCTCTCTCTCTCTCTCTCTCTCTCTCTCTCTCTCTCTATCCCCCATTCCCCTCTCTCCCTCCTTCCCTTTCTCTCTCATCCTACTGACTCATAAATGAGGTATTCAGCCTATGAGCGTCTTTCTTCTTGAACGGTAATTCTGAGAGAAGTTAGCTGTTTGAAGAGAATGCCAGTTTTCCCAGTGAGCGACTCTTCTATTGACTTTGGGTTTGGTCCTCCCTTTTCTCATGTGCACTACAAGGAGATGGCAGTGGTTATTGAGACATTTCCTACATGTGAAAAGTGCCATCTCTGAAGCTGGCTGTCCCATCTTTTTCCAGACTTTGACCTCATCTAGCTCCCTCATCAAAAATATCCAGATAGGGCCAGACAAATACGCAGCAGATCAAAGCACTTGCAAGCAGGAGCAGGAGGCGGGCATTCGATCCCAGGACCTGCCATGCCAGCCCTGCCCTTGTTGTGCTAAGATGGCAGTTGAGACTGGGCGTGGTGACCCACACCTGTAATCCCAGCTCTTGGGAGGCTGTAAACAGGAGGATCACTATAAGTGCAATCTAGTAGTAAGACCCTGAACACCCTGTAGACCCTTCCCTAAAAAATAAAAAAAGGACTTAAAAAAATCTAGACAGATGTAATGGTTGAATGATGTTCAGTGAGAACTTCTGAAACAAAACTTCTGAAAAAAACAAGTAAGCAAGCTCCTTGGTTTTTACAGGAACGGGGCACCAATTTTGTATGAGATTCATGTAGAAATTATACAAAGGTATAACCACACTGAACAGAAGCAATTGCAGATGATTATTAGTATGATAATTCAATTCAAGTAAAATATCCCTTCTTCAAATAAGAGAATAGGGATCTGTTTAATAATGGGGAATGAAACACACTTAACAAATCTGCACTCCGCTTGCTCCTCAGGGATATATATCTACTGAATTACATTTCCACTTGCACTACTTAATTTAGGAATTGATTGAATGCAGTCAGGTAGAGAGGGAGGCTTTTTGTTTTTCTTTTCCACACATGAATATGAGTGATAAAAAAAAGTAAAAGAAAAATTATCCTAAAAATATCTAGCCTTAGTATCTGTTAAAAGAAAATACAGTTTCTAAGACTTGGCTAATACCTTAGAACTGTATCTGCTGTTATGGCCGTGTCTAAATGTACACTGAAAAGCCTTGTGTGGTCATAGGCAGGGCTGTTCAGACGTGGTTGGATCCAGAGTCTGGGATGCTGGGATTAAGTGTCTGATGTTGGCATCAATGGACTGTGATTGCTAAATTAGTGCCCTGATTGGTGTAACATAGATCTGGGAAGGACTAAGGATGCCTCACCCCGAGTGTGAATGCTACTTTTCCTAAGGGCAGGAAGCCAAGGTGGAATATAAGGGATAGAAAAAGGGCTGCTGCGTCCCTTATCACTTCCTGTGGTCATCCTCACTTGAAGGTGCCTCATTCCTCTGCTGCCTCCTGCCTACCATGAACTGTTTTTCCTCTGGGATCACCCTCTGCCATGCCACCCTGCCTTGGAACCAGCTGTTTATGAACTGAAAACTTCACCATCTGTGAGCTGAAATAAATGTTTCCTCCCTTAACTTTGGTGTCAAGTATTTTTGTCTCAGCAATGAGAAAAATACCTAAGACACCTGCCTTTTGACCCAGTAATGTAGCTTCTAAGAAACCATCCTGAGGAAATCATTAATAAAGTGCATAAAACCCTTAGCACCCATGAATGGCCATACATCAAATCCCAGGCTAGCCTCTTTGATGGGACTCATTTGGCCATGTAAGGGTCATGGCAGTCCTAACTGCCTCAACCAGTACTGACTGACTCTCAGGCTTGTGAGTGAAGGCATCTTAGAATTTCCAATCAATGTCTGACTTCTAATAACAGAAAGCACATGAGTGACCCTAGGTAATAAAATGAGTAGAAAAATGCCAAGTTGAATCCAGGCAAATTGCTAATCTACTGAATCACCAATAGAAGTCATTCTGTTCATTCTATTTCATTATACCCTTAGAGCTTATGCAGATCCCATGGCTATATTGTCTATATCACTAAAGATCCTGTTAGACAGCCAGTGGATATATTGACAAGATCCCTGGAAGGACTTCAGCTGTAGCAGATGTCATAGGTAATTATATTAGATTTCTAGGGCTGTGGTAACAAAGTACTACAAACTAGGTGACTCAAATGACAGAAATTGATCATATTACAGTTCTAGTGGCTAGAAGTCCAAAATCAACATGCTGAAAGGCTGGGTCCTGCTGAGGATATGAGGCTGGAATCCATAGGCTTCTCTCCATGGTTTGCCAATGAAGGTCTGTCCCTTAGGTATTGCTGTCTCTATTTCTAGTTGTCCCATTTTCCTCAGAACACCTGCCTCACTGGATCAGGCTCCACCCTAATGAACTCATTTTAACTTGGTTACCTCTATGAAGACTTTTTGTCCAAATAAAATTTTACCTCTGATATTCTAGAGGCCTGTACTCCACCATAATATTTAGGGAAAGTGTAATAATTTAATTTATCACAGTAGCTATAAGTAACCCAATGTGAAGGCGTCTGTGTGCTGAATAACTTTTGGCTACAAATGTGAGGAAACTGAATGAACAATCACAGAACACTTTCTGATTCTTCTGATTGTTCTTTCATCTCTAGTGAAGAAAAAAATGAACATCTGGTGCTCACACCTCACTATCAGAGATGCAGAATTCTTCAGCACCAAAAGAAGCCTTCTTGTAGCCAGAAGTTACTGGGCTCAAATGGCAAAGATCCGATGGCAACCTTCTTGGTCAGCAAAAAGGACATACAGTGAGGGGCATTAGTGCTTGGGATCCCAGCTGTGTCAACCCCACCAGCTCTCAATCTCCCTCAGTGAAATGGAAACAGTAGTTCCCTCCTCCTGTCTTCTTTCCCTATTTTTTATAAACTCTTACTGAGAAGCACCCCTCTGGCTTCTCCTCACTACTGTTGTGTGCATTCTTGCTTTGCCTTTCCTATTTGTCACCCATGGCTTTTCAGGTACTTCTCTATCAGGTCTTTCTCCAAGACTGGAACTCAGATGTTTGTTACGGGCTTTGGAGAGAAAATAACAGAATATCAATAATAAATACTTTCTTAATGCTTCTTAGAACCAAGCCCTGTTCTGAGCATTATAAATGTATTACACTAGCAAATGGACATCATTTTTGTACAAGAATTGAAATAATTGTTAAGAGTGGCATGATGACAAATTAGATGAGCTGAGATTTAAGCCCAACATGTACAGTAGTATATACTATGCTATGATTAGATGAGAGAGAGAGAGAGAGAGAGAGAGAGAGAGAGAGAGAGAGAGAGAGAAAGATGATAATGGTGAAAATATCTCTCCCTCTTGGGAGAAATAGCCATTCATTCCCCACACTCCATGCACATTTTCTCACATGCATTACCACCAGATGTCTCTTTTGGAGGGACAAGTTGTATTGCACCAGAATGCAAAAACAGCTCTTGAGCTCTATGGTTTTCCAATATTTCCCAACCTGTTTTTCTTCAAATGATCCCATGTGGATGCACACAGGCAGTGGCCCAGGGGCTCCAGCAAACCATACTGAGTGACCTTCACCCCAATCAGGCACTGCACCTGCAGCATGGGATCCTGTGGACCAGACACCCTCCATCTTCCCAGGAGAGCTGCCTCCCAGCATCGTGATTCTCTAGGCCGACGAGGGCCCTGGTGGTGCTGTGCCTCATCAGTCGTACAGGCTGTCTTTGACTTCTTGTCCACCACAAGGCCAACTGCCTGGTGAGGGGGACCCCTAGTACTGCAAGGATCCAGCGCTGACCAGAAAGGAAGTAAAATGCAGGGAAACTCTCATTATTCCTTTCTCCCCTAAGCCTCTTCAGGTAATAAAAACATACTAAGGCTGATGATACGTCAATTAAAAATCGAACAGAGGGCCAGCCAGTTAGCTCAGCGGACTAAAGCACCTGCTTAGACAGACACAGGGACTGGAGCTCAATTCCCTGCCTGCTATGCCAGCCCCACCCCCGGGGTACACTGAGAATGATTGAGACTGGGTGTGGTGGCACAGGGCCGTAATCCTAGGGCTTGGGAGGCTGAACACGGGCAGATAACTACAAGTCCAATCTATGTAGTGAGACCCTGTAGGCTGTATACTAAATACATAAAAAAGGTCAAACAAAGTCTTTTCTTAAAAAGAAGGCTGCAACATTCTTTTGCTCAGTCAATAGATACCACCAGTTCTGAAAGCCACATCCATAGTGGATGCACCTGCTTTCTGGTGGAAGGAAGCAGAAGAGGTTCTTCCATCCGGGGACTCTCCTTAGGCTTGTAAAATATTCATGTTTCTCCCATAACATTGTGTCTAACCCACTCCACCTGCCATCCATCAACCACTGAATATGTACCCTTTTCAACAAAAAAGGACCCCCCACTCGGACCTACAACCAACAGATTCTCTTCTTTAAGACATCGGCACCATGAGGGTGAACTTTTCACCGGGAGGACCATGGGAGGTCCATTCCCTCATGGAGACCCTTAGATGCAACAAAGAAGCTGAGCAGGGCACCAGACAGTCCACGGGGAATGTTCTGACAGGGAGGGGAGACGCACACTGTGGCCCAGGTGATGAGGCGCCAGGAAGAACGTGTGATGGGAAAGCCTCATTTGGGGGAAATAAAGACTCCCCTGGCTCCTACCTTATGATCAGGTTTGTGAAGTCAGTGCAGCGAGATGAGGAAGGACAGGGCCCTTACTGCTGTGCCAGCCAGCCACTCAGAACTGCTGCCTGAAAGACCACTTTGCATCACAGATGTAGCAAGGATCAACGACGGAGACAACCCAAGCGCAAAAATAACTAGATGCCTAAATGTAAATGCCCTTCCAGGTTCACACGATCCAGGCTGCTCCACAGCCAAAGCTTGGCCAATGGTTTTAGACACATTCTTATAGTTGTAGTCAGTTACTCTTTCCTTCTCCTACATCTTTTCTGGAATTTTCGTTTGCTTTCTGTCAGTGAGTCTCACTGCAGCCCCAGGATCCTTTCTTTCCTCTTTCAACTAGTTCAGATTGAACACTGTGCTACTTTAGAAATAAATATAGGTGCAGATGTAGCTCTCTGCTAGTGTTCATGGGGCTCTGGAGTATATCCCCAACACCGCAAACAAATAAATCAATAATTTCCCCACGTCAAACAGGACAACGTAATTTTTCCATCTGCCACAGCCAGTCTCAATATCATCTCTCTTTCCTTTCAGAGTATGTCCCATTCCAATCTTATAATTTAAAATTATGGAAAAATTATTTTTTAAATTATAGAAAAATTTGATGACTTCTCCTGCCCCGTACTTCGGTGTCCTGTGCCTTTTCCCCTCCCTGCCTTCTTGCCATCTGGCCACCCCTCTCATCTTCTCTCTGGGTGGCTGGTTCCCTTCCTACACTGTAAGTTCTTACCCCCAGGAAGTCCTGAGAGAATCCCCAAGTTCCTCTGAGGATCTCAGCTACACTTGGTGATCCGGGCCCCACGGGGCTCTGACTCCACATCCTACTGCTCATGGTGCACGAAGATTTCACTATCCAAGCAAACAACTATGGAGAAAATGGAGAAGCAAAGGGGGAGATTATAGTATTAAAAATGAAGCTGGCCAGTGAGGAGGCACACAGATAAGAGCAAGCTTTGAGTTTGCAGAACAGAAAGTAAATTTCAGAGGGTCACTCCTAAGCCCCTGTCTCCTTCCTCTGTATGAAAATTAAATCGTGCAGTAATCATATTTATTGTATCAATTTGCATACACATTATGTTTCCTAAGATCCCCTGAGTGAGGTAATTAACACACTGTTCTTCAGTTGTGAGTCCCTTTCTTTCCCTTCTGCTGCCTCAGGAGCCCAGAGCATCCCTAACTGTGATCCTGCCCTTCCCAGAGGAATGCACTGGATGGGCTCCTGCGAACACTGACTGCTGTCCCCAAGTCTTACCTGTTACAGGCACACATGTCCCTCCCCCCTATTCCTCTGTATTTTATTTTTAAAAAGAAAAAAAAAACTCTACCATTGCACCTTTCCTGTTTTTCTCACATTCCTGGCAGGAATGGAGGGATGTTTTTTTCCAAGCACAGGCAAATAAATTGTTCCAGTTTTGCTAAACAGATTTACTACACCAGTTCATGTCCACTCCTACTAGACAAGTCACCTAAGCTTCAGGGACAGGTGAATGGAGGGAAAGGTGTGTGGGGGACAAGTGGGGACAAGCCCTCCTGTGAAAATTAAGATGAATGAGACAAATGCAAGCAAATAGCACCTATCCATTTAAACACATTAACAAAGCCAATATTTGCTCAGAACTTTACCAAGCACTTCCGCAATCACGCATCATTTTTGTCCACACATTTCTATGAATCAAACAAGCCTTACTCTTGTTTTAGAATCAGGATTTGAAAAAGTGGCTCTAGTTCTTCAAGGTTTCCAGGTCCTGTGTTGTTTTCTAGGACAGGTCAAACATGTGCTACAAGTTGTCTCAAATATGGATTAAATTTCCAGGATTTTAAAACTAGCCTTTTTCACCTGTTAGCAGTCCTGAAATTGGAATGTACCCTGCAATCAATGTGAATGCTTAACCTGTCAGTTTTCCTCCTTCTTCTTGTTTCTCTTGAAAGGCTATTATTGAATCAATGGTGTATCTTTCAGTCAGCAGCACCTTAGGATCAAGGAAATGAAGTGCACACACTGCTGAGAAGCCTTGGCGCGGACATGTATCCTGGCCTCTCTAGGTGGATGCGTTTATCAGCTACTCTTTGCTATTCAGTGCATGCCAGCATAGCGCTGGAGTCCTGGGAGAGCCTTCCAGAGAGACATTGCTAGCCAGCGTGTGCAAACAGCACCACATGGAGAAATGGAGAAGTCCTGACAAACAGCATTGTCCAGAACCCAGAAAACGCTGCGGTCGCTATTCCTGTTGTGTCTGCAAGGCTCAGAAGGGACCACGGGGGTAGCCAAGCTCTCTCTGTGTCAGATGAGCACAGTGCTCCCAATTTTTTTTTTTATTACTGTTCTCATTCCGGACACCAAGGCTAGGGGCAAAGTGTAGGCAAGAGGGGGCCGCATCCCGCAAGTGAGGAAAATGCCTCATCACTTAAACAGGGTTTCTTTACAAATTCCTTCATTTCACCTCTCTGAGTTTTACACTGAATTTTGTCAGTTTATAAATTTGCACTACAGCTTGGCAGTGGGAAGAGGAGGGGGCGGATAATCAAACCTACGGGCGTTTTACACACAGACACTGAAAAATAAAGACCATTAGCAAAAAGTATAATTAAATTAAAATGCCAACTTGCCAAAGAAGCTCGGCAAATGGGAAATATATCAAACTGTGATAATACAAATGGGCTATTTCTCAAGGTGTGAGAATGTCGATGGAATAAACTCTGATAATTTGCTGACTTTTTATGCTTCGGGTAGAGTAATGGCTTAAAAATAAATTACAATAGTGCACACAACTCAGTAGTATACGTATGATTGTTTAACTATGACAATACCACAAGTAAGGGAGCCCTCAGGTCTGGGAGATTTAGAAAAATCACTTAAAACCCAATTATTCTTTTTGGGAGAGTTGGCCAGTCCCCAAATCCCAGTAGAAATTTTTATTAGTCATCGGATCTACTTTCTTAGGTCTATTCAGCCTAATTTATTTTGGATGTGTGTTTGCCAGTTCTATCCAGTTAACTGCATATCCAGTTAACGATAGCTGAATATTCTCTAAAAGCAATCTCATAATGAGGCCACAGCACTTTGCAGAATATTGAAAATTACTTTTGGCATGCAAGTTCGTTTCCTTAATTCCACTTTTAGTGCACAAATAACCTTTGAAAACCTGCTTCTAGGTGTTTATGTGTCAGGACAGTATCAAAAATTATTCAATTGCCAAATCACATGTCAACACTTCCACTACAAAGCCTTGGAGAACTCTGATTCTCACGACTCTGCTGCCCTCTGGTGGAAAGTTGATAAATCCTCGCCTTCGTTTGGGTGTACGTACTTGTTTCAACCAAAACTTGTAAAGCGCTCCAATTTGCATCGCATCACGAAGGTAAGTGGCACTTAAGAAGTTGTAAAATATAAACAACAACAATACAGGGACCCAAGTGAATCTCCTAGAGAAGTGCTTGAAGGCGACAAGGTTGTCAAATCTTGTTCAAGCATGTCCCTGAGGATCACCTGCAGCTGTAGCCATGCCTTGGGAACAAAGACACCGGCTTCTGAAGTGTTAAAGCTGAGGGCCGTACAGGCTGTCTGTCCACAGAAGTCTGTCCTGGCTCAGTTCCTTCCTCCTGGCATCACAGGTCATAGGGCCGCACGTCAGAGAAACGGGAGGGGCATTTAACAATTCACCTGGCCTGGTGCTTCTCACCCAGGATGACTTCATCCACATAGCAGAAACATCCAAGCGCTTCGTTGAGTTTAAAAACATCATGACATCACAGAGAGTGAGCAGTTATGACAGTGGTGTATAATGGGCAAGCTGCTTCATCCCCATCCATCATCTGAGGGAAGACAGAAGCCCAGAGAGGGAGGGCACATGCCAGGGGCCCACTGTTGCTAGGTAGCAAAGCTGTCACCAGAACTCAGGTCCCATGGTTTATAGTCTGGGTCTCTCCTGGAGACAGCATTTCAACAGGGACTTTTTTTGATGTGTTTATTTTTTAATCCTAATTACAGAAAGTCTAGAGTGCATTTCAAAATGAGTTGCAATAGACATTAACGAGTAGCCAGCAAATGGGAGTCAAATTATGAAACTTTGTGAGGGAATTACCTTTTAAAAATTAATTAAAGTGAGACCAAACTGATTCCTCCACACTGTGACTCAGAGACCCAGTCCCTTGTGCCTCTGTCATCACCCTGGTGTCACCACAGTTTGCATCTTGCTGCACCCAGAGGAGAGGAGAAAGCACACACCTGCTGTTTGAAAGTCAGAGTCTGGTAGTCAGGTGTGGGTACACCTGCTTGAAACTTAGCTCTGTAGAGGCAGAGGCAGGATCAGCAGTTTGAGGCCAACCTGGGAAACTTAGAGAGATTCTGTTTCAAAATATAAAATAAAGTCAAATAAATATGAAATTGCTGGAGTCTAGCTCTGTGCCAAAGCCTGGGTTTCAGACAAGATCAAGTGTGTTCAGGGTGGTGCTGCTGTAGACAAAAAGCCCTGGTTTCGGTCCTTAGAGAATAAATTGGACAGGGCCCAGAATCCAAACTTTTCATTTTTATTTTTCTTCTGGTACAAAATAGACACACAGGGCCAACCAGATAGCTCAGCAGACTAAAGTGCCTGCTTAGGCAAAGCGCAGCGGCCAGGGTTTGATCCCCAGCATGCTGTGCCAGCCCCACCCCTGGGGCATGCTGAGATGGCGATAGACTGGGCATGGTGGCCTGCGCCTGTAATCTCAGTGCTTATGAGACTGAAAACAGGAGAATCGCTGAGTCAAATCTACATAGTTAGACCCTGTAGACCCTGTATATCTTATACTAAATACACTAAAAAAAAAAAAAAGGAAGAAATAGACACATGGCCACACTCAGACCTAAAATGGGTCATGACTACATAGAAACAGATTTTAGAGAACAGCTAGAATTCATTCTACCACAAAACATTTCATGTAAATTCACCAACAGAAACAATCACTAAGAAGTTAAAGCTGGAGGAGAGAATTTCTGAAGATCACAATGCAAGTTCTACAACCATTAGAAATATTTTTCAGATTCATAGAGGAAAAAAACCAAACACCTGTTTATTGCATTAATGCCAGGCTGGACCATGCATCTTGCTGTTAACTAATGAGTATAGGTGGAAATAATGAGTGTTACTGTAAAACAGAACCTTTAAGGGCATGGACCAGTACGCCTCTTCTGCCACTCGAAGGGCTTTGCTATCTCCTAGACAGAAGTGTGTCCTTCAGCAGATTCTACAATGAAGAAGGTGAAAACAAAGCTGGACCTGCTCTGTCATGGTCATGCATGTGAGTGAGAAATGCACCTTCCTTGGTGTAAGCCATTAAGAAACAGAGATCATTTGTTACTACAGCAAAACTTGGCCTAAAGTTTGCTGGCGGCTGACTGAAGCACTCACGTGTGCAGAACACTCTGAAAGCCAGAGAGGCTTGAGAAGCATGTCCTCGAAAGATCTAGGATTTAGCATCAGAGAATTTAGACTGAATCATTACTGAGAACCCCCAAAGTTTTGGTGTTCTGTAATTTTGAGACAGCAGGGTTGTTATCTGATTGACCTTTGTACCCTCAGAGTCTGTTATATGTTAGAGACAAGTATGTTCTCAGTAAAATTGCTGAATATGTAACAAACACTTTTGAGGACTTCTGAAATATGCCTTATCCGAACTAGCGCCCTACCCTAAAGCCTGTTCTCACTACCGTCAATGTCTTTCTTTTCCCATTCTACCAGGAGATGCTATACTGCATTCAGATATTCCTTTCCTTGTGAAAGCTCCATACCTGAGCCAAAATAAATATGCCCCATCTCCAGATCCAAGTAATCCTAGTTTCTAGACCACTGCCTGGCTGATAGTAAGTACCCAAAATGCTCACTGAACAAATGAATGAACGTAATGTTTGCAAGTTGATCATGATATAAAAGTAAGAATGACTGTCAGTTGTGTCTTAGGCGTCTCTTGTGGTTTGACAGTCTGGGAGAGGTGACATCTTCTACTTGAGACAAATGATCTTTCTCACCTCCCTGGCACTGCACTATACACTGTGCAGCATACCTACATATAGTATTCGTTGCATATCCCCTCAGGCTTACTAACCTTCTAGTCATCTTTAAACAAATGTGTTCAAAAAAGCATTCTCCAGAAGGAAAAGTATGATAAATCCCTTTAGTATAAATTCATCAGCTCACAACTCTTGTTGCATAGGTCTTGCTTTATCTTGGTTTTAACCATCCAGCAGAAAAGTATAAAAATGAAATATAAGAAGTAAAGCCATGGTGTTATGTTGAGCTGTATGGGACTCAGGTCAACAATTTCTGACACTGCCAGTGAAGCGGAAGACCCAATACTATTATGGACTACTGGACTCTTTTAGAATACTTTGCTGAGTTCACACATCTATAACATTCAAATAACGGAACTAAACAAAAAAAAGGGGATACAGATGAATGTGCATTTTGTATCTATGTATTCAAAGTGGTTAGGATAGATATATAGTTACTTTCTCTTAATGAATAGAATGATTTGTTCTGATAGTGTTTGTAAATAGGATATCATGTCCGCATCTTGTATAGCAATTAACCACTAGGAAGAATGTATGCAATGTGTTAATTATTGAAACTGTCCTACCAATTTGGTTTGAAAAAAATAAAAATAAAATAAAATAAATGTCTAAGTCCAAATAATAAATAAATTAATTAATTAATCAGCTAAAGATTTCGCTTCTCTGTCTCTGTCTCCGTCTCTGTTTCTCTGTCTCTCTGTCTGTCTGTCTGTCTGTCTGTCTGTCTGTCTGTCTCTCTCTCTCTCTCTCTCTATATATATATATATATATATATATCCTTATCTACTTACATCTTCATTTCCAAAAATTTATATTTGTTATATTACTTATAAGTAATAAATGTTGGAGCGCTTCTCCACAGAACCATGATTAGACTCAGACCTCATCTGCCACATGGTCACTGCACTATGGGGCTGGGTCTGTCTCCACCACCTCCTGGCAGGGAGTGCTGGCCAAAGCAGTTAAACTCTCTCTACTCCCATTTCTTCATGGTGAAATCATGGACATTTCATAAAGATTCCATTCATCCATCTATATTAGATATTAGTAATAAAGAAGAAAATAGATTCAAAATTGAATGGATGGAAGGTATAATATGAAATACAGTGTTTGGAGATTTGCTAAATTATGCCTAACTGGATTAACTATAAGAAGATACCCTGAAAAGCAGGTCATCGACAAAGATAATTGAAGCCTCTAGCATTCCCAATGATAAACTAAAACTCCCTGTATTACTGAAATAAGAACAAGAGAAATCTTCTTGCCTTCTCCTTAGATAATCCCACAAGGTTGGGTTTGGAGACTGTGAGACTCTCTAAGGCCACTATGGTTGATGCTTGAGACTTCTGTGTCCTCTAACTTGTTCTTGGCCTGTCTTTACATGTCACAAAAGCACAGGCAGACACTGGAACAACCTTCTCCCTGTAGCAGGAGCAAAAATGTTGTCTCACTAAGGACATGACTGAATGTCTTCCAATACCCAGCAGGAATTGGAACTCACAACTCTTCCCCTTCATCAGAAGGACCAGTAAACTTGAAAGGATAAAAGCAAGGGGGAATCTTCTTGCTGCTCCTAAGTTACAAGAACTACAAATGGGACTGATACCTCTCCTCTTCTCTTGCACAGTAACTGGCTTCTGAGGAATGGACTCCAGGGATTACAGGGTGGCTGAGCATGCTGGGCACCAGTTATGGAGAAACCACTGTTTCTCCAGTTTGTTGGAAGAAAATTTTAGTTGAGGTAAGACTGAAACTGGTTTGTCCAAGATTGGGCCCCAGCAATCTGCATAGGGGGTGAATGATGAGGCACTTTCTGATCTCTGAAAACTTAACATTTCCATTCCCACAAGAATCTGCTTCAGTTCTTCTCTTAAGACAGCCATGCACTGACCCAGAACACAGTGAGTCAGTACTCAGGAGGGTTGTTGTAAATACCAAGTTGATCTTGCACATTGGCAGTCCTCTATGGAAAGGTGAAACTACAAGCGCCAACAAAGAATTGGATCAGTGGAGTGAGCACAGATAAATTTCTGAGTCTTCTACATACCAAATGTAATGATTAATTTTAAGCATAAATTTGGATCAGGTGTAGCACCTGGTTGCTAATTCAAATACCAAGTAAGTGTTCCTCAGTAGTATTTTGCAGTTGTGTTAATATCTGCCATCTGGTTTACGCAATGACGATTCCTCTTCATACAGTGTGTGGGAAATCTCTCCAAGGCCTGCCAAATAAAACCTAAAGCTTCCCAGGGAAGAAATTCTGTTGGAATTAATTCTACCCTCAGTTTTATTCTGAAAGCTTCTCCTGCATATCATAGAATTACCAGCTTCCACAATCACAAAATCAAATCCTTGAAATATATCTTTTACTATTGCCATATATGCAAACAGAAAACAAACTTATAATTCTGTAATAATAGAAAGAAATCTAGGACGGCATGATGCTATTTTGAAATTTCAAATGACATTTCCCTGATCATGAAGTCGGGAGGCAGTAGTTAGATTCAGAAGTCAAAGTACTTCCTGACACTCTGCATAACTTCAGGTCTTTTTCCTAAATTCCCATGCAAAAAAGTAGGCTAAACTAGGTGTGACCAGTATTGTTTCAAGGAAGAAACACCCAGGAGAGATAAAATCAGAGTGTGTATATACCTGTACTTAACTTCTGAGTTTCAAAACCCATAGTTTGCGAGAGGATGGTGAGGTCTCAGGGTCCAAGCAAGTGGAAGAATCACATGCTTCCTACTGGCCACTCCTGTGATCCAGTATCTGATGACATTCCTAGAGGAGCAACTGGAGGTGAACAAAGGGTTGAGTAGGCACAATAGATTCCAATACTTTCAACCCATTTCACTCTCTCCCAGAATCTTCCTATAAAAGATCCAAAGACAGAAGGGTCTTGAGCCCAACTTCTATGTTACTGGCAAAAAAAAAAAAAATCCATTTGTAGAACAGATAGCCTCTTATTTACAAATGTTGAGTCTCTGCTGTGTGCCATGTATTGTCGTGGCTGATGGAGTACATAGAACCAACTGAGTTCTCTTCCTCTGAGGACACCTCATCCACAGCACTGTTCACCATTTGGGGTAGGTGTTTCTTTATTGAACAGGCTGCTCTGTCCATGGAAGGATGTTCAGCAGCACCACTAATTTCTATGCAGTAAGCACCTCTAGAAATAGTGAGCATCATCCCTGCTGTCTATGACCAGATGCTTGTAGGCATTCCTACAGGTGTCATAATAGAAAAGATCTCCAAGGGGCTGAGGAGATGACTCAGTGGAATAAGCACTTCCCTGGCAAGCATAAGGGCCTGAGTTCAATCCCCAATTCTGCAAACAAAGAAAAAAAGAAAAGAAAAGAAAAGAAAAGAAAAGAAAAGAAAAGAAAAAAATAAAAATAAAAACGTCTACAAAGTTGCCCAGTGGGGAAGAGAAATTGTCCCCAGTGGAGAATTACTCTTCAGAAGAAAAAACAGATTGTAAGAAAAAAAAAGAAAAAAATATATATATGATAGAGTATCTGTTAAAGGTAAATGAAAGAATGAGGAGGGCAAGGAGAATGAGAAATGGTCTCTGAGGAAGTGATACAGTCAACTCAATGCATTTGTGGGTTCCATCCAAGGATTGCCCCAATGGAGAATTCAAAATACACAAGGCCTGTGCCTTGCTGAACATGTACAGACATTTTTCTTATCATTGATGTAACAGCTTTTTTCACAGCATTTACATTGTATTACATATTATAAGTCATCTGGATGTGATTTAAGACATTGGTAGCATTGCATAGGTCATATTCAAATAGCATGTCATTGTTACAAGGGTTTAAGTATAATGAAGACAGGTATTGTTGGAGGGTCCTGAACCAATACCCCATGGGTATCAAAAAACTAGTATATTTTAAGATTTCTAACTAAAGTGAGAGAAAGCAAGCCACAAGAACAGTTTGGGGAAGAGTTTTCCATGCAGAAAGAACTATATATACATGGCCCCAGAAAAAGACACATGTTTGGTGTGAATGAGTGATGACAAAGGCACGAAAGTGCCCAAATGCAAGGAGCAAGGGGGGAGAGTAGAAGATGCCACAGAAGAATCTAGAGGACATGTAATTTGGCCCATGGAAGCACTTTGGGCTTCACTTAAAGTAAGATGGAGAATCAAGAGAAAGTCCTGAGCAAGGGAGGAATGTGATGTGATTTGTTATAAAGGGGTTACAGAGGTGATTCGTAGCAAAGAGGCAGTCTGAAAGCCACAAGAGTCATCCCCGTGAAATGTGAGGGTGACCAGGTTTCACGTTAGAGCAGACAAGGTCATAAACAGTGGTGGAATTAAAAGCATGTTATGAAGTGAGGGTTGATGGGAGTTACAGGGACTTGAGTATAAGACATAAGCGAGAGACTGAAAAAGGATCCAAGAAGATTAAGTTTTCGGATGAATGGAAATGTCATTTCTTGGAAGGACATGACACTTGCAGAAACATGTTTGGAATGTAACAAAAATTAGGTATTGATCACATTAAATTTAGAAAGCCTATTGGATATTTAAATGGAGATGTCAAGTAGCAAGTCAGATGCTTAAGTAGGAGGTTGGTTTTTTTGTTTGTTTGTTTTGTTTTTTTTTGGGTTTTTTTTCTGGCTCAAGCTACCTTAAGGGCAGGTCTGGTGCATCATGTGGAGACAGGGATCAAACCGCGATCCCCTGCGCCTGACTGACTTTGCCCAAGCAAGCGCTTTAAACAACTGAGTTAACTGGCAAGCCTCCTAGGTGTGTAAGTATAGAATTTAGAGAGTGGGTGGGACTAGGAATGGAAATTTAGAATTCATCAGCGTGTAACAGATTTTGAAAGGATAGTGATAGAGGAGAAATATAATCCCCAACCTGCTAAGTGTCAGATGTGATGAGTGTGTCCTCTGATTATTGAAGATTGAATTCCAAGGAGCAATACAGGTTAAGAGTAGGAAATTTATTAATAGTTTTTGGAAGATAGAAGGGGTACCCAAAGTGGGTCATTTCTCCAAGAACATTTAATAGAGAGCCCAGGGAGATAGCTCGGTAGAATAAGCTCTTGCCTGGCAAGTGCAGAGTCCTGAGTTCAATCCCTGGTAGCACAAAATAATAATAATAATAATAATAATAATAATAATAATAATAATAAATGTTTAGTAGGTCAGAGGGTGTAGCTCAGTGGCACAAGGGCCTGCCTGGCAAGTGCAAGGTCCTGAGTTCAATCTCTAGCACCAAAGAAAAGAAATAGTAGAATGTTTTATAGCACAAAATCATGAGATGGGTACAATGTGGGTCAAAATAGAATCAACCAATAAGATTACAACAAGCATAACCACTTTGCCAATATTGATCCAATAAGAAGTAAGGAATGTAGCAAGGGTATATGGCTAGCATCAATAACTTTGACTTATCTATGACTTTTAAAACAGAAACATATTGGGGGAGGGGAGAGTCAAATGTTCTGATCAACCACAAGATATCTAATGCCTATTCAGACTTTCTAGACTGGGTGATACTAACTGTAGTATAACCTGAACTGTTTATCCTGTAGGGAGATGTGCAAGCCTGCCCCTTATAACTTCATTGGGAGGCCTTATCCTCTCGTTACTTCTCCAGCCATAGTTTTAATGTGTTCTCCTCTCCTGCCCAACTCCCTTATGGTCCCATCCCTATCCCACTGCCTATTAATTTCCATCTGACTTAGGGACCTCTAATAATAGGATGAGATGGCCTAGGAAATGATTTCAAAAGGAGGAAAGATCCAAGAACTGAGGCCTGGAGAGCCACAGTGGGCTGACATGGCCCCATGATGTCGCTGGGTAGCTATTTCCTCAAATGCCCTCACATTATTATGGTTTGGAAGCATCCTAAAAGCTTGGATCCTCAGATGACAGAAATTTGGGAAAGGGATGGACCCATACAGAGCTGCAGGGAGATGACAGAAATTTGGGAAAGGACTGGACCCGTACAGAGCTGTAGGATGGAAGCCATAGATGATTCAGAAATTGCTCTCATGACCTAAACAAAATGGCAGCTGTCACTAAGTGGCCCTCTGTAGAGCTCCCTGATCTGAACAAGGAAAGACAAAGAAACTGTCACAAATGGAAAGAGGCATGGTGTCCAAGGCAGTGAGATGTCCTCAGTGAGGCCTTGGAACAGAGAAGCACAATTAATAGAAACACAGGTGAAATCTGAAGACTAAGTCTACAGTATAATTAAGAATAATGTACACTATTGATTTCTTATGACGAAGGCACCAAGGTCATGTAAGATGTTATTATTAGGGAAAGCCAAGTGAAAGATCCACAGGACCATTCCATACATTTTTTTGTTTTACAACTTTTCCCCAAATTAATAATTAATGTGTGAAAAATTGTGTTTCTTTCATAAAGAGAAGAGGACAGAGCTCACAAATTAACAAAGAGGCAAGGCTGGACATGCCTGTGTTCTGACTAGAATGAGCCCTCAGGAATGTACGGTGTGCTGGACCTTGCTCAGGCTCATGGCTCTCTTTGGGCTATTGCCCCCAGTGTTGTTAGATTTGGAACATTCCAAGTTTATGTAGGCAATGAACCTTTTGAGAACCTAAGTTTTCCAAGTTTATAGAATAGAGAAGGAGAAGGGCAAGACTTTTCACTGACTTCCGGGCACCTCTGTATTCTCTCCCATTGTATCTATGGTCTCACTTAGAAGGAGGATCAATGAGGTGCACAGGTTAGAACACAGAATAGTGTCACTGAAAACTTTCTTTTGGTGGCAGGTGTAGAAAAATGTCGATGTGGCACGATGCATTTACTGTTTCTATAATTTTAAGGATAATAGAAAAATCAGAAAAGAAAGAAAGAAAAGAAAAATCAGGTTGTGCCCAGGTCTCTAGCATCATTATCCTGGTAACACATGGGAGAGAAAACAGCAAGGAACCGTGTTCTCCAGGCCCAAGGGGGTCCTAAGGCCTGTCTCTCTCCACTGTTTACATCCAGGGCTCTAGAAACTGCCTGATCCTGTGCATGATTTGGGGAGACGCCCCACATTAAACACAAAAGAAGGATCGCTAAGTAGGCTAACAGCACCTGTGCCAGGGGACACACGATCCCTGCCCACCTGCATGCCAAGAACACTAGCTCATTGCTGAGCAGCTCTGAACACCACAGGAGCACGTGATCCAGGCCATGGGAAAATCCTTGGTGACAAATTCAAGTGCAATTGGCACAAAGCCATGGTGCTATTCACATGCCATTTCCCTGGGTCTCTGCCAGGACTCTGCAATGTAGGATTCATTGAGCAGGAGGTGTCAGACCTGCCCACAAAAATCAGAGAAAGCCCATGAGGCAGGTAGGAAAGCAAACAGGCACACATGATGGGAGGGGGTGGCAGGGAGAGAGAGGACTTACATGTATTCCCAGCTTCTGCACAGGCATTTCCGTCATTACTACTCGTACTAGGAGCCCAAACTCTTCCCTATGAGCAGGAATTTTCAGATTTCACTTCCATGTGCATAGCTCCACTTATACCCATAGAAGATACAAACATTAAACTTCCAGCATCCAAAGAAACCACAGGGGCAGCATAATAAATTGGCACCCCACAAACAAATTCAGTCCACTGGCACTTTCATTTCTTTAATTTTTTAAAATTTTGGCAATGTGTATTTTGCAAATGTGAGGCTCTTGAAGCATTTCTTGCCTACCCTGGTTTGCCCTCCTTTGCACCTGGCCTGCGCTGTGCCTTTGTATTCCTCACCCCAAGATAGGCGATTGTGCTGCCTGCCTGGAAGGAAACAGCCAAACACTCCCTGAGTCTGCTTCCCCTAAATGTGGAAATAAAACTGTTAAGAGAAGAGAAGCATCCAGTGATACCATTGGAAACCTCCAGTTTCCAGAGTGAGGTGGGGTTTGCTGCAGCTTGCTGAAAGTAACAGATGGTTACCTTCATACGCAGGGCCCCAGAGGATGTTGTACATCACAGAAAACCACTGCACTGCCGGCCCTGAGAGAAGAAATTGCTAATGCACGTGCAGCCATCTCCGTGACCAGGGCTGCCCAGGGAGCAGCTCTCTGCACTAGTAAGGGTCTGGAAGTAATGGCCAGCACCATGAGCACCTTTGGGATTCTAGAAGCCAAAGGTAGCTTGTGTTAATCTCATGATGTCTCAGTAAGTTTAGTATGAAAATAATTGTATGCATGCAATACAATTATTTTTGTATTGCATGCATACTTTTGGTGGACTCTGGCTGTAAATGCTCATAATCAGGCAATGCCTAATGGTGTTCTGGTTGAGAATGGACAGTTAGTACAACAGTCATCTCATAATGTGGTGTTTCCCAGGGCCATTGTCACTGACTTAGCTTGTGTGAGTACACTCACACAGCAGTAAGAGAGCCTGATTGTACATTCCTCAGATCATGTCCCCAACATTAAGCAACATATGGCTTTGTGTATCTGTGTGTGTGTGTGTGTGTGTGTGTGTGTGTGTGTGTGTATGGGCACATGTGTGTGGAGAATCCCTTTGTTGGAGTAACAAAGAAGAGATAGCCTCTGATGGAAAGACTCCCAGGGCTGGATGCTCACCTCTCTATCCCACTGAACACACTCCAAGTCAATTTCCTTGAGGGGCTGATGGTAGTGATCAGAGTTACATTTAGCTGAGCTCCTTGAGAAGCCAATCCTTGACCCAAAGGAGTGGCTTTCTGAGGCGCTGTTCCTGGCAGGATGGCATGCTGGACGAGGGAAGCCTGGGACCTCTCTGCTCCTTCTACAGCCTTCTGCCTAAGACCTGCAGTGACTCTGGAACACAAACCAGAGTCCTCTTTTCCCTATGATATCACATTTTACAATCCATTCAGAAGTATCACTTTATATCAAGAAACAGATATTCAATCTGGCTTTGGCAATAAGGAATTTATTGGAAGGATGCAGAAAAATCTCATGAAACCAATTTGAGGCAACGCAGCTGGTCATCATGGGAGCTGGAAAGTCACCCGCCAGCTCTTTCCTTTGTCTTTTATTTTGAGGACCATTTGATCTCTCGTGTTGCTTCTATTACTGAGCCTGCTCATGGACTCTCTTCCTCTAACATTCTCTTTTCTGCTCTTCCAAACCTTTGTGGATTTTATTCAGATGTTTCTGTTTGAGATCGTAACTCCATATGGCCCCACAGTGCTAGTCAGTGTGGCTGGCTGTACATTCCAAGTCCTTCATGTTTCTGAGCGAATAAGACTGGCTGATTAAGCTTATTAGGTCTGATCAGGTCAGCTCATGTGATAGTCTCAGTCCTATCCTAGTTTGGCAATAGGTCAGGAATAAAGAGTTGTTAGGGCCAAAGCCTTCCATAATGACTACTAGAAACATTCAAGAATAAAGATCATCCTGAATTGCCCTCACACAGGTCCCTGTCCTTCCTTGCCTTACAAGGATATGGATAAAGCATGTTACCCAGTATAAAAATCCAAATACCTGTTTAGGATAGTTAGTTGGAATAGTTCAGCAAATATACTCAATTCTCTATAGGAAACGTCTTTCTTAATTTGCCACCACCAGGGAGTAAGTGGGATAAATTAACTCAAATTCCAGAGGACTGAAAGAGAGAAGGAAGCTAAGGGTGGTGGGTCTTGGCTCAGTGAAGAGAAGTGAACATCAGCAGCATACCCATGCAAAGACCCCCGCCCTGTACCTCCATGCAGGCGCTAGATGAGGAGGGCATTCCTGCAGGAGGAATGTCACCATGATATCCACCCTAGGTACTTCTCCCCCCATATGTCTATCATTTTGTAAGCTGCACAGCCAGGTGACAGAAGGACTTCTAGGCCATGTATCCCCACTTCACTTGTTTTGTGGGAGGAGAGTTGTCTACACAGTAGAAGCTGTGAAGAGGCAGGAACCTTGCCCCAAACACCTCATGCTTCCTCATGCAGGTCCCAGAGCTCCTCTCTCTAGCAACATGAAGCAAACTGTGCTTCGTGAGTCACAGCAATGTCCAAGCAGCATGGCAGGAGTTGGAATATAAGGTGTTTGAGATGTGTGACATGACAGGAAACACGATCCCTCAGGAAGGCAACTATGTAGATTTTAAGATGTAGGCGCCAGTTCTATTCATCTGTGAACATGTCGGCACTACGAATTTTATAGCAAAATAGCAATGAAAGAAAACTTATGAAGTGATCTGGCTTAATACGCATCGCAATAGTGAAGGAAGCAGTATCGTAAGGTGTATGAGCATGTGTATGTGTGCATGTGTGTGTGTGTGTGTGTGTGTGTCTGTGGAGGAGGGGAAAAGGGCCATATGGTGTGATGGTCAAGGGACTGCTGCAATGCCAACATGTGTTCACCTTTGACTGAAGCAGCAAGATTAAGATTTTGGCTCCTATACATGCAACCTGCACTTTTTCAAGACTTTCAATTTCTAGGCTATATGATAGCTCACTTTTCTTTTAGCACTAGAGTGAGCTCTTCCAGTGCTGAAATCCCATATTCCCCAGCCAGCCTTTTGTTGTCTTTCCCTTTCAAGCTGTCTGGATCTTGGATGTGAGTCCAAAGCCACTCCCAGGGGATTTTTCCCCAGAGCAGGAAGTTGGGATTGAGGCTTTAGAGAACTCTGAGAAAAATCTGACAAGAGACATTGTTTATACTTCTAAGGATTGGACCAATAGGCCTTCATGCTGGGCTATATCCTTAGCCTTATTTTTATTTGTATTTATTATTTACAGTAGAGTCTTGCTAAGTCACTAAGTTGTTAGCCAGGCTGAGCTTGAGCTCTTGATCTTCTTGCCTCAGTCTCCCAGAGTGCTGCAATTATAGGTGTCCACCACCGAGCCAGGAAATGATCATTTGGCTGATGTGGAGCTACAGCTCACTGATGCTGCCCAGCACCAAGAAAGTCTTGTACCACATATCCTAGCCCTGAGGTGTTTGGGGTACAAAAGCAAGATTCAAGGTCCAAAACATACATTCTTCCTGTAGTGCATGTAGTAACTTTTCCACCACCACGATGCCAAAATATTGAAGTCTAATGGCCTATCTTGGACTCTCTTCTTGATGCAGTCTCCCTTCCTTGTACCTTCTCTGTTTTTGTCTGCAATCCCATGCCTACTTGTTCACCAAGTCTCCCCCTTGTTCTAAACATCTTTACATTCTTCACTTTCCCCTTTCTTTTGCTCATTTTCATCATCATTCTCCCTCTTTCAGCACCTTGTTCCACCTTACAGTCCTCCCTTCCTTTCCTTGTATTCTCCTCCCCTCTCCTTCTCTCCCTTCTGTCACTTTTTTTGCATTACATTGGCAAAATTCTGACATGGACTGCTTTGGGGAGAATTTATTGATTCACTGGCTCAAGTTGCAACACTCACCACAGCCTATGTGCTGCCTGAATTCCCAAGGGCAAAAGGCTCCTGGCAAGATAAGCCTTTACAATTTAAAATACAGAAAAACCCACGCCCACATTTCTTTCTGGTGCCAAACACTTTCCATGGCTTCCCACTGACCCTCTGTTGTTATTACCAAGCCTAGCCCTGGCTCCAGCTTCATGACCTTCCTCTATTCTTGATCACCACATCCTCTTCTGTGACCCTCATATCTTACCCTTCCCTTGGGAATGTTCCTTCCCTTCCTTTCCCTTCTCTATTGTACCCTACCCTACCCTGCACTACTCTATGCTACATTACCCTAACTTACCCTACCTCCTCTCCTGCCCTGCCCTGCCCTGCCCTGCCCTGCCCTAACCTACCCTACCCTACCCTACCCTACCCTACCCTACCCTACCCTACCTTACCTTACCTTACCTTACCTTACCTTACCTTACCTTACCTTACCTTACCTTAGCTTACCTTCTGTTCTTAGTTCACACATACTTCTTTCTTAGATCTCAGCTAAATCATGACTTCCTCAGGAACCCTTTCTTCATGAATAGTTTAATAGTCTCTTCTCTTTGGTTCTTTTAGCTATAAGTTCCTTTCCCTCTCCCCACATCTTGTACTGAACACATTTAAAAAGTAAGCTAATAAGTAAAATTATTTTCCAATAATAGAATCTTAATATCAATGTGTCTGTGTGTGTATACCCATATCATTTCAACATGTAGTCAATATAAAACATGTATTAATGATAGATTTTACTTTTATCCATTGTAAATCTCTGTCTTGTATGCATTTCAGATTTAACAGCACTACAGTAGTTCTGACTGGCCATTTTTCAAATGTTCAATATCTCCAAAGGGTCACTGGTCCCCAAGGAGAACAGAAGAGCTCTAAACTGATGACCAATCCTCACTGTGAATTCAGTGGTGACTCTACAATCTATGGTGGTGGTTGTGCCTTTAGAGATACCAAAGGGAGTGACAGATTAGACCCATGGGCCAAAACTGGCCTGCTGAATGTTTCTGTAGACACTTCAAGGTCATAATGGTTTCACCTTTTTAAATGATTGGTAGAAATTTGTTTAAAAAGAATATTATGTCATGACACACAAAGCCTTAATTAAATTCAACTTTTAACATCCAGAATAGAGTTTTATTCACACATAGACACACTCATTCATGCATTCATAACCTTGGCTACATTCTGAGACAATAGCAAAGCCATGTAGGCCTCCCTGGATTGGAAAGTTTAATTATCTACTATCTGGCCATTATAGAGGAAGTTTACCAGCCCTCAGATTTAGGTAGTCAAGGAAAAAATACAAGATGCCGAGTTAAACTTTTATATAAGATAAACAACAGCTAATTTTTAGTATGTCTCAAATATCACATGGCATAGTCTTAAACTAAAATTATACATATTGTGTACCTGAAACTCTAAGTTAATGTAAACTAGAAAAGCTATTTGGTCAGAATAAAGATCTATCAATACCTCCTTAACATAGAAAGGAAAGAGATACTGGTTTTAAATAGATTTCCTTCTCTTCAAATCAACGGTGAACATTTTAGAAGCCTTCCCTTTAATTTTGAACTTTTAGAATGACAAGGACTGATTAAATAGTTATTAGAAAATGATTTAATTTTTCTTTTTTTTTTTTTTTTTTTTTTGTGGAACCGGGGATTGAACTCAGGCCCTTGTGCTTGCCAGGCAAATGCTTATTCTAGTAAGCCATGTCCCCGGTCCCTATATTTTATTGTGCGAATGTTTAGAAAGATGAGATCAATCAGAAATAGCTGAAAATAAGATTTTTGTTTTATTTAAAATTTTTTAGGAATATGTTATGTATATATTTTAAAGGACATATTGTTATACCTTATTATTTATTTCCAGTAGTTTTTCATAGCCATTGGTACTCTTAAGATAGGAGTCAACATTCTGGAGTAGAAATCCAATTTAGACCATTTACACAAGGCAAAATGGGGTCCACTTAAAAGAGCTTGACTTTCAAATATCCTCCCAGAATAAATTAAGCCAAAGTCAAAGGTCACCTGCAAAAATTAATTTTGATTTCTTCATTTTACTGAAAGCCATCCCTGCCCTTGCATGGAGAAGCTGAAAAGAAATGTTCCCTTCAGCCCAACATGAGTAGGCTTATGTACGACACAGGTAAGCTCCCCATTACCGTCTGGGCCCCAGGCCATTAATATTTGATGCACTCCTCCTCATCTCTGTTTGTGTAATTTGTCAACGCCCAACAGGTCCTCTGGCAGCTATGCATTAAAACTATTTTCAAAATATGTCATTGTCAGCCCTTGGCACACTCATTACTTATTAAGATAAGAGGCCAGATGAGGTAGGCAGGAGGTGGCCTGCTTTCTTAAACACACTTGACTCAATTGCAGTGGAATCCAGCAAGCTAGACAGGCACAGGATGAAGAGCCATCAAGGGCCCCACCCGCTTCATTGGACAGATGGAGGAAATAACGCTCAGGTAGGGAAAAGGGCTTGCCCTAAGTTGCAAAGGAGTTTTGTGGCAGAGCTAGAAAAAGAACCAAAACTGCTTAAGCTTTGGTCCCCCATCACCACCACCACCATGACATTCCCCTATGTGCACACAATTTTAAAAGGGGCACAACTTTGCAGATGTTATCTCTTTGAACAGCGAGACCATCCCTCCTAGCAGTTAAGACAGCACTTTCCAAGTATTAAATACATACTCTTTGTGCTACTCTAGATAATTTAAGTGCTCATATAAACTTTGCAAAATTAAATGTGTTTATCCTTTAATGCATTACAAAACATCTATCAAGGTTATGGTCTGGGAGGATGTGCAAAAAAATCTTATGAATCTGTAAATGTTAATGCTTAGATCAAAGTGAAAGCTTTGGAATTTAATTTGAAATCAATTTAATATAGTTATAGCACAACTCATGTGTTCAATAATATGTATGTATATCTTATTTTTATTGCTTTTCATAATGAACTTTGGATTTATAAAGACAAACATTAACATGCAGGACAAATGAAAACACACACTACTCGTGAAAGCACTGAAAGATTACAGGCAGAGCCAAAATAATAAAGACCGTATCAGGAGGACCAACATTTAGCTAAATTGTAAACCTAAATTAAAGCTAACATGTTTTAATAATAGTTAAGATGTATAGTATAAAATATTTAGTTGTAAACTACAATTCTAAACTGTAACAGCAGGCACAATTCATACACGTAAAAAACAGAAAGTTTGAGACTATAAACTTAAAATCACCCATGCCTGGCTCTGGCGCCATACCCTCCGCCTTCTGAGGCCCTGGTGTCCGCCCTGCCTTATCCACTGCTCATGGCATAATTTACTCTTCAGTGACGCAATCAAGGGGTTCAGACGACTGTGGCATGACACACTTGCCATCCCTAAGCCAAAAGCACTCAGACTGAAGGGCCAAAAGCCTGCTTCACTCAAGCCAAAGAAATGAAGCGCTGATGATGGAAATTCCTGGTATCATCTAGGAACCAAAACAGACATCTGAGTGTCCAGCAGACCTGCCATGTACACCTCAGTTCCTCTGCATCAGGATTATCTACACAGGCTTCAGAACAGAATCTCTGTGCATATATTTTGGTCAGGTGATAGTACCTAATAGAGGCAACATTGGGATCCTAATGTTTTCCTTAAAAAGTGAAGGAATTTAGTTTAGCAGATGCTCAGAGAACAAAGGATGATTTGACAGTGTATGGCAACAACATTCCTGGACTTGCTCTGGGCAGCAGTCAGAGCATGTGCGGAGTGAACAGGACAGCAGGGCTAGGATGCCCCATGTCAGAGAGCGCCTTGTCTGTCTGCTTTCCCCACTGTGTACCCTGCTTCAAAGCACAGTACAGGCGAGCAATAAATGTGTCCAATTAGGAAGAAAAGAAAGCTTGCCCACAATTCCTTGATATTTTTTTTCTTTTCAAAGTTTTATTGATAAACATATAGCAATGAGACAGTTTCAAATCAAATCGAAAGTACAGTTTCAACAAATAATACACTGCATATAT